>NC_086445.1:1021728831-1022050706 GCF_028390025.1 Pseudophryne corroboree
TAATTAATAATGTAAAGTGTAGGGTGCTTTCAAATGGCACGGCCCCGGCACGGCTGCCGGGTTGCAGACGGAAATATCCACTGGAACGTCAGGCTGCCGGGCCGGGGCCGTGCCGTCCGTGTATGCAGTGAACCGTGTGTGTGTATGGGAGCTTTCACACACAACAGGTTTTTTTCAAGCCATGTCTGCTGCTGCACATGCTCCCAGCATTACACACGGCTCAAAGCCGTTGTGAGTGAAAGACTCGGCCGGATGGCAAAAAGCCAGACAAAGTTAGTCCAACTTTTTGCCATCCGGCCAAAAATGCTGTGAAACAGCCCTAACCCTCTCCCTGGAGTCTAGCCCTCACCTCCCTCACACTGCGGCTTACCAATCAGGAGTCCCTGCAGAGGTTGTTCGGCATTCTGGATCCTGGCAATGTTTTTTTAATTAAAATATTGCAACCAGAGGCGTAACTAGGGTTTTTGGAGCCCAGGGCAAAATGTAAAATGGCAATCCCCTCCCCCCCAAGAATTTTTTTTTTGCAAAAGAAGCATGTGCACGCAATCGAAGGGGTGTGGCCACTGAAAATGGCCCACAGTGCCAGTTTCATTGCCCCCCAGTGCCAGATACATGCCCCACAGTGCCAATTGCATTGCCCCCCAGTGCCAGATACAATGCCCCACAGTGCCAGATACATGCCCCACAGTGCCAGATACAATGCCCCACAGTGCCAGTTACATTGCCCCACAGTGCCAGATACATGCCCCACAGTATCAGTGGGGCATTGTGACCAGATACAATGCCCCACATTGCCAGATACTTGCCCCACAGTGCCAGTTACATTGCCCCACAGTGCCAGATACAATGCCCCACAGTGCCAGATACATGCCCCACAGTGCCAGTTACATTGCCCCACAGTGCCAGATACATGCCCCACAGTGCCAATTGCATTGCCCCCCAGTGCCAGATACAATGCCCCACAGTGCCAGATACATGCCCCACAGTGCCAGTTACATTGCCCCACAGTGCCGGATACTTGCCCCACAGTGCCAATTGCATTGCCCCCCAGTGCCAGATACAATGCCCCACAATGCCGATTACATGCCCCACAGTGCCAGTTACATGCCCCACAGTGCCAGATACATTGCCCCACAGTGCCAGTTACATGCCCCACTGTGCCAGTTACATGCCCCACTGTGCTTTCTCCCCCCCCCGCCCCCTCCCCCCCGGTCACTTACCGAGTCAACGGCGCGGCGCCGCCGCTTGTTCTATGTGAGGAGAGGAGAGCGCCTCTCCTTCCCCTCACCGCTCCAGGACAGGTCTCCGGTGGCTGTGTGGAGTCGGTTCACTAGCCAATCAGAGCTCGCGGACCGGCAGCCAATCAGGCAGTGAGGGGAGGGAGAGACAGTGCGCTCTCCTCTTCTCACATTTCGGCTTTCAGCGTGACAGGGGCGAGTGGGGTATGATGCCCTGGCCGCCAGCGCCGCCCCCCCTCTCCTGGGCCTGCCAAGGCGCCCAGGGCACGTTCCCCACTCGCCCTACCCTAGATACACCTCTGATTGCAACTATGTTACATGAGACATTTCACAAATAAATATACCTCAAACAGTGTTGCACTAAGGATTCTCTCTCTTCCCTGCTTGAGGTATTCTCCCCGAGGTGGAACTCTTGAAAGGAAAACGAAAAACCTGGAACAAACTCTTTTTTTCCTTTCAAAAAGGGAATTGTATTGTATTAATTTCTATTCATTTTATTCCCACAGCGCCACTGGGTCTCTCTCCTTTCCATTGTAGCCACATAATATTTCCAGTATTGGAGAAATAATACAGTATACATATCCAATACTTAATAAACAAGACATTCAAAAAACAAGACAAAGACAAGGGGTGGGGACACAAACATTCAATCAGGCTACACATTTCCCGCCAGGACGGCCACATGACATAGCGCGCCATAGCCAATAGCTCCATCGAGTTGGAGCTGTAGTGGTGTTAAGGTTGACAAGAATCTCAAAATATATCTATCCAGCTAGGGACTTATATAGTGGGTTGAGGGAAGGGGGGGGGGGGGTGCATATCTCTCTCAGGGTCGTTCTTTTCAGCGAGTCGAAAAATTTAAGGATATGAGACCTAAGCATGGGATCCAGAACTTCAATAAACGGTCCCCATTTCTTATAGAACAAATGAGCATGCTAGTCCACACCGTAAAAGGCAGATTGTCTATCATAATACATAGTCCACTTCACCATACCCAGAAGTTGCTCTAATCGGGGGGGGGGGGGGGGGGGATCTATGGATCCATTGCGTCAGAATGGCCTTCTTTGCCAATGTGAGAAACACATAGAGGAAGGGACGCAATGGGAGGATCTCAGCCGGTAACTCCCCATAAGAGAGATGCAAATCCAGCAGTGCCTTAGGTGATAAGGGGAGACACAACCAAAATTTACTGTTTAAATACCATAAAAAAAAATTCCAAAATCTTTGTATCTTGGGGCAACTCCAAAATCCATGCAACAGGGTTGCATGGGGTGCTCTGCATTTAAGACATTGTCCTGAATCCAAAGGCACCATATGACTCCTCTGACTAGGGCATATATATGCTCGGTTTAAACATTTTACATGGATCTCCTGTAGGTTCGAGGAGTGTAGAGCTTTAAAAATACCTGGTAAAGGGTGGAAAAAATCAGTTAGGGACCCTTGCATAGAGAGGTCTACCTTCCATTTTTTGAACATCTGACTCCATAACTTATCCCCAACACTAGGGAGAAGGTCCCAATATAACCATTTTGTTTTATAGGGTAGCTTAGCAGTTCGAGTGAGTAAGGAGGTGAGGGAGTCAGAACCACCGGGGTGGAGTAATGGGTCAGGGAGGGATTGTACATAATGTCTAACTTGGAGATACATGAAGAATTCCGATTGATGTACACCATACCTCTCCACCAGCCCAGAAAAAGAATACATCAAACCTCCAGGATCAAAAACATCTCTGATGCTACTGATTCCCTTAGTCCGCCACACCTCAAATTTTGCATTCTCCAAGGGAGGGGTAAAACAAGGATTCCCACAGATAGGAATAAAATCAGTACGGCCAAAATTCCTGTGCAGTGCTTTATTTATTACTTTCCAAGCAATATAAAATAATAGATTCGTTTTCGCTTGTGAAGGGAGCAGGGTGAGCGGAGTGTGTAACAAGGCCTTCAAGTCATAAGGTGACACTAAAGCCTGCTCAATGTGATAATTCGTGTATGTGGTTTTTGCCATAAGCCAGTCATTTATATATCTGAAAGCCACCGCCCTAGAGAAAGTAAGCAGATCCGGGATCGCAAGGCCCCCTCCTCCCTCCGCAACTTAAGTTTAGCTAATGCTAATGCTATTCTAATTTTTTATTTGCCCACAGGAATTTTATGCACATTTTATCATAGAGAAGTGCATCCGCTCTGGAGAGTTTAAGGGGCAGTAACTGGGGCGAATAAGAGATCTTTGGCAAAATAATGCTCTAGAGGACCGCCGTGCGGCCTAGCAAAGATAGAGGGAGCGCTGATCATGATTGGAGCTTGGTAGAAATAGCCTGTAGTATGGGTGTAAAGTTCATCTTGTAAAGATCCGATAAGCCGGGTGGCAAATAAATCCCAAGATACTTCAACTTGGTTTTGTTAACAGTAAATTGGGAGAGGAGAGGCAGGGAGGACATACTAAGTGCTGTCTGAGTCAAAGGGAGTAGTTCAGATTTTAAAGTATTCACCTTATAACCAGCAAAGAGGCCGAATTCTCGAATTTTTTCCATTATGGCTGGGATGGAGACTTCAGGGCGGGATATAAAGAGTAACATATCATCTGCAAATAAGCTTATTTTAAGTTCCTGGTCATAAATTTAAATACCTGAGAATGAAGGGAGCCCTCGCAGTGCCAGAGCTAGAGGTTCTACAGCCAGCGCAAATAATAGGAGCGATAACGGGCAACCTTGTCTGGTGCCCCTTCCCAACTGCACGGGATCTGAGAGAAATCCATTACATAGGATAGCACACTGGCTAGGCCCGACGGGAACCCAAATCTCGCTAGAGTGGTATATAAATGACCCCAGCTCACCAGATCAAAGGCCTTTTTGGCATCTAGCGAGAAGAGAAAATGTGGGTCCACATTCCCCGTGTGGCCCAGCCAGTACGCCGCCGCCAGTATCTTGCAAATATTACTAGTGGAATGTCTCCCAGAGATAAATCCCGTTTGGTCGGGGTGGACTACAGAAGGGAGGAGGGGTTTCAGTCTGCCTGTGAGAATCTTGGTAAACAATTTATAGTCTACATTTAAGAGCGAGATCGGTCTGTAGGACCCAGGGAGTTGTAAATCTTTGCCTGGTTTAGGTAAAAGACGTATAAAAGCATCATTAAAATATGAGGGTATTTTATGAGCTATTAGGATGACATTAAAAAGGGAAGTAAGGGGGGGGGATCAATTTTGCAGAGAGCAATCGGTAATATTCCCCAGAGTAGCCATCCGGCCCCGGGGATTTTAAGGGTTTCAGGTGTTTAATGGCCTTCTCAACCTCGGACTCTGTTATGAGTGAGCAGAGACGTTCTGTCAAAGAAGGTTCCACCCGGTGTGGAGAAATAGAATCCCAGAATGACTGTTTAGCATTCTCATTAACAGAGGAGGTTTCATAAACAGTAGCGTAAAAATCTGATAGGACTTTCGCTATGTCTTTAGATTTAGAAGCCAGAGAGCCATCTGATTGCTTAAGTGGATGAATGAGAGAATTAGAAGTAGATCCTTTCAATAAGTGTGATAACAATTTGCCTGTCTTATTACCAAAACTGTAAAATCTATGATTCTTATGAAATGTGTGTTTATCTCCCAACGCCTGCAGAACTGCATTAAAACAAGCCACTTTAGCATCTAAATATTGGGATTTTATAGCGGGGGAGGGGTTCTGTTTGAATTTCTGATAGGCCTCGGTCAGTCGCTGTTGTGAGTTCTTAAAAGTAGAAGCGAATGTCTTTTTCCTTCGGGAGACATATTCAATGAGACGTCCCCTAATGACCGCTTTAGAGGCCTGCCAGAAAACCAAAGGATCATCCTGCGCCATCTGGGCATTAGTAGCGGAGTAGTCATCCCAAAATGACTCCAGGTCCTTACGAAATTCTATAGAGGAGGAGAAATCTGTGGGAAAACGCCAGCGCCTAAAGGAACCTACATCTACCTTAGTGGACATGGAAGCCCAAACAACAGAGTGGTCCGACAACGCCATTGGTTCAATAGAGGAATCAAGGGCATGTAGAACCAGGGAATCAGAGACCATCAAGTAATCGATCCTGGACAGGGAATGATGAGCAGCGGAGAGGCAGGTGTATTCCCTATCCGTGGGGTGTAAAAATCTCCAAATATCTGATACCTGTAGCTGTTGCTCCATATAAGGGATGCCAAATTTAGGGGGATTACGGGTAGAGGTGGATTCCGGGCCATAAGTCCAGCATCAGAGTAGGAATCCGGACACACAGTTCAAAAGCTTAAATCGACAGGCATTCAGGGCATGACAGCTGAGTATATAGATTAGCTCTCGTCTTCTTCCATCCTGTTATTTCCCTCCGATAGGAAACTCTCAGCATCTGCAGGCGTGGAGAAGTCCTTAAAGGAGTTTCCATCAAAGATTCGTAAGCGTGCAGGGTACAACAGCGCAAATTTACGACTGGCCGACAACAGTGATGAACATAAGGGTGTAAAAGCTTTTACAATTAATAAAGCTCTTTATCGAATATACATCCTCTTCCCCATCTATTTCTATAACTTTAGTCCGATTAACGGCATACACATCACATCACTCAACACCAACACTTTTAATTTGATGTTCACACATACATTCGATAAGCAGAAGATAAATTATTTGGATCTGACTTTAGAGATTGTTGATGCGAAAATACAAACGTCCAATTACATTAAGGAGGTTGGCAGTAATGCCTACCTTCATTTTTCAAGTGCGCATTATGCTCCTTGGAAGGAGAACATTCCAAAAGGACAATTGTTACGAGTCAAACGTAATTGTTCCAGAAAAGAGGTCTTTGTTAAACAGGCTCAAACTATGATTGAGTCCTTTGATTCCCGAGGATACCCAAAGAAATTGTTAAATAGGGCTTTTGAGGAGGTTTCACATATAGACAGGGAACAGTTATTTTTGGATAGTAATGCTGTACAAAAAAGGAAAGAGGAGAATTAGCTTTCATAACTAAGTATAATAATAAATCAGGAGAGATTAAGAAATCATTTAGTCGTAATTACAATATTTTAAGGCAGGATCCCATCTTAAAAAGAGAGCTGCCCCCATATCCTAAAGTTATCTATAAGAAGAATAGATCGTTAAAGACCATCCTGGCCCCGAGTCTATTAAAAAAGGAACGAGATAAAGAAAAGAAACGAGAGGGGGAGGGTGGAAGCACCTGGCTCCCTATTAAGACTATTGTTTTTTTTTAAATGTGGGAAAACCCGCTGTACCACCTGTATGTATGCCGTTAATCGGACTAAAGTTATAGAAATAGATGGGGAAGAGGATGTATATTCGATAAAGAGCTTTATTAATTGTGGCACAGATTGGGTTATATATCTGCTCGAGTGTGATTGCAGATTAAAATATGTAGGTCGGACGACCCGAAGTTTGAGAGTCAGGTTTATGGAACACAGACGAAATATTCTGAATAAAAAGATGAATCATAGTGTATCCAGGCATTTTGCGGAACATCACCGAGGGGACCCCAGCTCATTGCGAGTTATAGGATTGGAAAGAATCAGCAATACTATTAGGGGAGGAGACCGGTTCCGCAAGTTGTGTAAACAGGAGGTCTTTTGGATTTTCAAAATTAATTCGTTTCATCCACACGGTTTAAATGAAGCAATGGAATTAAACTCCATAATGTAGAATCTACCCTTTATTTTTGAATTTTACTCATCTGGTGTCTCGAGGTGGATAACAATTTCTTGAATAGATGTGTGATACCTCCCAATGATGATGAATAAATAAATAAACACTGGGAAATGTTTATCATCAAACACTATGTTCAGTGTTTTTAAGATTAAGAATAAGTAGGAATATTGGGAAGGATATTTAACGTTAGGCCAGTCCCCATTGATCTGGATACATAAATAAATATATCATACGTATTTTTTGGTGTTGATGTGCCCATACTAGGATGAATAGAGAGAGTGAGGGTGAAAAGCATCAATATTCCTGGTTATACTGCTTACTATGATTGAATACAAGATAAGGGATCTGACTAGTCAATTTGCTGCCCTTGTAATTATAATTGTGTCCGTATAGTTTGTTTATCGATAGACTATTATAAACCACTAAAAACTTCCGATATTACTACAAATACTGTCCTGTCCATATAATATAAATATGTTTCGTCCAGTCCCTCTAGTTTGTTTAATAACAGACTATTAATGATTTTTTGAGAATGTTTTTTGTACCACTATTTCAACATCATCCTGTGTATGTAATATAGGGTTGTTTCCGTGTAAAGATCAATGCAGAGAGCCGGGGGTGACATATGGGAGGTAAATACGGAGTGTTCTGTGGTGCCGCCCCCGTATTCCAGGCATGCCCCGGTCTTGGGCTGTCTGTTATACGGAGGTGATGGTTGCCAAGGACGCTCGTAATGGTAACAAGCACTGCCCCCTTACGTATGATGTTAACACGCAGCGTACGGAAAGCGCCAGTGTCTTTTTCCTGGTCTCCGAGACCGGATGTGAACGGCGGAACTCCTTATTTGGACATATTACCCGGTCATGTGACCGGGACATGAGACTGTGTAATAGGCTATCTAGCGGTATCCATGGAGACAGGGTTTTGTTGAGAGATCAGACCAATGAACATCCAGCACGTACAGCTGCAGTATCACATGATTAAGGTCATGTGACCGGCTGAAATAACCTTAATTTATATGTCTATGGTCAAATTATGGTTTATAAACCTCGATTTTTGAATTTTTTAATGGATACTAGAAGGGTCTGTCTTCTTGCTGCTGTTTAGAGAGATTTAGACTGTTTTTTATTATTTTACAGATTTGTGTTTACATAAGTTGCACATGTGTTAATGATGTATGATTATTATAACTCCTATATAAAGGGGGTAGAGCCAGTGTTATATCACCTTTGAAAAAGCTGCCAAGTGACAGTGAAACGTGTTAGGGGGGCCACACCTCTGACCTGGGCACTTCTGAGGATTCCTGCAAGTGACATACAGGACGTTGTTTACCATCTGGAGATTCCAGTCCTTTCGGTGTGGACATTAGCAAAGGGAGAACCACCATCTTCGTTGCGTCGGATAGAGAGATTGCTCCAGATCCCCGCCAGGTGGGATACCCGGCTGAATTACCACCAGGGACTTGGTAAATATTCTCCTTCATCTGGATACCTGTTTTTTGCACGTCAACGCATGCGTTGCAGGACTTGTCATCATCCTCTAACAATCAGCTGTATATCGGCTATTTTTGCACAAAGACTGCCCCAAGTGAAAAATCACTGACAGAGAGTGGCTTACTAAGGCTCAGTTTTTATATTGTGTGTTCAGCACTAGTAGTGCCAGATTATATTATCCAGTTGTTTATGTACATGTGTATTTGTGATATTGATTTTAATTAATATATAAATATATTTGAGCGCAGTTGGCATTTCTTGTTTATCCATATACATGCCATAAACAGGGCTGATTGTAGAGGACAAGGCTTTGACAATTTCAGTAATGGATTCAGTATGATGTGACTGACACCGGCATCCCAAACTTGAAGATCCCGACGCTGGAGGAAGTAAGTATTTTTACCCCCCCCCCCCCTCCTCCCAAACCTAACCCTAACCTCCAGGACGTGGCGGCTGGGGCTAACCCCCTCTAATGCCTAACCTTAACTCCTGCTAGGGCAAATATTGGAGATATACAGTATGCTGAGGTCCTTACATGTTACATTGGGGGGCTACTTGAGAAAATGGGGGTACCTTTGTGGGATATCATGCAAATATTATTTGATAAATAGTTCCAATAACAGTATACATTATGCATAGAGCTACAGGTGGACTTTTATTAGTCGTGGAAGCATAACAGTTAAAACTTCTGTATTCTGCTTAGTAACTACTCAAAGTGAAAAGCACAAAAGGTGAAATGAAAGTAAAATATAGTTATTTCTGACTGCAATATCTACATTACATGTCACACGTGTATAGCGCATCCTGTGGGTTTTGGTGAGAACACTGTATCCACAGGTCTGAGATCAAATAAAACATCAGACGTTTTTGAAGACTTTTTTTTTGCAGATTCAGCAATTTGCATAATTAATCTGACAGCGCGCGTGCGTGCGCGCATGCGTATATATATATACTAGGTGATTCATCGCGCCCTACGGGCCCTCTTCACACCGTCGTAAGGGGCTACGCCCCCTTAACCCTTGCACACCCTTGTGGCGTGCAATATTTTTATTATATGGAGTATTACATCCAATCCTAATTGTGTGAGTGGTTAAATACTGCACGGACAAAGGGTGTGCAATGGTTAAGGGGTGGAAGCCCCTTGCAACGTGGTTGAAGGAGTAGGGGGTGCAGGGAAGAGGTGGATGGGATCCTGGGGTGCCACGGGAGGGGCGGTTGCAGTGGTGCCGCAGGTGGGGGAGGGTGCGTGGGTGCTGTGGGTGGAGGTCCGGAGGTGCTACAGGTGGGGGAGGAGCAGTTGCGGGGTTACCCCAGGTGGGGGAGGGGTGGATGCGGTGGTGCGACGGGAGGTACAGGGTCGCTTCGGGTGGGGGAGGGGATCCAAAGCTATCGCGGCACTGGAGGGGGTGTGTGTGGGTGCCGCAGATGGGGCCCGGAGGTACTTTGAGTGGGGGAGGGGCGGGTAATGCTTATCCTGCTTCTGCTCCTGTCAGCAGCTAAGCTGCTGTCCTCCCTTTGGCAGTGGCTCTCCCAGAGACTCGCACAGCAGCCATTCACTATTGTTTGCACCGGTGTCTCAATATGCTGCATTACAGGGAAGAAGATGTATAAATAAACTACAGCTCCCAGCAGCCCTAAGGGGCGGAATGCTTTGGTGCTAAGGGCCGCTGGGAGCTGTAGTTTATGTAGTGCATTTACTTCCCTATAATGCGGCGCGTTGGGAGACTGGTGCTAACAATAGTGACTGGCTGGCAGAACTGTGTGACTGGCTGAATCAATGTAAAAGGTGAGAGTGCTGTGCAGTGTCAGTGGCACTACACACATGCCCGGCGCTAGCCGCTCAGCAAAGGGATGCAGTGCAGGGAGGCGGCAGGAAGGAGAGGTATTCTCCCTGTTCTGCATCCCTGTGCTGAGCTGCTGCTGCTGCTGCTGCTGGCTGCTGTCACACATGCAGCGACGCTGGAAGCACAAAACCTTTTCTCCCCCTCAGCGCCGGCAGCACAAAACCTCCTCTCCCCCCTCCCCTGTGTGACATTCAGTGGCCGGGAGGGAGCCAAAGTGGGTGGAGCTATATGGGAGTAAGGGGCGGAGCTACACAGGACCATGCTGCAGCAGGAGGATAAGCTGCTACAGCTTCGGCCAGCCAGACTTCATTAGATAAGTGTCTGGAAAGAGAGTGAGTGTGTGTGTATAGACAGTGTCTGTGTATACTGTATATATGTGTGACTGTGTATGTGTTTAATGAATGTACAGTATGTATGTGTGTGTGTTTGTATATATGTGTTGTGTGTGTGTTTGTGTGACTGTTGCATAATGTGTGTGTTACTGGTACAGGGGGCGTTACGTGTGCAAGCAGCACTGGTACAGGGGGCATTATGTGTGTAAGAGGCACTGGTACAGGGGGCGTTACGTGTGTAAGCAGCACTGGTACAGGGGGCATTATGTGTGCAAGCGGCACTGGTACAGGGGGCGTTACGTGTGTAAGCAGCACTGCTACAAGGGGCATTATGTGTGTAAGAGGCACTGGTACAGGGGGCGTTACGTGTGTAAGCAGCACTGGTACAGGGGGCATTATGTGTGCAAGCGGCACTGGTACAGGGGGCGTTACGTGTGTAAGCAGCACTGCTACAAGGGGCATTATGTGTGTAAGAGGCACTGGTACAGGGGGCGTTACGTGTGCAAGCGGCACTGGTATAGGGGGCGTTACGTGTGTAAGCAGCACTGGTACAGGGGGCGTTACGTGTGTAAGCGCCATTGATACAGAGGGCGTTATGTGTGTAAACGGTACTGGGAGAGGGGGCGTTACGTGTGTAAGTGTCACTGGTACAGGGGGCGTTACGTGTGTAAGCGTCACTGGTACAGGGGGTGTTACTTGTGTAAGCGTCACTGGTACAGGGGGTGTTACGTGTGTAAGCGGCACTGGTACAGGGGGGCGTTACGTGTGTAAGCGGCACTGGTACAGGGGGCGTTACGTGTGTAAGCGGCACTGGAACAGGGGACGTTACGTGTGTAAGCGGCACTGGTACAGGGGGCGTTACGTGTGTAAGCGTCACTGGTACAGGGGGCGTTACGTGTGCAAGCGGCACTGGTACAGGGGGCGTTACGTGTGTAAGCAGCACTGGTACAGGGGGCGTTACGTGTGTAAGCGCCATTGATACAGAGGGCGTTATGTGTGTAAACGGTACTGGGAGAGGGGGCGTTACGTGTGTAAGTGTCACTGGTACAGGGGGCGTTACGTGTGTAAGCGTCACTGGTACAGGGGGTGTTACTTGTGTAAGCGTCACTGGTACAGGGGGCGTTATGTGTGTAAGCGGCACTGGTACAGAGGGCATTATGTGTGTAAACGGTACTGGGAGAGGGGGCATTACGTGTGTAAGTGTCACTGATACAGGGGGCGTTACGTGTGTAAGCGTCACTGGTACAGGGGGCGTTACGTGTGTAAGTGTCACTGCTACAGGGGGTCTTACGTGTGTAATTGTCACTGCTACAGGGGGTGTTACTTGTGTAAGCGTCACTGGTACAGGGGAGGCGTGACATGTGTAAGCGTCACTGGAACAGGTGGGCGTGACATGTGTAAGCGTCACTGGTACAGGGGGCGTGACATGTGTAAGTGTCTCTACTACAGGGGTCATTATGTGCGCTGTGCGTTTGTAAAGTATGCAAGGGTGCAAATTTATAGTTTGCAGGGGGGCGCCGAACACCCTAGCACCGGCCCTGACTGCACACCCACTGCACTGCACTGCACTGTCACCTTTTACATTGATTCAGCGTCCAGACATTACCCTCCGCGATATCACCCTCTCTATCCGCTACATTAGCCATCTCGGGGCTTCCAGGCCGGCAGCCCAGGTGCTGTGTTGCGGAGTCAGGGCCTCTGGGGATCTGGGCGCGGTTGTGGCGGGGAGGCACTTCTGTGACATCACGCACAGAGGAGGCTCCGGGGCTCAGAGAGTATGCGGCGCGGGGAGGCCTATGAAAGTCTTCCACTGCGCCGCTTTCATACACATCTATGCCGGTAGCTGCAGCAGCTTTTGTTCCACCTGCGGGGCGGCTAGGGAGTGGGGATTGTTGATGCCGGAGGGGGCAGGTGGACTGGCAGCAAGACATTGGTGGTCATTCCGAGTTGATCGCTCGCTAGCAGTTTTTAACAGCAGTGCAAATGTTATGCCGCCGCCCAGTGGGAGTGTATTTTAGCTTAGCAGAAGTGGGAACGAAGGGATAGGAGAGCGGGTACAAAAAATTTGTGTGCAGTTTCAGACCTACTCGGCACTTGCGATCACTTCAGACCATTCAGTTTTTCCGAACACTCCCTGAAAATGGTCAGTTGACACCCAGAAACGCCCTCTTCCTGTCAATCACTCTGCGGCTGCCTATGCGACTGCAAAACATCATCGCTAGACCTTGTGTAAAACGACATCGCTTGTTGTAATAGTACGCCGAATGTGCGCATTGCGCTGCATACGCATGCGCAGAAGTGCCGAGTTTTTGCCTGATCACTGCACAGCGAACGAATGCAGCTAGCGATCAACTTGGAATGACTCCCATAGGACGCTGCAGTAAAAGGATGTTTTTTCCCCTATGTACAGCGCAGAGACTTGCTGCAGATGCAGTGGCATACCCTCCAGCTGCACCTTTTTGGCAGCTACAGTCCATTTTTTTTTTATGGTCTGTACCGATTTTTGACTCTCCAAGCTTCCATTGAAAGTATAGGAAAATGGGCGTGGCCACGCGCCTGTACCCGTGACCACGCCCCCTTTTCGAATGTGCATCAATGTTTATGTGTAAAGTGTTGGAGGGTGTGTTGCTGCAGATGCAGTGGGTCTATTTTGGGGTGTGGGACTGGAGCTGCAGCTCCCTCAGTCCCATTGCTAATCCTGCTCTGTGAAAACACAGCAGGCAAAGGGCAGAGCCTCGTATTGGATGTAAGCTGTGTGGGAGGGCATTTCTCACCCAATCAGCTGTGGGCTGGGTGTGATAGACCTGCCACTAACCCAATGAGAGCTCCTAGCCACGCCCAGCATTAGAAACCCAGGCACAGAATCACAGGGATATTATATAGGAGATATAGGGAATGTCCCGCACTCTCACCCAACCAAAACAACTGCTGGGGTGCCCCAATCCGAGCCTCATCCCACAAAGGAATGAACCCATAGTACAGTGCAGAGTTTTCCACTAACCACGAAAATGATAGCACTCTCCAGACAAAAATCAATGAAGTCAAAATAATATCTTTACTTATAAAAATCAAAACAGTTTCACATATAATGGTAATCTCTCACCAACGTTTCGGTCCCCAATCAGGACCTTTCCGAAGGAATCCAACAATCCAGCTGTGTCAAAGAGTCAAAAATATGCAGTATACATGGAGTGGAACTGGACAAGCAGAACACGCCTCCCATGCCTCTGTTAAATACCCAACAAACCAGGAAGTGACACCAGATCACTTCTGCTGCATTCCAAGCTGCATTCCAAAGGGCGGAAGTGACATCACTTCTGGCCTCATGTACATCACTTCCTGTCAAGGCTGCTTGGTTAAATCAACAATACTGTACATTTTGTATAATAGTGTAGATGTAAGGATGCCGAAGTGGTATGAAGCCGGTGGCCGTGTAAGTGAATCACTGCTTACCTCCGTCTACGCGCACACTCCGCCCGCTCCGCGTTGATTTCAGAGGACGTTCCTTCGGGGTTTCCGCCCGGGACTTGCCGGCTAAAGGGGAACAAGAAAGACTCTCACTGCGGGCCCACTTCTCCCTTTACCTAGGGGATAAGTGGCACACCAGGGGTGGCTGTGACGTTCACCGATTAGGTGAATGTCATCATCGGCCCGTGGGCCTCAGCTACCCAATCGTCACCTATTGGCACTTGCGCACCGAGGTGGGAGCGAGCCCGCTAGGCCTAGCGGGAACCCGCGACCGGTGCTCAACACAGACAAGGACACACACTCACAAATAATACTCACGCTGGTACTCTTGTCAACTTGCTTAATGCGCCACTCCGCTCCTGGGGAAAAGGATGACAGCAGCCTCCCTACAACTAAACAACGGCTAACAACAAACTGAGCCTAACTACTATGAACTGCAACAATTTACTGGGACGGCTACTTCACCTAATCGCTAACAACAGGCCAAGCAAACACAAGTTCAATGCGAGTACAATATAAATGGAGAGTACCTTACCATCTGGTCCGACGCAGGTTCTGCCACCTCGCCCTAGTGGCGACCAACTCTCCACGGCTCTTCCCCACCCTGGGAGTGTACCCAAGGCGTGAGGGTCAGCCGACCCTCCGTGCCCAGCCTACAATGTACCCCGCTCGAGCGGCCGCACAGCACGCTCGCCGAGGTGTGCAAAGGGCAGGGCTCCGCTTAATATAAAGACACCACGATGATCTCCCCCTCCTGTTGGTGGGTACCGTGGGATGACCCGAACGTAGTGCCCTGGGTCACCTTATGATTCCCTACCCCCCCTCTGGCTAGG
Organism: Pseudophryne corroboree; assembly: GCF_028390025.1. Lineage (NCBI taxonomy): Eukaryota > Metazoa > Chordata > Amphibia > Anura > Myobatrachidae > Pseudophryne > Pseudophryne corroboree. The sequence continues at coordinate 1,021,743,690 of NC_086445.1, forward strand.
TGCTCTTATGGCCCGCAGGCCTATGGCCCGTTATGCCCCCGGGCCTAATGCCCGCCTGACTGCGTGACTAACAGGGGTTCGGGCCTAACGCCCAAAACCCCTCAGAAGAGAAGGGTCGGGTCTGGCCTTGCAGGCCGCGGGCCGGGTGGAGCCCCGACTACGCGCGGCCTCCCAGGCCCAGACGCACCGACCTAATTGCCCACGGGCCGGAAGGGCCCGACTATCTGCCCACAGGCCGAGAGGGCCTGACTATGCCCACGGGCCTAGCGCCCGATCACCCGGTGGTCTAGGAGGAGTGAGACTCGGCACGAGGCCGCTTACTGGGCCGTAGGGAGAGGCCGCGGTGGGGAGCTTCGTTAGCTCTTTTGCCTCCCACACACCGCAGCACTCTCCTCCGGGACCTCCGGTAGGCTCCTCTTCCGCGGTCGTCCCGACGTCTTCTTCCCGGCCGACGACAGCCTCTCCGCGCTGGGACCTCTTCGGACTTCTGCCTCCTGGCCGCTCCCGTCGCCGCTCCCGTCGCCGCTGCCGCCGCCTCTGTCTTCTGTTCCTCCGTCTTCTTCTGGAGCTCTTCTCTGCTCCGTCCTCGGCGCCGACTGACTGCTCCCGCTCCGCCGCGTCTGTTATAAGACGCTGGGAGGGGGCGGCGCTATGACGCGGCGAGCCTGGATTGGCTCGTCGCGGCATGCTTTGATTGGCGGACCGGGCGCGAGCCCTGATTGGCTCCTGCCCGGCGCCATCCTCGCCCGCGATTGGAGGGGCTTGAATCCCACCGGATGCAAGCCCCTCCGTGCTGCGGACCCGCCGCAATGCCGCCGCTGACCGGGGGAAACGGGGGCAGTGACTTCCCCCGTCCCCCCCAACCCGCTGCCCTCTCACATTTCCCCCCCCTGTTTCCTTTGTAGACCCTACAAAGATGCGAGCTGCGGCCCACTCGAAGTTTGGGTCCGCGAAGCGGGGGGACGGCAACCCAAGGGTAGTTCGAGTTGAACGCCTGGGCAGGGTTGCTGAGGTGGGGACGGAAACCTCTGGCACAGAAGTCACCAGCTCACCACTCTCGGCTGACTCTCCCGATGGCGGAGGGTCCGGAGCCCCTTCAGGCGGCGGAGTCCACCAATCATCCTCCTCCGATCCCGGAGTAGCCCCTGGGACTGTCTCCATGGGGAGCAGGTCCTCAAATAGGTAGGGACGCAGCATGTTCCTATGTAAAGTGCGGGCCCGCCCACTCCCGTCTTCCGCCTTTACTTCGTAAACGGGGTTGTCAGGAGACACTCGCCGCTGCACGATGTATGGCATCACCTCCCATCGTTCGCTCAATTTGTTTCCAGAACGTTTCTCGCGGACTAACACTCTTTGTCCCTCCGCGAATGGTTCTCCTAGCGACCTCCCGGGGTTAGGGTGCAGGTTGGACCCGATGTTCCCCGCTGCCACCTTCCGGGCGAACTCCAGTCGGCGTTTCTGCTCCTCAATCCACCCACTGTGCGTCCACTCTTCCTCCTCCGCCGGTAGGGACAGATCGAGGTCCTGTAGGGCTTTCTCTGGTCGGCCGAACAGCAGAAAATAAGGCGAGAACCCTGTGGTCCGGTGTACTCTGTTGTTGTATACCCACACCAACTCCGGAACAAAGCCGGGCCAGCGCCGCTTCTTGTCAGCCTCCAGGACCCTCAGCATTTGCAGCAACGTTCGGTTGAATCGCTCGCAGGCTCCATTCCCCTGGGGGTGGTACGGGGTGGTCCTTGATTTATTCATGCCATAGGTGCGACACAGCCGCTCCATCACCCGACCTTGGAAGCATGCACCTTGATCCGAATGGAGGCGCTCCGGGCAGCCATACCTTCGGATAAAATGCTCCACAATGGCCTTAGCCGCCGTGTCGGCAGTCTGGTCCATGGTAGGGACAACCACTGTAAATTTGGTGAAATGGTCGGTCATCACGATGGCATACTGGTACCCATGCACCGACTCCCCTATCAAGACATAGTCCACCATGAGGAGCTCCAGGGGTTTGGTGGTCCGAACGGTCTGCACTGGTGCCCGTTGTTCGCCACTTTTGGTAACAGCACACCTCCTACATGTCTGACACACGCTTTCCACCAGGGTCTGTAAACCCGGGAAGAAGTACTGCCGGCGGACCCATTGCAGGGTCTTCTCTGTACCAAAATGGGCGCCTTCTTCGTGGGCCTCTGTCACCAGACCACGGGCCAACTCCCTGGGGAGAACAACCTGCCACACTTGCCGGAGCTCATGCTCGAGATAAGCCTGGCGGCACAATACCCCTCCTCGTACGGCCAATCGTTCCCACTGACGTACCAGCCTCTTGCCCCACGGGCCAAGCTGCAGCCTCTCCGCGGAGGACGGCCAGTGGTCCCGCTCCTTCCACCCTCACACACACCGCACCTCCTGGTCTTGCCCTTGTGCTGCCGCCCAGTCCGGCAAGGCCTTCTGTAGTAGGATCCCGCGTGTTGCCTTGGGCCCGGTCGGGCTGGGGGTCATCCTGGCAAGATCAGGGATCTCCTGACCCTCTCTCTCTTCGTCCGTGGGCCCCGTAGGTAGTCCTACCGGGTAGCGGGACAGGGCGTCTGCATTGGTAATCGCCTTGCCTGGCCGGTATCGGATCTTAAAGGAGAACTTGGCCAAGCGCGCTACCCAACGCTGCTCTAGGGCGCCCAACTTGGCTGTATGCAGGTGCGACAGGGGGTTGTTATCCGTGACCACTTCGAAGTCGGTGGCGGTCAGGTACTCTGCAAACTTCTCGGTGACCGCCCAGACGACTGCCAGCAACTCCAGCTTGAACGAGCTGTAGTTGTCAGGGTTCCGCTCCGACTCCCGGAGACTCCGACTCCCATATGCGATAACTCGCTCCTGGCCCTCCTGCAGCTGGGAGAGTACAGCCCCCAGGCCTTGGTGGCTCCCGTCGGTGTACAATATGAATGGCTTGTCAAAGTCAGCATAAGCCAGCACGGGGGCCTGGGTGAGGGCTTGTTTAAGCCCCGTGAAGGCAACCTCCTGTGCTTGGTCCCACGCCACTGCCCGATTCCGCACATCTGTGGCAACACCTCGCAACTGTCCATGCAGGGGGCCTGCAATCTTGGCAAAGTCTCGAATGAACCGCCGATAGTAGCCGACCAATCCCAGAAATGCCCTCAACTCCGTCACATTGCCCGGGGTCCTCCATTCCTGGACTGCGGCGATTTTATCGGGGGTGGGCCGTACCCCTTCCTCCGAGACTACATGGCCCAGGTATTCCAAGCTGGACTTCAAGAGGTGGCACTTCCGTGGTTTCAATTTGAGGCCGTATTGTTCCAATCGCTGGAGCACTTGTTCCAACCTATGCAAGTGTTCCTCCAGGGTGGGGGCGAACACTATAATGTCGTCCAAATAGATGAGGATGGCTTCGAAGTTCAAGTCCCCGAGACAGCGCTCCATTAGGCGCTGGAACGTGGCCGGTGCATTGGAGAGCCCGAAGGGCATTTGACAGAAGTCAAAAAGCCCCATGGGCGTAACGAATGCCGTCTTCGCCTGATCCTTCTCCGCGACGGGCACCTGCCAGTACCCACTGGCCAGATCCAGCGTGGAGAAGAAGCGCGACTTCCCTAAAGCTGCCAGTGATTCTTCAATGCGGTATAGCGGATAAGCGTCCCGGACGGTGCAGCTGTTCAACCTCCGGTAGTCCACGCAGAATCGGATTGTCCCGTCTTTCTTCTTCACCAGCACGATGGGGGCAGCCCATGGGCTCTTACTTTCCCTGATGACGACGTTGGCTAACATTTGTTGTATCATGGTCTTGACCTCCTGATACAGCTTCGTGGGAATCTGCCGATAGCGCTCCCGAGCGGGCAGACTGTCACCGGTGTTGATCTCATGCTCTATCTCGGTCGTGTGACCAAAATCTTCCTCGCTGCGGGAGAACGACTTCTGTCGTGCCCACAACATTTGCTTTACCCGGTCCACCTCTGCTGTACCAAGGCCCTCCAGTGATACATCCATCTGGTTCAGGATCACGTCCCCGTTCCACTCCGCGGTGGGTTCCTGTTTTTCCTCAAGGGCAACGGCCAACGTCCAAGGCTCGCATGCGTCCGGCTTTAAGGTAACCCTAGGGCCGGGTTCAATGCCACCCTCGGGGATAGCCTCTAAATGGGCCAGCACCGACCTGCCCGGGATCTTAATTGGTGAGTTTCCCAGGTTGCACACCCGTAGGGGTACGGTGCCATTCCGTACGACCGCTACGGTTCTGGCCAGCAGCAACCCGGCCTCCACTTGCCTGAACCAACAAGGTTCTATCACCACTTCCCTTCCTTCTAGCCGCTGCTGCGCACGGACGGGTACTTCCAGGACCACCTCCTGTCTCGCTGGGATCCTCACCCTTTGGTTATGCCGCGTCTTAATCAGGCCGAGGGGGCGCATGGTTTCCACAGAGGCGGTCTCTTCGTTCCGCTGAACGACTCTCTGGAAAGCTTGCTGCACCGGCTTCTGCACACCCAGATACTTCCAGTACTGGGGGCCCTTATCGTGTACGAGTACCCGATCTAGACTCCGTAGGATGTTCATCCCCAGAATCACCGGCCCATGGTGAAACTCCTCGCCACTCACCACTACGAACCCTTTTTTTCCAAGGGACTGCCCATACACCTCCACCTCAATCCACACGACCCCTGTTACGGGAATGGGAAGGTTGTTCGCGGCCACGAGGGTTACCCAATTCCCGACACTGGTGGTCGTGAGATGGGCATAATCTTCCCTAAACCGCTTCTCGGACATGGTGGACACTTGCGATCCGGTATCCAAAAGGCCACATTGATCCCTTCCTCCTAACTTTGCCACTACCGTGGGACACTCACCGAACAAGTCCGATGAGTCGACGACGTCTACTTGTGCGCCGCCTTCCCCCGCGGTTTGTCCCGTTACCGCGAGGGACCTTAGTTTAAAGGCCTCCTACGCCCCTCCCGTCCGGAGCGGCGCCCCGGGCAATCCCGAGCGAAATGTCCAGGCTCCTCACATTCCCAACACACCAACTCGCGGGGTCCCCTCGGGCGCACCTCCCCGACGTCCAGCGGTCTCCGTCTCCTTTTTCCTCCGAGGGTTCTTTTCCTTGGCCCGATCCTCGTCGTCCCAACCCCTCCTTTCGGGGTCGGCGTCACGGCTTTCGGCCCGTTCCACCCTCTGCCTTAACTGGGACACCTCGTCCTGGACGAGAAGGAGCGTGGTGGTTAGCTCCTTGATACACCCCTCCAAGGGACTAACCTCCGGCGCCCGGACCCTATCTATCGGTTGAGTGGGTGGTGCGGACACGGCGCTGGAACTAAGCTCCGCATTTTCCTCTTTCTTCAGCGCCATCTCTAACACTTCGAAGAAGGTGAGCTCGCCATCCCCATCGACCTTATCCTGGAGGTAGTTCCGCAGGGACCTGCTCCTCAGTCCACCAATCAAAATACCCCTCAAGGTGGAATCCGGGTCCCCCGTCATCAACTCCTCATCTTCCCTCGTCTGGATCTCACTCATGTATTCCTGGATTGTGTTTGCGAACTGAGAAATTGTCAGACTCAGGTTTGTCTGTGTCCCCGGAGGGGGCGCTAGTGGGTCAGTGGAGGTGGAAGGGAGAAAGCGAGGAGGCTGGATTAAGTTTCTGCGCATGGGCGCAATGATATTTATTGTACAGCAGGTTCACAACGGCAGTAAAAATAAACAGTAATAAATGCAAATGTCAATAGTGCAGCATGGAAACTGAAAGTCTATGGCAACGGAAATATGGCAGATGGATGAATGGTAACTGATGATAATAATAACAGGCAGGAGATAAACTGGTATGGGAACCAGAGCAGTTTAAAACGTGGAGCCAGCAGAGATGGTAATGAATGGCAAACCTGGTAGCAGAGGCAGGAGACTGACGATGTCCACAGTGCAGGTGATGAGGCACTGGCAGCAAGCAAGCTGCATCACAGGTGGGGAGATGGAACACACCTGGAGTCAGTCTCTACTGCTTAGGCTGAAGCACACTGAGATGATGATTAGTGTGAAGCCTGTAACAGAAGCAGGTGTTGCTGAGGCTTGTAGTTCCACGGAGCTGTGAAGATAACCAGGAGCACAGAGTCTCAGGTAGATGACCAGGAACACGGAGAACAACAGGTAGGTATCCAGGAACACGGAACAACAGGTAGGTATCCAGGAACAGGAACCAGATCCAGACACATGGGTCGCAGGAGTGACACAAAGTTCAGGATGCCTGCAGACTGATCCTGCAGCTTCATATATACCCCCTGTTGCACAGTCATTGGTGGAGTGAGGAAAAGTGGGTGCGGCCAAGCACCGGATTGGCCGCCGTATGCTGACTGCTGGAGGCTGTCATGGCGGCGCCCATGCCGCGGCCCAGCGGGAACGCGGTGTGCTACACGCCCGCTGTCACAGGAGTGCTCCCAGGCCCAGGATGACGTCTGATGGCAGAGACGCGGATGACAGATGATCGCAGGGACCCAGGACGGAGTCCGCAGCGGTGGACAGATGTCACCGTGGTGAGTCGATTCCTGACAGAAATCGTCTCATCTTCCCTTTGAACCCGCGCGAATACACGCTTCTTCAGCGTGGTGGTGGCCTTCTCCCCATACACGCCCTTCAGGATGGTGAAGACGTCAGCCAGGCTTTTACGAAGCCGCTCGGGGCGTACTCTCACGGTCTTCCAGGCATCGCCAGTCAGGACCTTCAACGCCAAGTTCACTTGTACCCGTCTCGGAATCTGGTAGAGGTCGATCGTGGTTTCCAACTGCTCGATCCACTCCGTCAAGGGCATATTCTGCCCGTTGAACTTGTCAAGGTGGTTGAGGGCCGCCCCTATGGGTAACCTGTCCCGAGGCGGATCGTTGGTAGCGTCCTTCACCTCCTTGGAGGACTCGTTACCGTCGTCCTCCGGCTGTTCCACTTCCCGATCCATCTTCTCTAAGGATCCTGCCGACTACGCCAAATGTAAGGATGCTGAAGTGGTATGAAGCCGGTGGCCGTGTAAGTGAATCACTGCTTACCTCCGTCTACGTGCACACTCCGCCCGCTCCGCGTTGATTTCAGAGGACGTTCCTTCGGGGTTTCCGCCCGGGACTTGCCGGCTAAAGGGGAACAAGAAAGACTCTCACTGCGGGCCCACTTCTCCCTTTACCTAGGGGATAAGTGGCACACCAGGGGTGGCTGTGACGTTCACCGATTAGGTGAATGTCATCATCGGCCCGTGGGCCTCAGCTACCCAATCGTCACCTATTGGCACTTGCGCACCGAGGTGGAAGCGACAAGGACACACAGACAAGGACACACACTCACAAATAATACTCACGCTGGTACTCTTGTCAACTTGCTTGATGCGCCACTCCGCTCCTGGGGAAAAGGATGACAGCAGCCTCCCTACAACTAAACAACGGCTAACAACAAACTGAGCCTAACTACTATGAACTGCAACAATTTACTGGGACGGCTACTTCACCTAATCGCTAACAACAGGCCAAGCAAACACAAGTTCAATGCGAGTACAATATAAATGGAGAGTATCTTACCATCTGGTCCGACAAACACAAGTTCAATGCGAGTACAATATAAATGGAGAGTACCTTACCATCTGGTCCGACGCAGGTTCTGCCACCTCGCCCTAGTGGCGACCAACTCTCCACGGCTCTTCCCCACCCTGGGAGTGTACCCAAGGCGTGAGGGTCAGCCGACTCTCCGTGCCCAGCCTACAATGTACCCCGCCCGAGCGGCCGCACAGCACGCTCGCCGAGGTGTGCAAAGGGCAGGGCTCCGCTTAATATAAAGACACCCCGATGATCTCCCCCTCCTGTTGGTGGGTACCGTGGGATGACCCGAACGTAGTGCCCTGGGTCACCTTATGATTCCCTACCCCCCCTCTGGCTAGGTGCTCTTATGGCCCGCAGGCCTATGGCCCGTTATGCCCCCGGGCCTAATGCCCGCCTGACGGCGTGACTGACAGGGGTTCGGGCCTAACGCCCAAAACCCCTCAGAAGAGAAGGGTCGGGTCTGGCCTTGCAGGCCGCGGGCCGGGTGGAGCCCCGACTACGCGCGGCCTCCCAGGCCCAGACGCACCGACCTAATTGCCCACGGGCCGGAAGGGCCCGACTATCTGCCCACAGGCCGAGAGGGCCTGACTATGCCCACGGGCCTAGCGCCCGATCACCCGGTGGTCTAGGAGGAGTGAGACTCGGCACGAGGCCGCTTACCGGGCCGTAGGGAGAGGCCGCGGTGGGGAGCTTCGTTAGCCCGGTGGGCTCCTCTTCCGCGGTCGTCCCGACGTCTTCTTCCCGGCCGACGACAGCCTCTTCGCGCTGGGACCTCTTCGGACTTCTGCCTCCTGGCCGCTCCCGTCGCCGCTCCCGTCGCCGCTGCCGCCGCCTCTGTCTTCTGTTCCTCCGTCTTCTTCTGGAGCTCTTCTCTGCTCCGTCCTCGGCGCCGACTGACTGCTCCCGCATGCACCTTGATCCGAATGGAGGCGCTCCGGGCAGCCATACCTTCGGATAAAATGCTCCACAATGGCCTTAGCCGCCGTGTCGGCAGTCTGGTCCATGGTAGGGACAACCACTGTAAATTTGGTGAAATGGTCGGTCATCACGATGGCATACTGGTACCCACGCACCGACTCCCCTATCAAGACATAGTCCACCATGAGGAGCTCCAGGGGTCTGGTGGTCCGAACGGTCTGCACTGGTGCCCGTTGTTCGCCACTTTTGGTAACAGCACACCTCCTACATGTCTGACACACGCTTTCCACCAGGGTCTGTAAACCCGGGAAGAAGTACTGCCGGCGGACCCATTGCAGGGTCTTCTCTGTACCAAAATGGGCGCCTTCTTCGTGGGCCTCTGTCACCAGACCACGGGCCAACTCCCTGGGGAGAACAACCTGCCACACTTGCCGGAGCTCATGCTCGAGATAAGCCTGGCGGCACAATACCCCTCCTCGTACGGCCAATCGTTCCCACTGACGTACCAGCCTCTTGCCCCACGGGCCAAGCTGCAGCCTCTCCGCGGAGGACGGCCAGTGGTCCCGCTCCTTCCACCCTCGCACACACCGCACCTCCTGGTCTTGCCCTTGTGCTGCCGCCCAGTCCGGCAAGGCCTTCTGTAGTAGGATCCCGCGTGTTGCCTTGGGCCCGGTCGGGCTGGGGGTCATCCTAGCAAGATCAGGGATCTCCTGACCCTCTCTCTCTTCGTCCGTGGGCCCCGTAGGTAGTCCTACCGGGTAGCGGGACAGGGCGTCTGCATTGGTAATCGCCTTGCCCGGCCGGTATCGGATCTTAAAGGAGAACTTGGCCAAGCGCGCTACCCAACGCTGCTCTAGGGCGCCCAACTTAGCTGTATGCAGGTGCGACAGGGGGTTGTTATCCGTGACCACTTCGAAGTCGGTGGCGGTCAGGTACTCTGCAAACTTCTCGGTGACCGCCCAGACGACTGCCAGCAACTCCAGCTTGAACGAGCTGTAGTTGTCAGGGTTCCGCTCCGACTCCCGGAGACTCCGACTCCCATATGCGATAACTCGCTCCTGGCCCTCCTGCAGCTGGGAGAGTACAGCCCCCAGGCCTTGGTGGCTCCCGTCGGTGTACAATATGAATGGCTTGTCAAAGTCAGCATAAGCCAGAACGGTGAGGGCTTGTTTAAGCCCCGTGAAGGCAACCTCCTGTGCTTGGTCCCACGCCACTGCCCGATTCCGCACATCTGTGGCAACACCTCGCAACAGTCAATGCAGGGGGCCTGCAATCTTGGCAAAGTCTCGAATGAACCGCCGATAGTAACCGACCAATCCCAGAAATGCCCTCAACTCCGTCACATTGCCCGGGGTCCTCCATTCCTGGACTGCGGCGATTTTATCGGGGGTGGGCCGTACCCCTTCCTCCGAGACTACATGGCCCAGGTATTCCAAGCTGGACTTCAAGAGGTGGCACTTCTGTGGTTTCAATTTGAGGCCGTATTGTTCCAATCGCTGGAGCACTTGTTCCAACCTATGCAAGTGTTCCTCCAGGGTGGGGGCGAACACTATAATGTCGTCCAAATAGATGAGGATGGCTTCGAAGTTCAAGTCCCCGAGACAGCGCTCCATTAGGCGCTGGAACGTGGCCGGTGCATTGGAGAGCCCGAAGGGCATTCGACAGAAGTCAAAAAGCCCCATGGGCGTAACGAATGCCGTCTTCGCCTGATCCTTCTCCGCGACGGGCACCTGCCAGTACCCACTGGCCAGATCCAGCGTGGAGAAGAAGCGCGACTTCCCTAAAGCCCCCAGTGATTCTTCAATGCGGGGTAGCGGATAAGCGTCCCGGACGGTGCAGCTGTTCAACCTCCGGTAGTCCACGCAGAATCGGATTGTCCTGTCTTTCTTCTTCACCAGCACGATGGGGGCAGCCCATGGGCTCTTACTTTCCCTGATGACGCCGTTGGCTAACATTTGTTGTATCATGGTTGTTAGGGTAATAGGCTTACACCTTAACTATCAACGCCTTAGTAGCCCTTCTGTCTTGGAGATTCATGGTTCTGGATACAGCCGGCCGGAGAGCAAGAAGTCACACTAGACACAATGCCAGTATAACACTGCTCTGTCCTATGACAGAGAGAGCTTTTATTTATACCAAAAAAGAAGTGGGCTTTAACATGCCCTCCAATCACAGTGAAGTATAAAGTTAGCTAATCATATATATATTACAAGTTTCAGTGACATAGAAGGTAATATTCAGAAGACACAGTTCCAAAGTATTCCTGGAGTCTGTCTTGTCAGAGAATGAGGCGATTGCTGAAGATCTCTATTTCTGTCATTCTCTGTCTCCTGGCTTCACATTCTTATCTTGTAAAGTATTTTAAGGAAACCACCTGTTGTCTCACACATACAATACAAGCAACGATGACCTTATAATATATGTAAAGGGACATATATACAGTCTTTAGAATATAGTGAAACAATAATACAGCAAAAGCATTTTAATCAATATTACTCTCACAAACCCCTCTTTTGATTAAAATCTTACTCTTATCCTGCCTTACACATATTGTAATAGTAATAACCTGAGCACTTCTGATACCTTATATCACCTCATATGTTATCATAAGAACCACATATGGATGGATGTCAACCGATCATTCGGAACCCATACTCCGATTAAACTATGACAATACTATTCCTTCTTAAACCATTAGGGGATGTGAGTAATACATACATGTACTTCTGTTTCCCATGTTTTTAGGTCTTTTGCATTTGCTAAATGTTTCTTCCTTTATGCTCGCAACAAGCGCTTTTTGCTGGGGTCATACTTCTAGTAATCATTTTTCTGAAACTATAGGATAGATAATGGTTCCAAAGGATAAGCAGAATCAATAGTACTATTATCCCTATCACTGGATGTATCAGAATGTTATATGCTTTAGAGAATGATGGAGATTTACCTGTAAATATATCCCACCAATGATGCTGTACGTTTTCCCTTTAATTCTGCTGCTATTTCTGCAAATTTTGCTGCTTCTGTAATTGTTTACATCTGTACGTGACGAGCTGAATAGTTTACTCTCTCTAGATGTAGTTCACGTTTTATCGTCTTGTTAATGGCATTGATAATACCTTGAACCTCTTTTGAGAACATCATTTGCCCCCCTGGTGTCACCTGTTCTTTAATATCTCTAAACTAAGTATTGTTATTAACACGTAAAAAGGATTCATGGTGACTTGATCTTCACAGCCAGCTTTATAAGGCGTGTATTCAGGTGTCTTTTAACTCAAGTTTGACTGCTGTAGGGGTTATTAGTAGACCCTGGAATGGACCATCAAAGCGTGGTTCTAGTGCTTTCTTGACATGCCGCTTAGTATAGACCCAATCTCCTGGTTTGTAATGAACATCATCCTACAATGGAGACAAGATCTGGAAGAGATGGAAACACTGTATTGTGTACATTAATCATTTGTTTGCTTAACAAGGTAACATAAGTAGTCATATCTCCATGATTACGTCACATCTGCTGGGGAAAATAACATCCTGTCTTAGGTGCTGTCAGGAATAACACTTCATATGGTGTCAGTTTGTGTTTCTTATTGGGTGTTGTTCAGAGTATAGGGCTATAGGTAGACACTCTAACCATATTTTCTTTGTTTCTGACATTATTTCCTGTTTCTTTTTTAATTTAAGGGTGCTGTTTCAGGTGTTCTACTCTGCCACTCGCCTCTGACCTGTGGAGGGGGTGTGTGAAATGCCTAACTGATACCCAAGTCCTGCATTATGTGTTGCATTATTTCTCCTATAAAATGAGTTCCTCTGTCCGATCAATTGTTTCTGGAACCCCATATCTGCAGACCACATCTTCCATTAGTTTCTTAGCTGTTTGGTTTTCCACTATTATACATGCTGTTTAAAGTGCATTTAGAATACACAAAGTGGAAAGCTGCTCAATCAGATTGTAATGTCACTCAGGTGCTAAAAGGGGAGGGGCATTAGGGAACACAGTTTGTTTTTTTCCTATAAAGTGCATTTAGTTCAGCTTCTTGCGCAGAAAAGTGTGGTTGGAGTTCTTGGACCAGGACTTCATCCATTGTTGTTACTGCATAAACTGTACATGGTGACCATTCATGATAATACCTGGATACATCCATAAACAGGGTAAGATCTGCATTGTCCAATACCAGTTCGATAACATTATCAAGAGGATACATCTCTGATTTCATAAGTTCAAATCAAACATGATGACATTTTTTTTTTTTTTGTGTGTATGTCCAGAGTTTGCTGTATCTTCTGTCATCATATAGTTCATCAGATAATGTGTACTTTCTCCCCTCTTTTGAATCCTCTACTGGTAACAATGTAGCAGGATTCAATACCGTACAACGTGAAATGGTGACATTCGTAGGACTCAACAGCACTACTTCGTATTTGGTCAATCTAGCTCCTGATAGATGTTTGGTTCTTGCTTGAATCAGAATTTCTATAACTGCGTGCGGTACCTGTATTGTTAGGGGTGGTTAAGCACAATGTCTGAAGTCTTCTCTCTAAGTTTCAGGTGGACAGGTTGTACTGTCAGTAATCCAACATCTGTCTTTCCTTTGGACCAGAGTTTATGGTACCTGGTCTAGCCATTCTGGAAATTGATCACCTTGTGGCTTCTGTTCTTCCATCAACATTGTAGCAGCTAGTACAGCTTGTTGAAGCTTGTCGCTTGTTCTTGTGGATAATGTTATTTCTTTACTTGTATACTGTACTGTGGCTTGAATGGCTGATAACACATTGGTTCCAAATAAATTGACTTGACAGTCTTCAGAGATGAGGAACTGCACAGGTACTAAAATGACTTCTTGTCCCACACTGATTTTGCAGGATTGCTTTTCTTTAGAGGGACTATTGTACTTGCCATTCCTGTTCCCAATATAGTTTCTTGTGCTTGCAGTTTTGTTGGTACCTCCTGTTATCTTAATATAGTTCATCTTGTTCTGGTATCTACAATACAGTCCAATTGTTCCCCTCCCGGTGGGGTAAGTGTGGTTGTTACTTTGGATCCAGGAGAGTCAATTACTTGGACCAAAAGGTACAGTTCTGGAGCGCCTGTTTCCTATGGGCTGGCTTCAGAGGCTGCCCTGTTCTGAGCCCATGTCTTGTATTCGGAACATTCCTTCCTCATATGTCCTTGTTCATTGCTAAAGAAACACAAACCCTTTGTCTTCGCTTCTTCTGAAGAGACTTTCCTTTAGGGCTTCTTTCCTGTGTTTCTGGACATCTGTTACTTGGATCTTGTTCCTGTTTCTTGCATACATGGACAGTTATTCTGGTTACAGAGCTCTTTTCTTTCTGTTTTCTTTTCTTCTCTTCTTGTCTTTCTTCTATGGCCTCTAAGACTTGTAGGAGTGATTCCATGGTTAAGGTAGAGGCTTCTGGTCTAACCTGGAACAATTCTCCTCTCAGGGTTTCTGTGAGATCATTTAAAAAATGTGTTTTCAAAATCCTTTCATGTTGGGTATTGGCCACATCAAATCCTCCATCTATATGTCCTTGATGCACCATATCATGGTACCGTCTGACAGTCTGACCACTCTTCTGTTTAACATCTGGAAATGCAGGTACTCTGTTTCTTTGCTGGTTACACCAGTGTTCTAATCTGTGCATGTACTGTTCCCCGCTTATCTTTGTCCTTTGTGCATCTTCTGCTAGTGGGGCTACTATGTTTGCAGCTGCTCCTGCTGGATATCCTCTTACTTCAGCTTCAGCTGATGAACACAATAACACTGAGTTTAGTTCTCGAATATCTATCCAAGATCCTGTCCAAACAAGATTTATTCTCTTCATATAATTCAAATATGCATTTGGACATTTGCGTGGGTATGGAGCTCAAGAAATGATGTCATTCATGTCTGATGCAGCCCATAGTCTGTGGTGTTCCTGTCTGCTAGTCCCGCAGCATTAAGGTCTCTAGTGATTTGTACAGATACTGGGTATGCCATGATAGTCTCTTCAGGATATGGTGGTGGCTGTATCTGATAAAACATCTGGACATGTGGTGCACAGGTATTACATGGACATGGTGTACTAAAGTCCCCTGATTGCATTTTCTTACACTGTTCTTTTGTATGTATTATCCTTGTCCCAATAGTCTGGGGACTATTTGCCAGAAACAGGTTGTTCTTAGAGATTATGGGTGTGTTCTGGCTATTGTCACAGTGTGGTTCGTTGGGGAGTACCCAATTGTCACAAAAGGGGCAATGTTGATATCCTTTAGGTATACATTGGTGACATTGTGGACACTTTCTCTGTCTTAATTCCTTTTGCAGATCTGGATATATTGGATTGTATGGTTCTGAAGAAACTGTATACCACTTGCCATCTCTTTTCTTCAGTACCACATTAGGTTCTCGTGAGTGTAAGGGTGCTGCAGTTGTAGTCAGAGTTGGTGCTGTGTTAGGTACAAATGGTGGTGGTACCTGAATCAATGGTGTCACTTGTGGTGGTGGTGGTGGTGGTGGTGGTGGGTTTACTACTGGTGCTGGTACTGGGATCTGTATGTCCCATGCTATGTCTTCTAAAAATGTTTGTTCTTTTTTGTTGGCAGATATTCTGCAGCTACTTTCTTCCACATTTCTACTTGATGTTTCTTTTCTTTCTTTTCTATCCAAACATTCTGTTCCCTTAAAAATATTTCCCATCTCTTGAAATCTAGAGTTCCCTGAGGGGAAAATCCTGCCCTTTTGAATACTTTTTGTATTCCCTTAATGGCTTCAGGACCTTCCTTTTGTCTGACTATCTCAATGGGAGTCTTGGGCGCTAGGTCCGCCATACCCTTGCTCCCCTGTGCCCCCATATGGGTTACTGGTCACAGTTACCTTAGTGCCCCCGTATGAGTTCCCGGTCACAGATACTTTATGTATAGTCTGACCCTTTCAAGGTCCTTATATTCCCCTCTCTCTAGATTCAATTACCTTATATACTGCAACTTCTATTACCTCCTGTATTATTTTGTAAAGACAAAAATATTTGCCCTGCTTTTATTCATGGGCAAATTTAACATCAGTGATACCCAAATAATGCCTTGTAATTTCTTTAGATATTGTGGTCTGATGAGTGTGTTCTCTGACTAATATGGTCAGTGCGTGTTGTGCCTTTATGTGATTCTCTAATGTACACCCCTGGAGTTGTTCCTAGAAACAGGATCCCCCGTAAGTGTGGGTATGGGATCTCCCTCTGTTTGGAATACTACAACTCCTGTACAATACACACAACTAAGATTAGACCCTTATTCCACCATTCAGTATTTTCCTAACACCTTGTACCCCCTGCCTAAGTTATCAAAGACAGTATAATATGACCAACAGCGCTTAGAGACACACTAAAGTAATTATCCTAATTTCTGTACCCTCCATCTAGAATCATAGAAAGAATGGGGAAATTGGAAACACTCTGCACCAGCTAATAATTCCTTTTGTCATATCTATGAAAAGATCCTGACTAATATCCGTCAATAAGTTATGAATCTACTACTGGATATTCAGAGACAAAATTAGTTGACCAGTAGAAGAGAAAAGAATGTCTCTTTGTTGGTGCACGTAGAATAATTAAAAATTAACTTTTAATAAATACATTAAAAAATGTCTGATAACGAAATAAAAATAATATAACAATAATATATTTATCATACATACTTTTCAGTGAATAAAGTGGTTAATAAAGTGAAATTTAAAAAAAAATCAAGGCTCGCTACCTGTATCATGTATTTATTCATCAAATAGTTTGAATATATTACTATAGATCAGAGTCCAAATATCAATCTCTGATTGAACCGTTATGTGTGGGGAAAGAGGGTATTAACAGCCATCACCTAAGTGTTCCATAATTACACCAAGAATAATTATTCAATGTTCCACATATACTGTGTCAATATATATTGTAGTCTGCCTGGTGATTATTTACCTCCATTATACTGAGCTCATACATACATACATACATATAGATTGTTCATACTATATAGATCACATTCATGTTATCTCTAAGTGAGAGCCTGCTACCTATGACAGATATATCTTTATAGACTTCTTAAACTACCAGCTATTCAATAGTGTTTACAGTTGTCACAAATTAATATAAGTGTAATTATTCCATCTGTTCAGTAATAGCTGAAGTTGTTACAGATTGATACAAATATGACTATGTATCAGAATCACTGAGTACTCCCTCCAGTTACATTTTCATAAGTTCACTAAGTTACTTATGAATTTTAATGAATTCCCATAACTTCAGTATATAATACCCCAGTAGATCTCATAATATGTCTGATGGTTTTGTTATAAGGTATTTGACAGCTTCCCTCATTAATATAGTGAGAAAACATTTCAATAGTGCAGCCTTATAAGTTCTCTACTGAATTCACTCATATAAGTCATTCATGTTCAGAGTCTGTGCGTCTACTATTTCTGATACTCTGAACTTCAGGGTATCCTCTTAAAAAAATAATGTTTCCTATATATGTATGTATATCTGATGCAACAGGTATATAGAGCTGGACCATAGGACACATACTATGCATCTATACAGAAATAAAACTTACTGGATAGTATGTGATCACCTTACACCAATCTTATCTTACATCTTGTGACAGATATTTTCTACTGAGATGTGTTCCTACAATTTTTGTTGCTGCAAACACTTAACATTTAAGCAAAAACAAACAAATGGAGTTCTAACATAAATCTTGCAATCTAGACATATAACACAAATGTCATACAAGACACCCTCCAGCCTTAGGAGCCCCGTAGGGTCACCTAGAGGAAACGTGAAGGACCCTGACCTGGAATCGCGGGTACGTATCCGGACACCTTACATAAGAATGTCCACGTATCACTTCTTTCTCATGAGAGCCAAGGTCTATATGCAGAAAAGATCTTTGGACCCAGGGGCACCTATTCCCAAGAAGACAGGACAAGCCTTTAGGTTGCATCCAGGAAGGGGTAGTCTTTGGTCCTCTGATCAATTCTGCCAGCTTTTTATATACATCTCATGTACCACTCATACAACACACTCATATCATGCAGTCATACACTGATAACGAGATAACTTATACTTTAAAGACAGAAGGTTACTGGATTCTTGGATCCCGCTAACCCGTCCCCACTGAGCCCCACCATACCTCAGGAAGAGCTGAAAGAGAGTAAGAAGGTGCCAGAGCACTTGTCTTTGCTTACCCCACTGTACAGATTTATTTCAGCTGGTTCCTGGGCATCAGCGGTTGGTCTGGTCAGTGACGGCAGGAATGTAGGGGAATCGCGGACAAGACCCCCAGGAAATGTTAGGGTAATAGGCTTACACCTTAACTATCAACGCCTTAGTAGCCCTTCTGTCTTGGAGATTCATGGTTCTGGATACAGCCGGCCGGAGAGCAAGAAGTCACACTAGACACAATGCCAGTATAACACTGCTCTGTCCTATGACAGAGAGAGCTTTTATTTATACCAAAAAAGAAGTGGGCTTTAACATGCCCTCCAATCACAGTGAAGTATAAAGTTAGCTAATCATATATATATTACAAGTTTCAGTGACATAGAAGGTAATATTCAGAAGACACAGTTCCAAAGTATTCCTGGAGTCTGTCTTGTCAGAGAATGAGGCGATTGCTGAAGATCTCTATTTCTGTCATTCTCTGTCTCCTGGCTTCACATTCTTATCTTGTAAAGTATTTTAAGGAAACCATCTGTTGTCTCACACATACAATACAAGCAACGATGACCTTATAATATATGTAAAGGGACATATATACAGTCTTTAGAATATAGTGAAACAATAATACAGCAAAAGCATTTTAATCAATATTACTCTCACATGGTCTTGACCTCCTGGTACAGCTTCGGGGGAATCTGCCGATATCGCTCCCGAGCGGGCAGACTGTCACCGGTGTTGATCTCATGCTCTATCTCGGTCGTGTGACCAAAATCTTCCTCGCTGCGGGAGAACGACTTCTGTCGTGCCCACAACATTTGCTTTACCCGGTCCACCTCTGCTGTACCAAGGCCCTCCAGTGATACATCCATCTGGTTCAGGATCACGTCCCCGTTCCACTCCGCGGTGGGTTCCTGTTTTTCCTCAAGGGCAACAGCCAACGTCCAAGGCTCGCATGCGTCCGGCTTTAAGGTAACCCTAGGGCCGGGTTCAATGCCACCCTCGGGGATAGCCTCTAAATGGGCCAGCACCGACCTGCCGGGATCTTAATTGGTGAGTTTCCCAGGTTGCACACCCGTAGGGGTACGGTGCCATTCCGTACGACCGCTACGGTTCTGGCCAGCAGCAACCCGGCCTCCACTTGCCTGAACCAACAAGGTTCTATCACCACTTCCCTTCCTTCTAGCCGCTGCTGCGCACGGACGGGTACTTCCAGGACCACCTCCTGTCTCGCTGGGATCCTCACCCTTTGGTTATGTCGCGTCTTAATCAGGCCGAGGGGGCGCATGGTTTCCACAGAGGCGGTCTCTTCGTTCCGCTGAACGACTCTCTGGAAAGCTTGCTGCACCGGCTTCTGCACACCCAGATACTTCCAGTACTGGGGGCCCTTATCGTGTACGAGTACCCGATCTAGACTCCGTAGGATGTTCATCCCCAGAATCACCGGCCCATGGTGAAACTCCTCGCCACTCACCACTACGAACCCTTTTTTTCCAAGGGACTGCCCATACACCTCCACCTCAATCCACACGACCCCTGTTACGGGAATGGGAAGGTTGTTCGCGGCCACGAGGGTTACCCAATTCCCGACACTGGTGGTCGTGAGATGGGCATAATCTTCCCTAAACCGCTTCTCGGACATGGTGGACACTTGCGATCCGGTATCCAAAAGGCAACGTTGATCCCTTCCTCCTAACTTTGCCACTACCGTGGGACACTCACCGAACAAGTCCGATGAGTCGACGACGTCTACTTGTGCGCCGCCTTCCCCCGCGGTTTGTCCCGTTACCGCGAGGGACCTTAGTTTAAAGGCCTCCTACGCCCCTCCCGTCTGGAGCGGCGCCCCAGGCAATCCCGAGCGAAATGTCCAGGCTCCTCACATTCCCAACACACCAACTCGCGGGGTCCCCTCGGGCGCACCTCCCCTCCCCGACGTCCAGCGGTCTCCGTCTCCTTTTTCCTCCGAGGGTTCTTTTCCTTGGCCCGATCCTCGTCGTCCCAACCCCTCCTTTCGGGGTCGGCGTCACGGCTTTCGGCCCGTTCCACCCTCTGCCTTAACTGGGACACCTCGTCTTGGACGAGAAGGAGCGTGGTGGTTAGCTCCTTGATACACCCCTCCAAGGGACTAACCTCCGGCGCCCGGACCCTATCTATCGGTTGAGTGGGTGGTGCGGACACGGCGCTGGAACTAAGCTCCGCATTTTCCTCTTTCTTCAGCGCCATCTCTAACACTTCGAAGAAGGTGAGCTCGCCATCCCCATTGACCTTATCCTGGAGGTAGTTCCGCAGGGACCTGCTCCTCAGTCCACCAATCAAAATACCCCTCAAGGTGGAATCCGGGTCCCCCGTCATCAACTCCTCATCTTCCCTCGTCTGGATCTCACTCATGTATTCCTGGATCGCGTTTGCGAACTGAGAAATCGTCTCATCTTCCCTTTGAACCCGCGCGAATACACGCTTCTTCAGCGTGGTGGTGGCCTTCTCCCCATACACGCCCTTCAGGATGGTGAAGACGTCAGCCAGGCTTTTACGAAGCCGCTCGGGGCGTACTCTCACGGTCTTCCGGGCGTCGCCAGTCAGGACTTTCAACGCCAAGTTCATTTGTACCCGTCTCGGAATCTGGTAGAGGTCGATCGTGGTTTCCAACTGCTCGATCCACTCCGTCAAGGGCATATTCTGCCCGTCGAACGTGTCAAGGTGGTTGAGGGCCGCCCCTATGGGTAACCTGTCCCGAGGCGGATCGTTGGTAGCGTCCTTCACCTCCTTGGAGGACTCGTTACCGTCGTCCTCCGGCTGTTCCACTTCCCGATCCATCTTCTCTAAGGATCCTGCCAACTACGCCAAATGTAAGGATGCTGAAGTGGTATGAAGCCGGTGGCCGTGTAAGTGAATCACTGCTTACCTCCATCTACGCGCACACTCCGCCCGCTCCGCGTTGATTTCAGAGGACGTTCCTTCGGGGTTTCCGCCCGGGACTTGCCGGCTAAAGGGGAACAAGAAAGACTCTCACTGCGGGCCCACTTCTCCCTTTACCTAGGGGATAAGTGGCACACCAGGGGTGGCTGTGACGTTCACCGATTAGGTGAATGTCATTATCGGCCCGTGGGCCTCAGCTACCCAATCGTCACCTATTGGCACTTGCGCACCGAGGTGGGAGCGAGCCCGCTAGGCCTAGCAGGAACCCGCGACCGGTGTTCAACACAGACAAGGACACACACTCACAAATAATACTCACGCTGGTACTCTTGTCAACTTGCTTGATGCGCCACTCCGCTCCTGGGGAAAAGAATGACAGCAGCCTCCCTACAACTAAACAACGGCTAACAACAAACTGAGCCTAACTACTATGAACTGCAACAATTTACTGGGACGGCTACTTCACCTAATCGCTAACAACAGGCCAAGCAAACACAAGTTCAATGCGAGTACAATATAAATGGAGAGTACGTTACCATCTGGTCCGACGCAGGTTCTGCCACCTCGCCCTAGTGGCGACCAACTCTCCACGGCTCTTCCCCACCCTGGGAGTGTACCCAAGGCGTGAGGGTCAGCCGACCCTCCGTGCCCAGCCTACAATGTACCCCGCCCGAGCGGCCGCACAGCACGCTCGCCGAGGTGTGCAAAGGGCAGGGCTCCGCTTAATATAAAGACACCCCGATGATCTCCCCCTCCTGTTGGTGGGTAGCGTGGGATGACCCAAACGTAGTGCCCTGGGTCACCTTATGATTCCCTACCCCCCCTCTGGCTAGGTGCTCTTATGGCCCGCAGGCCTATGGCCCGTTATGCCCCCGGGCCTAATGCCCGCCTGACTGCGTGACTAACAGGGGTTCGGGCCTAACGCCAAAAACCCCTCAGAAGAGAAGGGTCGGGTCTGGCCTTGCAGGCCGCGGGCCGGGTGGAGCCCTGACTACGCGCGGCCTCCCAGGCCCAGACGCACCGACCTAATTGCCCACGGACCGGAAGGGCCCGACTATCTGCCCACAGGCCGAGAGGGCCTGACTATGCCCACGGGCCTAGCGCCCGATCACCCGGTGGTCTAGGAGGAGTGAGACTCGGCACGAGGCCGCTTACCGGGCCGTAGGGAGAGGCCGCGGTGGGGAGCTTCGTTAGCTCTTTTGCCTCCCACACACCGCGGCACTCTCCTCCGGGACCTCCGGTGGGCTCCTCTTCCACGGTCATCACGACGTCTTCTTCCCGGCCGACGACAGCCTCTCCGCGCTGGGACCTCTTCGGACTTCTGCCTCCTGGCCGCTCCCGTCGCCGCTGCCGCCGCCTCTGTCTTCTGTTCCTCCGTGTCTTCTTCTGGAGCTCTTCTCTGCTCCGTCCTCGGCGCCGACTGACTGCTCCCGCTCCGCCGCGTCTGTTATAAGACGCTGGGAGGGGGCGGCGCTATGACGCGGCGAGCCTGGATTGGCTCGTCGCGGCATGCTCTGATTGGCGGACCGGGCGCGAGCCCTGATTGGCTCCCGCCCGGCGCCATCCTCGCCCGCGATCGGAGGGGCTTGAATCCCACCGGATGCAATCCCCTCCGCGCTGCGGACCCGCCGCAATGCCGCCGCTGACCGGGGGAAACGGGGCAGTGACTTCCCCCGTCCCCCCCAACCCGCTGCCCTCTCACATAGATACAATGTCAAGGGGGCATATAACACATATAAGCAGCCTTTACTGGTCACCATCTCCAAAATATCCACGGGACAGGTGCAAGCGCGTCAGTCACCATGGAAACCACTCTGTACTCCGCGACATCACTTTCGGGTTCGCACACAAGTAAATTGTGTTGCACTTCCACACTGGTGATCGGGGCCCTGAGCGACATAATAGAGTATTCTGTACACCAATTACTTAAGGCATAATATAAACCTGCTGACGGGCATTAGGGCGCCGCAGGTTGTCATGTGGACACCAGGGTCACCGGAACATCACTTCCGGGGGTGCGGTCACAGCAAGCTGTGGCATGTAACCATGGTGACTGTGCCAGTTTCTTATCGTGCAGCCAACAGGGTAGTGGGCAATCCACCAAAGCAAATCAGTATGAGTAATAATACATTTATATAGGGGCTAATATATAACACTACACATTTGGGCATAGCAGAGACCTGGGAGTGTACACAGCATAAAGTATAACATTGGATAGAAAAATATACACCAGATTCAGTTATATAATATATATGAAAAATAACATATCCTGCTGTACCAATCTAACTACTATTATATTTTATTTTATTTTCATATTTTTATTTTTATTTTATTTTTTTATATTTTTTATTTTTATATATTTTATAACAGAAGGACTAATAAACTAAAGTCTACCTACCACCATAAAAAACTACTTGTACTACCCAACTATTTATTTAAGAAAAATGGAAAGCGGATTATTTTCGTTCATCCCTTTTCGGGCTACATTTTAGTACAAGTTCTGCCAGTTCCTACTAGAGCTGGTAGAACGGGTACTAAAATGTAACCACTTCATGTATCGTGACGAGTACTTCATACAGCGCTCAGGGACAGCGATGGGTTCTAACCTGGCGCCGTCGTATGCAAATACGGTATCTTTATGACAGCTTTTGAACAGACACATATTCTTCCTGTATATGGACCACAAATTGCATTCTACAAACGCTTCTTCGATGACGTGTTCATGCTATGGATAGGCACTGCAGATACCTTTAATGATATGGTTACAGCCCTAAATGCTCTGGATAAGCCGGCTAAATTTACTAGTTCATCAAGTGTTTCCCAGATGAGCTTTCTTGACATCAATATAACAGTAGAAGACGGCATAAATCTCAAACAATTGCTACTTAGACCACTGGTACACCCACAGAAGGCCCCTTCAACTACTTGGCTGTATGAAAGAAAACCGGGATGCTATAAATGTACTGGCTGTGTTACCTGTAGGAGCATGTTCATTGGATACGCATTTCCACATCCCCATTCTGGTTGGCCAATTGATATCAAATTCAAACTCCATTGCACTATGGACTT
Source organism: Pseudophryne corroboree (assembly GCF_028390025.1). Classification (NCBI taxonomy): domain Eukaryota; kingdom Metazoa; phylum Chordata; class Amphibia; order Anura; family Myobatrachidae; genus Pseudophryne; species Pseudophryne corroboree. The sequence continues at coordinate 1,021,767,314 of NC_086445.1, forward strand.
CATTATTTATATCTTGACCTGTCCCTGTGGCCTTTATTATGTGGGTATGACAAGACGCTTTCGCGATCGGATGGCAAACCATCGCACAACGATACATCAGGCAAGAGAATCTGGCAAATCAGAGCATCCAGTACCACGAAATTTTTTAAACCATCGTCATCAAGTATCAAACCTCCGCTGTAAGCTTATAGACTGGATTCCGCCACCGGTACGCGGTGGCGATCGCATGCTCTCTTTGCATAAGAAAGAGAGCTACTGGATTCATCGATTGGACACTATCGCCCCAAAAGGGATGAACGAAAATAATCCGCTTTCCATTTTTCTTAAATAAATAGTTGGGTAGTACAAGTGGCTTGTATGGTGGTAGGTAGATTTTAGTTTATTAGTCCTTCTTTTATAAAATATATAAAAATAAAAAATATATAAATATTCATATATATATATATATATATATATATATATATAAAAATATAAAAATAAAATATAACAGTAGTTAGATTGGTACAGTAGGATATGTTATTTTTCATATATACTATATAACTGAATCTGGTGTATATTTTTCTATCCAATGTTATACTTTGTGCTGTGTACACTCCTAGGTCTCTGCTATGCCCAAATGTGTAGTGTTATATATTAGCCCCTATATAAATGTATTATTACTCATACTGATTTGCTTTGGTGGATTGCCCACTACCCTGTTGGCTGCACGATAATAAACCAGCAGTCACAATGGTTACATGCCACAGCTTGCTGTGACCGCACCCCCGGAAGTGACGTTCTGGTGACCCTGGTATCACCATGACAACCCTCAGCGCCCCAATGCCCGTCAGCAGTTTTATATTATGCCTTAAGTAATTGGTGTACAGAATACTCTATTATGTCCTTCAGGGCCCCAATCACCAGTGTGGAAGTGCAACACAATTTACATGTGTTACCACTCGGAAGTGACGTCACGGGGTACCGAGTGGTTTCCATGGTGACCGGCGCACATTAAGCTTGCACCTGTCCCGTGGATATTTTGGAGATGGTGACCAGTAAAGGCTGCTTATATGTGTTATATGCCCCCTTGACATTGTATCTACACTGTTATACAAAATGTACAGTATTGTTGATTTAACCAAGCAGCCTTGACAGGAAGTGATGTACATGAGGCCGGAAGTGATGTCACTTCCGCCCTTTGGAATGCAGTAAAGATATTATTTTGACTTCATTGATTTTTGTCTGGGGAGTGCTATCATTTCCACGGTTAGTGAAAAACTGCACTATATATATATATATATATATATAATCAGTGACGTGCGGTGGGGTGTCATATTTAGGTTTAACTGAATAAAATATAAGAAAAATACTGATAATTTGTTGGAAATTTCTTCTTTGCATTATTCTAATAATTTTTATAGCCCAAACTCTGGAGTAAAAAGTCTATGGCAGGTGAAGCAGTGCCTCACCTGTGTATCCTTTTCACACATCTCTAATCAAAACTCACCAGATTTCCAGGAGTTTATAATGGTGCACCTGTGTATAATGCCCAGATGTACCCTTTGGCTCATATATTGCATGAAAATCTGGCTCTGGGGTAAGCCAGTGCCTCCTGATCCATTTAGCTCACCGCACGTCCCTGATATATTAATATATATATATATATATATATATATATATATATATATATATATAACACGCTCCACAAGCCGGCACTCCCTGTGTAGCTTCCAGTTAACCTGCCAGTGTGCTCTCACTGGGCCAATGGACCCCCTTCTATATATCCCATAACACAGAGGCTCTCCCGGACTTCAAGATAGGTGAAGCAATGCAGTGATTTAATTCAACGTTTTGGGGTACTGCCCCCCGTATCAGGACACACACACATCAACAAGTGAGAAAACATAAAGTGCTTAAATACACACACTTACAAGTCTCCATATCAATCTGCAGCCTCCCGGCGTGCATTTCCGGGGTCCGTGCTTCACTTCCATCATACTTGCCTACTTTTGAAAAAGCATTTCAGGGAGATTGTGAAAGTAACACCTATCAGCGCGGGCGAGTACTACTACATCTGAGAGGTGTGTCATGAAAATGACTTACATCCAAATGTAAATGAGCGCCAAAGTTAGTAAGATCTACTTGTTGAAGAAAAGACACTGATATTTTGCAGGATTTGTTTGTGTATTGTGTCTTACAAGAAGTTCAATATACTGTAAGTGGCCATAGGGATCCATTGTGCCTTATAACCAATGCAGGGAAATGGCACTAAGGATCCCATTTGAATGTATGTATCTCTGATTTATTTTTCCCCAAGAATGAGGGAGATTGATGGACTTTTCAGGGAGTGAGGGAGATTGCTGCTATTTCAGGGAGTCTCCTGCAGAATGAGGGAGGGTAGGCAACTATGCTTCCATTCCCGAGTGGGTCACAACACCAGTGCTGCCCATGTTACCATAGTGACGCTGCTGGAATCGCCGCATCACTATGTGACCTGAAAATACATACTATCGAAACAATAATACTTGTGAAAATGATACAGTGCAGCGCTCATCGATCTCTATATACAAAATATACAAATACATTTGTGTTAACAGAGTGACATATGACTCTATGTAAACAATTAACTCAGAGGCTGTCTGTCGCCATCTAGTGACTGTGTTATAAATATATAAAATTTATAAAATGCTAAAATAATAACATGCAAGTTACCACACTATATAAAGGCCTTGCCTGGTTGCCTGGCGACGGCTACGTCATCACCCGCCGGAGACGCTCCCGCCCCCTGCCCTCGTTTGACAGCAGTGGCGTGTGTAAAGCAGTTAAGGTGAGAATTGTTTAAACACTGTTTGCTTCACCATGTGTCCTTGAAAAAAACACCCGCCGCGGTGTTGAAACGTTGGACTCTCATGTTGTTTTTCACATAAAGATTTTTTTCTTTTACCAAAATCCGTGGAGTGCCGCCTGGTTTTGTGACACGGGGTCAGTGGACATCTGTCCTCCATCACCGCTAACCCTTCACTGTGTACATTTGAAGGAGGGCATCCCGGTAATAAGCCGTGATCATTGAGTGCCAGCTATACCACACAATATACAATTGGGTTGTGCTATCAGCCCTAAAGAAGTGTGGCACCTCATCATTTATTTTTGCATATTGAAAGACGTTTTCTTTTTTCTCTTTTTTGCACCATTACAAAGCAAGCATTTGTTTTTAATTGTTCACCTGGCTGTGACATTCCATACACTGGGCATACCAACAGAGCAAGATGGATCCCTTGGAATCTATGCACACCAGCACGCCAGATTCGCATTGCGTTCTTAGTTATACAGATGCTGAAGCTTCAGCCATTCTGTTTAAAGACGATTTCCTTACCAATCAAGACAACATTACAGTGGATGAAGTGTATCACCATTTGTTACGTTTAAAAAAGAAAGAGACGGATTATCTGTTGCACGACACTTCTTTATCCGACTATTATCGTGCCAAAAAGATCCCACGAGGCTTTCGGGTCAAAAATATTCCAACCATAGGTCGCAGCAACACTGATTTTTGTAGGAAATGGACACTGATATTAAACAAATGCAGTATGGACCTGATGCTACTCGTAATAGAGGAATCTGGGAAAGAACTCACCAAGTATCGGTCCAATATTGCAGCATATGAAACAGCGAACAGATTATTACTCGAAGATGCCACATATCAGACCCAATGGGACAAGTTGATCGTCCAAGTCAACAATTACAAGCGCGAGTTGATCCAATACAAAAAGAACAAACTACAAGTTGTGTTAGCAGATTATGAAGAACACAAGGTGTACCGTTGGTTACATGGCTCTGATAATACAAACCCTAGGTTCATTAATAAACGACAGTCCTGGAGAAATAAATCATATAAGAATCCCAGACGATAGGACTCAGACAACAGCGATAGTGATTTTTTAGTCCAGGATTCGGACGATGCAAAATCACCAAACAGAACCACTTCTCGAGCAGCAACCCGGTCAAAAGTCGACACCCCACCCACCGATACACACGAAGGGGCCAGCAAAACCAGAGGATCTGTCATTCATACCCACCAACAAACATGATACCTTCAAATGGCGCACTGAACAGTACCGCTTTGAAAGATCATTAAGACTGCGCAAATTTTTTTCAACACCAACCCAGCGAAGGCCCAAAGAAGGCTGCTCTCATTAAATCCACATCCACATTTGACCCACAGAGCACAAATGCTTCTATCAAGTCGTTCTCAAGATTACTGGATAATGTCGTCGACAGATATGAGATGGCACAATCTAAGATCTTTCCAAATCTTTCCAGGGGTGAACAAATTGCCTTGAAAACATTATCTGAGGATCACTCCATCATAGTACGTCCAGCCAACAAAGGCGGTGCAATCATTATTCAGGATAAAACCCAGTACATCAAAGATTTTGATGATTTATTATCCGACAACACAACATACAGGAGACTCCAAGGTAATCCGACCGCCCGGTACAAATTGGAGGTGGACAATCTTCTATCACTAGCTTATAATCAAGGCAAAATCGACGAAAAAAGCAAAATGGTCTGATACAAAAATATCCCAAGGTACCGGTGATTTATTCCCTGCCGAAGATCCACAAGGATGCTAAAAAACCACCGATAAGGCCTATCATTTCTGCGAGGGACTCTTTATACTACCCGATTTCAAAGTTCCTTGACCTTATGGTGCAACCTTTGGTGACCAATCAAACAACATACCTAAGAGATACGACAGATCTCCTGAATCTATTGACGTCCATAGATGCTCTCCCTGACGATACGATCATGTGCACATTGGATGTAAAGAATTTATATTCCGTGATTCCACACACGGAAGGGCTGGCCATCATGAAAACTTTCCTAGAAAACAACAATTTTTAATCGTTGGATATTGAATTATTCATCACTTTGCTTAAATTGACTCTCCAACGTAATTATTTCTTGCACAATGGGAACTATTATGGGTTCTTGCATAGCACCGTCGCTAGCAAATGTGTATATGTTTGCTAAAGAACATGAGCTATTTTTTTCAAACCCTCTGATCAGCACCAATATCCTCCTATACAAGAGGTATATTGATGACCTGATCTTGTTTTGGACAGGTGATGAGGAGAGCCTACAACAACTACTTTCGTCCATCAACTTGGTCGAGTCACCAATTCGATTCACGTATCAGTATAGCACAGAAGTGATACACTATTTAGATGTTTCCATTTCCATCAAAGACCGTCATATCCACACTGCTGTCTTCCATAAATCCACCGATCGAAACACTCTTTTGGAGCATGCAAGCTTCCACCCGCCGGCCTTGAAAGCAGGACTACCAAAGTCCCAGATGACCAGGGTGGCACGGATCACCAGCAATCCCAATTAATTGGATTCGGCTCTGACACAGGTGGTGGACAAATTCAAAGCCAGAGGTTATCCATATAACAAGCTTCAACAACAGAAAACTGACATTTTGACGAAATCGCGGATATCACTTTTACAGCCGAAACCCAGGGAAACACTTTATGCAAAAATACAATTGGTTACTGAATATACCACTGCCAGTTCAGTAATCCCCAGAGCGGTTAGTGCGCTTTGGCCCATAGTTAAAAGTGATATCGCATTACCATGTTTCCATAATAAATCAGTTATGCCTAGTTATAGGCGTGGACGAAACTTACGGGACCTGCTAGTTCACACAGATGTTTCACCAAAAACAACCATGTCCACACGTAAAGGCTGTTTTAGATGTCCGTCTTGCACTACGTGCAATTACCTTATGCCTGGTTCTTCATTCCAACACCCCAAAACTGGCAAGAAATATAGTATACATCATTTCCTCACGTGCAGTTCACAATACGTCATCTACGTCATCATCTGCCCCTGCGGGATACTGTATGTCGGACAGACCATCAGAACCTTCAAAGAACGTATGGCCCTTCATCGATCGGCCATTAAAGTCGCCATTGAAGGCAAGGATAACGATCAGCCAGTCGCACGGCATTTCAAACTTTGCCAACATCCATTATCCAGTTTGAAATACCAAATAGTGGACCATATCCCTATCTCCACTAGAGGCGGCGACAGACAGAAGTTATTTTCACAGTGCGAAACACGATGAATCGTCCGGCTTAACACCATAGCTCCGCATGGACTTAATGAAAAAGTAGTATGGAGTATTTTCCTTTAATGTTTTCCTGCAGTGGCTTAATCCTTTGAGTATAGCTTACATGGTTCCTTTACACATGTAGAGTTTAGTCTAGCTCAGTGCTGTTGGTTGTGTTCACTTATGTTCCAACATTAGCCTACGCCCATTTTTAGTTCTGACTGAATGCAGTACAATGTTTTGTAGCTAACCTTCATTGTTTAATGTGGCTTCGATCAGATGTAGGCTTTTAGGGACCCTAATATAAATGTGCCTTTTGACTATGTTCCCAGTGTATGCAATATACAGTTTGTTTTTAATTCACTACACTACGTTGGAAACGTTATCTTGTTTCCCTTAGAGTTTTATGCATCACATTCGTATTTGTCACAGTTTACATGCACATTGCACTTTATTGTTATTTCACTCTCCATTTGCTTCCGTGAGAGGCGCTGGGCTGAGCGCGTCTGGTTGCCTGGTGACGGCAATGACATCTCTCGCGAGATGCGCCGGGCCGAGCCATGCCTGGTTGCCTGGCGACGACTACGTCATCACCCGCGACCGGACGCCGGGACCGCCGGAGACGCTCCCGCCCCCCGCCCTCGTTTGACAGCAGTGGCGTGTGTAAAGTATTTAAGGTGAGAATTGTTTAAACACTGTTTGCTTCACCATGTGTCCTTGAAAAAAACACCCGCCGCAGTATTGAAACGTTGGACTCTCATGTTGTTTTTCACATAAATATTTTTTTCTTTTACCAAAATCCGTGGAGTGCCGCCTGGTTTTGTGACACGGGGTCTGTGGACATCTGTCCCACATCATCGCTAACCCTTCACTGTATATATATATATATATATATATATATATATAACATGCTCCACAAGCCGGCACTCCCTGTGTAGCTTCCAGTTAACCTGCCAGCGTGCTCTCACTGGGCCAATGGACCCCCTTCTATATATCCCATAACACAGAGGCTCTCCCGGACTTCAAGATAGGTGAAGCAATGCAGTGATTTAATTCAACGTTTTGGGGTACTGCCCCCCGTATCAGGACACACACACATCAACAAGTGAGAAAACATAAAGTGCTTAAATACACACACTTACAAGTCTCCATATCAATCTGCAGCCTCCCGGCGTGCGTTTCCGGGGTCCGCGCTTCACTTCCATTCCCGAGTGGGTCACAACACCAGTGCTGCCCATGTTGCCATAGTGACGCTGCTGGAATCGCCGCATCACTATGTGACCTGAAAATACATACATCGAAATAATAATACTTGTGCAAATGATACAGTGCAGCGCTCATCGATCTCTATATACAAAATATACAAATACATTTGTGTTAACAGAGTGACATATGACTCTATGTAAACAATTAACTCAGAGGCTGTCTGTCGCCATCTAGTGACTGTGTTATGAATATAAAAAAATTATAAAATGCTAAAATAATAACATGCAAGTTACCACTATATAATTGTGTCTTACAAAGTACAATGGTTGATATATAAATAATCCATGATATATAATAAATAATAAATCTTGATTACCACTTGGTAATTAAATATATTTTTTAAGGTGCTAATTCTTGGAGTCAGTGCTCTTGTGTGCCCCTACTATCTCCTATATAATAGCCCTATTCTGTGACCTTGTGATTCATTTGCTAACGCTGGGCGGAGTTACAACACTGGGCGGAGTTAGTCAAATGAGTCACAGAGATCTGGCTAAATGTACAGGAGACTAGGAGCAGAAGCAGATAGCATGGGCATTGGGCATGGCACAGGCAGGGGTGCAGACCTCCCAGCTTTCTGCAGGAGCTTTCTCCAGGCAGAAGGAGGGAAACACACTCGGCGAAAAGGGGGCGTGGCTTCACGGGAGGGTCCCCGTTTTCGTCAGTGAGGGGGCATGCCCATCGCTCTGTGAGCTGCTGGCATGCTCCCAGGGGCTGATTATGAGTCCGGGGGGCCCAGGGCACTTGTGACAGGGGAGCCCTATCTCATTGCCGTGGGTTGGGGGCGTGGCCTAGTCGCGACACGCGCGGCCACGCCCCCTTATGCAAATTTAAATTTTTATTTTTTTGATGGGATTTTGGCCCCTCAGCTAGGGCTAAATCCAGAGGAGGTGGTCGCACAGGGAGAAGAAAGCAGGGAGACTGCTGCCTCCCTGCAACACCACAGACCTGCCAATATGCAGCAGCGTGTGCTGACTGTAGCACAATGCTGCCGCTGTTACTGGCATTACGGGGGGGGGGGGGGACTTCAGAGCTGGGACAGAGCTACTCCAGCCGGGGGGTCCCCTAAAACTGTGGGGCCAACGGTACGTATCCCCTGCCCCCCCCCCCCCACCTTAATCCGGCTCTGCTGCTGGAACCCCCCCATTAATCCATACCCCCTGATGCCCCCTCTCCCCAGGGTTGCCGACATTCTGGCTGCTCTCTGCGGGAGAGAGCAGCCAGGTCAGCACAGCAAGGGGGCAGGGGAGGGCTGGATGGGCTGAGAAGGCGGGACGGAGGCGGAGCAAGGGCGGGACGGGGGCGGAGCAAGGGTGGGGTCTCGCTGATGCCCGCTTGAAGCCCCCCCCCCGCTCTGTAATGCCGCGATCTCCTGCATTACACTGCAGGGGGCGTGGCTATGAAGACGCGATTCTGCAAGAATCGCGTCATCAACTGCCCGGACTGCCCACTTTACACACAAAGTGGGCGGACGGGCAGGGGGACCCCCGATTCCGGGAGACTTGCCTGCTCTTCCGTGGGGCCGGGAGGGACACCCGATTTTCGGGAGCCTCCCTGCCATTCCGGGAGAGTAGGCAAGTATGCCTCTCCCTCTGTCTCCACTATTCACCGCTGCTCTGCTAAGCAGAACAGCGAGTACAGGTGCTTTCCAACTGCCCCCCCCACCGCCGGACACTGCGACCCGCGGGTGGGACAGCGGGACAGACCCCCAAAAATGGGACTGTCCCGCGAAAATCGGGACATTTGGGAGGTATGGGGGTGTGTGAGGGGTATGCCATACAGACAGACGGGCAGCGGCTCACTGTGTGCTTGACCCCCCACATCGGCATACTCAGCAGTTGCTCTCTGGCGCGGCGGAGCGTCACTTTCTGGCACACTCCACGCTTCTTAGCTGCAGTTTTGTGGGGCACCTGCCGCTGTGCAGGTTCCATACTGCCTCTGTTATCTCCAGCCCCGGCAACCCCACCGCTAGCTGCAGCGCTGCCACCCGCAGTGGAGTGCGCCCAGCTCATTCACACACTTTAGCTGGCGGGTAGCACTGCAGAAATCCGAGCTGCTTTCAGGCTCTGACCCACTCCTCCCTCCAGGCGCAGCGTCTCCTGGGAGCTAACCAGTCACTCCCAGTCTCCCCTTACCACAGTGCCCGGAAGCCGTGAGGTCCGCGCCACGTGCATGCTATGACCCCCTCCTCCCTCCAGCCGCAGCATCTCCTGGGGGCTCATTTCCAGTCTCACCTTACCACAGTGCCCGGCAGCTGCGCGAGGTCTGCGGTGTGTGACTGAGGAGGGGGGGAGGGATGCGGACGGGCAGAAGAAGCAGGACTCCAGCCCGAGAGAGTCAGCCATGCCAAGTCTCCAGCAGCAGCAGATCCCAACAGGTTGGAGTGGAAGAGCAGCAGCCAGCAGCAGTGACTCCGGTAAGACACATCTGTCTGTCACCACTGTTCTGTCCCTAATACCAATCTCTCCCGTGCCCCGTGTTCTGTCATGTCCCTGTCACCCCTGGCCTTGCCCTGCCACCCTTATCCTGGCCCTTTCACCTTTATCCTGGCCCGGTCACCCTTATCCTGTCCCTATCATTTCTGTCCTGGCCCCGTCACCCCTGTCCTGGCACCGTCACCCCTGTTCTGACCCTGTCACCCCTGTCCTGGCCCCTTCAACCCTGTACTGACCCTGTCATCCCTGTCCTTGCTCTGTTACTGCATACCCTCCAACTACCTTTTATGGCATGTACAGTATCCGCAGCGCTTCCAGACCTCTCCCCAATGCACCACACCTCCGCACCTTCCCCTCCACCACATGCGGCACTCCACCCCTCCCCCATATGCTGTGCCTCCAGAACCCCTACACCACCCGTGGCTCCCACTCCTCCACCCCTTCACCACCCACAGCACCTCCAGGCCCCTTCCACCATTCACCCCCCTTATATGTCTCCCCCCACACCTGCCCCCCTCCACTCGCAGCATCTGCAGACACCCTCCTCCATCAGCGGTCCCCCCCTCACCCACCCCTCCCCCACCAATGGCACCCCCGCACCTGCCCCTCCACCACCTGCAGCACCTCCGGACCTCCTTTCCCATCCGCCGCAACACCCGTACCTGCCCCTACCCTACCCATGGTGCCTGCGGTCCCCTACCCCACCCCCGGCACTCCCGTCACTTCCGATCCCACAGCACCTCCGGAACCCTTCATCCATCCACAACATCCCCACACCTGCCCCTCTCCCACCCGTGGCACCACTGCCCCTCCCCCACCTTCAGTGCCTCCGGACCCCTCCCCCATCTGCATCCCCCACTTCTCCGCCCCTCCCCCACGCGCAGCACCTCTCGAACCTTCCCCATCCGGGCCCCACCCCCACTTCTGCCTCCCCTCCACCCGCAGCATCTACAGACACCATCCGCAGTCCCCCCCACACCCGCTACATTCTGTACATCGTGCCCTGCAGGTGCTGTTCACGCCGTCGCAAGGGGCTGCGCCTCCTTCACCATGGCACGCCCTTTCATTGTGCAATATTTAACCACTAACAAAGGAATGCAGGTAATACTCCATATAATACAAATATTAAACCCCAGAAAGGCATGCAAGGGTTAAGGGGGCGTAGCCCCTTGCGACGGTATTAAACCCCAGAAAGGCATGCAAGGGTTAAGGGGGCGTAGCCCCTTGCGACGGTGTGAAGAGCGCCCGTAGGACGCGATGAAGCACCTAGTATGTCAATAATCCTCCTTGTATGATGGTATGATGGCTGAAACCTCGTATTCTTCAGAGGATAATTGACATGAGCAATTATTTAAACACTAGGTGCTTCATCGCGGGGAGGGGTCCGGAGGCACTGAAGGTGGGGGAGGGGCAGGGGAGCCACGGGTGGGAGAGGGGCAGGTGTGGGGATGTTGTGGATGGATGAAGGGTTCCGGAGGTGCTGTGGGATGGGAAGGGACGGGAGTGCCGGGGGTGGGGTAGGGGACCGCAGGCACCATGGGTAGGGGCAGGTACGGGTGTTGCGGCGGATGGGAAAGGAGGTCCGGAGGTGCTGCAGGTGGTGGAGGGGCAGGTGCGGGGGTGCCATTGGTGGGGGAGGAGTGGGTGAGGGGGGGACCGCTGATGGAGGAGGGTGTCTGCAGATGCTGCGGGTGGAGGGGGGCAGGTGTGGGGGGAGACATATAAGGGGGGTGAATGGTGGAAGGGGCCTGGAGGTGCTGTGGGTGGTGAAGGGGTGGAGGAGTGGGAGCCACGGGTGGTGTAGGGGGTCTGGAGGCACAGCATGTGGGGGAGGGGTGGAGTACCGCATGTGGTGGAGGGGAAGGTGCGGAGGTGTGGTGCATTGGGGAGAGGTCTGGAGGCGCTGCGGGTACTGTACATGCCATAAAAGGTAGTTGGAGGGTATGCAGTAACAGGGCCAGGACAGGGATGACAGGGTCAGTACAGGGTTGACGGGGCCAGGACAGGGGTGACAGGGTCAGAACAGGGGTGACGGTGCCAGGACAGGGGTGACGGGGCCAGGACAGGGGTGACGGGGCCAGGACAGAAATGATAGGGACAGGATAAGGGTGACAGGGCCAGGATAAAGGTGAAAGGGCCAGGATAAGGGTGGCAGGGCAAGGCCAGGGGTGACAGGGACATGACAGAACACAGGGCACGGGAGAGATTGGTATTAGGGACAAAACAGTGGTGACAGACAGATGTGTCTTACCGGAGTCACTGCTGCTGGCTGCTGCTGTTCCACGCCAACCTGTTGGGATCTGCTGCTGGTGAAGACTTGGCATGGCTGACTCTCTCAGGCTGGAGTCCTGCTTCCTCTGCCCGTCCGCATTCCTCCCCCCCTCCTCAGTCACACACCGCAGACCTCGCGCAGCTGCTGGGCACTGTGGTAAGGTGAGACTGGAAATGACTGGTTAGCCCCCAGGAGATGCTGTGGCTGGAGGGAGGAGGGTCATAGCATGCACGTGGCGCGGACCTCACGGCTTCCGGGCACTGTGGTAAGGGGAGACTGGGAGTGACTGGTTAGCTCCCAGGAGACGCTGCAGCTGGAGGGAGGAGTGGGTCAGAGCCTGCAAGCAGCTCGGATTTCTGCAGCGCTACCCGCCAGCTAAAGTGTGTGAAGGAGCTGGGCGCACCTCACTGCGGGCGGCAGCACTGCAGCTAGCGGTGGGGTTGCCGGGCCTGGAGATAACAGAGGCAGTATGGAACCTGCACAGCGGCAGGTGCCCCACTAAACTGCAGCTAAGAAACGTGGAGTGTGCCAGAAAGTGACGCTCCTCCGCACAAGAGAGACCCTGCTGAGTACGCTGATGTGGGGGGTCAAGCACACAGTGAGCCGCTGCCCGTCTGTCTGTATGACATACCCCTCACACACCCCCATACCTCCCAAATGTCCCGATTTTCGCGGGACAGTCCCATTTTTGGGGGTCTGTCCCGGTGTCCCACCCGCGGGTCGCAGTGTCCGGCGGTGGGGGGGGCAGTTGGAAAGCACCTGTACTCGCTGTTCTGCTTAGCAGAGCAGCGGTGAATAGTGGAGACAGAGGAAGAGGCAGTGGCAAACGCAGGATTTGCAAGGGGGGGTTTCCAGAACTGGGCGGAGCCAATCACGGGGGTGGGGACTGAGGTGACCCAGTATATGCTGGGTCGGTAAAACTAGTGTGTGTGTGTGTGTGTGTGTGTGTGTGTGTGTGTGTGTGTGTGTATATATATATATATATATACATACATACATATATCTACACATACATATATATATATATACATACATACATATACACGGGTGGTCTTCAGTATGCCGGCGGTCGGGCTCCCGGCGACCAGCATACCGGCACCGGGAGCCCGACCGCTGGCATACCGACACTTATTCTCCCTCGTGGAGGTCCACGACCCCCCTGGAGGGAGAATAGAATAGTGTGGCGCGCGTAGCGCGCCACCGTGCCCGTAGCGTGGCGAGCGCAGTGAGCCCGCAAGGGGCTCATTTGCGCTCGCCACACTGTCGGTAAGCCAGCGGCCGGCCTCCCAGCGCAGGTATGCTGGTCACCGGGAGATCGTAGTGAACCCATATACACATATACATAGCATATTAAACATGCATACATATATGCTAAGAAAATAGGAGAGCGCACTGGTAAGTTTAAAATGTAATATCTTTATAAATAAAGTGTAGTAGCAACGTACATTTCAGTTTCAGAAGTCAAATATAACATATGTTAAAAACCGTCAGGGCTCTGCTCTGCTCAGTCTCGCTGATAACACTGCACCGGCTCTGGTTCCAGCAGCTGACGTCACAACGTATATCATATGTGTGTGTGTGTTTAAATGTATGTATGTATGTATGTGTATATATGTATGCACATGGATATATGTACTTTAATTAAAATAAAGTCAACTTTTATTGCACTTGCAAGTGCCACCAGGAAGACAGCAGGCTGCAGAGGATGCTAGACAGTCATTAATAATACTCATGCAGCTAAATGTAGTTTTTTAGTGGAGGGGGGTTTCTGGGTACTCGGAAACCCCCCCTGGGTGCGCCACTGAGAGGGGGCATTAATGGGGGGGTTCCAGCAGCAGAGCCGGATTAAGGTGGGGGGGGGGGGGCAGGGGATACGTACCGTTGGCCCCACAGTTTTAGGGGACCCCCCGGCTGGAGTAGCTCTGTCCCAGCTCAGAAGCTCCCCGTCCTGCCAGTAACAGCGGCAGCATTGTGTTACAGTCAGCACACGCTGCTGCATATTGGCAGGTCTGTGGTGTTGCAGGGTGGCAGCAGTCTCCCTGCTTTCTTCTCCCTGTGCGGGTGTGTAGGGGGAGCGACCACCTCTTCTGGATTTAGCCCTAGCTGAGGGACCAAAATCCCATCAAAAAAATAAAAATAAAAATCGAAATTTGCATAAGGGGGCGTGGCCACGCGTGGCGCGATTAGGCCACGCCCCCAACCCATAGCAGACACAGCAATGAGATAGGGCTCCCCTGTCACAAGTGCCCTGGGCCCCCCGGACTCATAATCAGCCCCTGGGGGCATGCCAGCAGCTCACAGAGCGCTGGGCATGCTCCCTCACTGACGAAAACGGGGACCCTCCCGTGAAGCCACGCCCCCTTTTCGCCAAGTGTGTTTCCCTCCTTCTGCCTGGAGAAAGCTCCTGCAGAAAGCTGGGAGGTCTGCACCCTGCCTGTGCCATGCCCAATGCCCATGCTATCTGCTTCTGCTCCTAGTCTCCTGTAGATTTAGCCAGATCTCTGTGACTCATTTGACTAACTCCGCCCAGTGTTGTGACTCCGCCCAGCGTTAGCAAATGAATCACAAGGTCACAGAATAGGGCTATTATATAGGAGATTGCTGGAATCATCAGTTCTATCAAGGCTTACCCCCATGGGGTCAGGTCTAAACGAAGGATGTTATCATAACTCCTATTCAAACCATGCTATACAATAGAATCTAGTTTTAAAGCCTAGGCTCCCAGTCCCCATGTGAGCATCGCCGTGGTGCCCGTGTCTAGACTGAGAAACACCAAGCCCATACCTATGCTTTATAAAAAAACAACTGAGATTGAGAGCTTCATTCAGCCCATATGGGCTAACCGTGTTCAAACGGTGTATCCATGTGCATTCCAGTTGCAACAGCTGTTTGTCCCTATCACCCACTCTCAAACTAGGGGGGATTCAGCGGAGCAAGTTTGCGGGTACGCTCGGGTACGGAGTACGTAGTACCCTTAAGATTTTGGCAGCGGGTACGCAGTACCACCTGCCACACACTTTGCCATTACCACAATTATAATGTGCCACAAAGCAACAAGACCGTGGTGCTTGGCAGCATGACGGCTCCTCCCACTGTCAGGGTTACTGGGAGTGCGACAGTGGCTGTATTTTCCAGTTATAATGGAGGCATTACTATATATTGTTATTAAATTGGGGGCATTACTTTATATTTCTATTATACTGGAGGTATCACTATATATTTCTATTATACGGGAGGCATTACTATATATTTTTAGCCTTCCTTCCAGATTCCCCCCCCCCCAAAAAAAAAAGTGTCATGTAGCCACTCCCAATAGCAGCATGTGGCCACGCCCCCTCACAGCACATGACCATGCCAAATATTTTGGCACTCAGTACTACTAAGAAAATATTTCTACTTGCACCACTGGGGGGATTTGATCTATTACTCGATATCTTAGAGTCGCCATGGAATGTTTGGCCCTTAGAAAATGGCGAGCCACAGCCTGGTCGCTTTTGCTTTCACAAATGGCTGCTCTTATGGCTCCTCTATGTTAAGCCATCCTCTCTTTAAATTGCCTTTTCGTTTTCCCAACATAGTGTAACCCGCATGGGTTATGGGTTATGATCGCTGCCAATAAGTGCACACACCCATATACTGGCAAGACACTTTACATCAGGCCCCCAGTTACGTGTACATCCAAATATGTGATTTACTTACTCACCTGCCAATGCGGGTTACACTATGTTGGGAAAACGAAAAGGCAATTTAAAGAGAGGATGGCTCAACATAGAGGAGCCATAAGAGCAGCCATTTGTGAAGGCAAAAGCGACCAGGCTGTAGCTTGACATTTTTTCATGCCAAACATTCCATGGCGACCATAGGTGTGCGCAGGGGGGGTGCCTGGTGCGCACAGGCACCCCCTAATGTCTGGCACCCCGATCTCACATGCCTGATGCAGCGATCACCGAGCAAGCTGATTACTGTCCCCTCTGCCCTGCACCCTGTCAGGACTGTATTACTGACCGGACGCCTGGGTTAATCAAAGGTGCCACTGCCACCGGCTTGCAAACTCCCGGCTCCACCTCCATGTACAAAAACAATGTGATGTGATTACGTCATGCCCCTCCGACGGTGCACCCCCTAATAAAATGTGCTGCGCACGCCTATGATGGCGACTCTAAAGCTGGGTACACACTGGCAGATATATCTGCTGTTCAATCGATCTGCAGATATATCTGCAGAAGGTGGTTGTTCATACACACAGAAAGATGCACCAATATATTAAAGATATATCTGCTGTTAAATCTATCTGCAGCTATTTATGCAGATGGAGATTGTTCATACACTGAAAGATGCACTCATATATCTGCAGATATATTGGTCATCTGCTGTGTCGCACAGCAGATGCAATATATCTGTGAAAGACGTCTTTCACAGATATATTGCTTGTACACACCTGCAGATCAGCAAAAGATATATTGGACAACCAACTGATTGGCCAATATATCTGCCAGTGTGTACCCAGCATAAGATGTCGAGTAATAGATCAAATATTCCCTAGTTTGAGAGCGGGTGATAGGGACAAACAGCTGTTGCAACTGGAATGCACATGGATACACCGTTTGAACATGGTAAGCCCATATGGGCTGAATGAAGCTCTCAATCATCTCAGTTGTTTTTTATAAAGCATAGGTATGGGCTTGGTGTTTCTCAGTCTAGACACGGGCACCACGGCGATGCTCACATGGGGACTGGGAGCCTAGGCTTTAAAACCAGATTCTATTGTATAGCATGGTTTGAATAGGAGTTATGATAACATCCTTCGTTTAGACCTGACCCCATGGGGTTAAGCCTTGATAGAACTGATGATTCCAGCAATGTTTAAATAATTGCTCATGTCAATTATCCTCTGAAGAATACGAGGTTTCATCCATCATACGAGGAGGATTATTGACATATAGTAGGGGCACACAAGAGCGCTGACTCCAAGAATTAGCACCTTAAAAGAGATATTTAATTACCAAGTGGTAATCAAGATTTATTATTTATTATATATCATGGATTATTTATATATTAATCATTGTACTTTGTAAGACACCATTATATAGTGTGGTAACTTGCATGTTATTATTTTAGCATTTTATAAATTTTATATATTTATAACACAGTCACTAGATGGCGACAGACAGCCTCTGAGTTAATTGTTTACATAGGGGTATATTTACTAAGATTCGTAATTTCTGAAAAAAGGTCAAAGTTCAATCACGAATGACATCGACAGTGTAAAACTGCAACTTTTTGAATGGATTACGACTAATTTACTAAGCTGTCGTATTCGTGTTTTTCTTTGCTTCCGATGTCGATGTCATTCGTGTTTTTTTACCTAATTTCACGGCAGTGATTAGCAAAACACTGCCGTTTTTTTTTACAATCAATCTCGGCCGGATTTGTGTGATCCGTGCTGGTTTTTTTTTTTTTTTAAAGTAAACAATGTAATTTTCTCAAAAAAAATGCGTGGGGTCCCCCCTCCTAAGCATAACCAGCCTCGGGCTCTTTGAGCCGATCCTGGTTGCAGAAATATGGGGGAAAAAATGACAGGGGTTCCCCCATATTTAAGCAACCAGCATCGGGCTCTGCGCCTGGTCCTGGTCCCAAAAATACGGGGGACAAAAAGAGTAGGGGTCCCCCGTATTTTTAAAACCAGCACCGGGCTCCACTAGCTGGACAGATAATGCCACAGCCGGGGGTCACTTTTATATAGTGCCCTGCGGCCGTGGCATCAAAAATCCAACTAGTCACCCCTGGCCGGGGTACCCTGGGGGAGTGGGGACCCCCTCAATCAAGGGGTCCCCCCCCCCCAGCCACCCAAGGGCCAGGGGTGAAGCCCGAGGCTGTCCCCCCCCCATCCAATGGGCTGCGGATGGGAGGGCTGATAGCCTTTGTTGAAAAATAAAAGATATTGTTTTTAGTAGCAGTACTACAAGTCCCAGCAAGCCTCCACCGCATGCTGGTACTTGGAGAACCACAAGTACCAGCATGCGGCGGAAAAACTGGCCCGCTGGTACCTGTAGTACTACCACTAAAAAAATACCCAAAAAAACACAAGACACACACACCGTGAAAGTAAAATTTTATTACATACACACATACATACATACTTACCTTATGTTCTCACGCAGGTCGGTCCTCTTGTCCAGTAGAATCCAAGGGGTACCTGTTGAAGAAATTCTACTCACCAGATCCAGTGGTCCAGGCTCCTCGTCAAATCCAGGCATAATCCACGTACTTGAATAAAACAAAAAAACGCTTGCCCGACCACGAACTGAAAGGTGACCCATGTTTGCACATGGGTCACCTTCCCCCGAATGCCAGAAACCCACTTTGCCTTCTGGCTAAGTGGGTTTCTTCAGCCAATCAGGGAGTGCCACGTTGTAGCACTCTCCTGATCAGCTGTGTGCTCCTGTCTTCACTGACAGGCAGCACACGGCAGTGTTACAATGTAGCGCCTATGCGCTACATTGTAACCAATGATGGGAACTTTCTGCCCTGCGGTTGACCTAAAGTGACGTCACCGCTGAGCAGAAAGTTCCCATCATTGGTTACAATGTAGCGCATAGGCGCTACATTGTAACACTGCCGCGTGCCGCCTGTCAGTGAGGACAGGAGCACACAGCTGATCAGGAGAGTGCTACAACGTGGCACTCCCTGATTGGCTGAAGAAACCCACTTAGCCAGAAGGCAAAGTGGGTTTCTGGCATTCGGGGGAAGGTGACCCATGTGCAAACATGGGTCACCTTTCAGTTCGTGGTCGGGCAAGCGTTTTTTTGTTTTATTCAAGTACGTGGATTATGCCTGGATTTGACGAGGAGCCTGGACCACTGGATCTGGTGAGTAGAATTTCTTCAACAGGTACCCCTTGGATTCTACTGGACAAGAGGACCGACCTGCGTGAGAACATAAGGTAAGTATGTATGTATGTGTGTATGTAATAAAATTTTACTTTCACGGTGTGTGTGTCTTGTGTTTTTTTGGGTATTTTTTTAGTGGTAGTACTACAGGTACCAGCGGGCCAGTTTTTCCGCCGCATGCTGGTACTTGTGGTTCTCCAAGTACCAGCATGCGGTGGAGGCTTGCTGGGACTTGTAGTACTGCTACTAAAAACAATATCTTTTATTTTTCAACAAAGGCTATCAGCCCTCCCATCCGCAGCCCATTGGATGGGGGGGGACAGCCTCGGGCTTCACCCCTGGCCCTTGGGTGGCTGGGGGGGGGGACCCCTTGATTGAGGGGGTCCCCACTCCCCCAGGGTACCCCGGCCAGGGGTGACTAGTTGGATTTTTGAGGCCACGGCCGCAGGGCACTATATAAAAGTGACCCCCGGCTGTGGCATTATCTGTCCAGCTAGTGGAGCCCGGTGCTGGTTTTAAAAATACGGGGGACCCCTACTCTTTTTGTCCCCCGTATTTTTGGGACCAGGACCAGGCGCAGAGCCCGGTGCTGGTTGCTTAAATATGGGGGAACCCCTGTCATTTTTTCCCCCATATTTCTGCAACCAGGATCGGCTCAAAGAGCCCGAGGCTGGTTATGCTTAGGAGGGGGGACCCCACGCAATTTTTTTTAACTACAAAAAGCACTTTCCCACCACTTCCCATTGATATACATGCACGGATCTCATGGATCCCTGCATGCATCTCAAATCACGAAAAAAAAAAGCAGGTCTGTTTTTTTTTAGGACTTTTTTGCGAATTGTAATTATTCACGGCAGTGTTTTGTGGTTTTTTGCTTAGTAAATGACCGAGATTTGTAACTAAACAGGCGTAATTTGACCGATGGTGTATTCATTCGTAATTTTTTACCTGAACTAGCAAAAAATTACGAATGCCCTCATCACTGCCGTGATTAGTGTTTAGTAAATGACCGAGATTGACCGAGATGACACTTAGAAGAAAAAACGCAATCACGGTCAAAATCGGGAGCTTAGTAAATGTCCCCCATAGAGTCATATGTCACTCTGTTAACACAAATGTATTTGTATATTTTGTATATAGAGATCGATGAGCGCTGCACTGTATCATTTGCACAAGTATTATTATTTCGATGTATGTATTTTCAGGTCACATAGTGATGCGGCGCATCCAGCAGCGTCACTATGGCAACATGGGCAGCACTGGTGTTGTGACCCACTCGGGAATGGAAGAGAAGCGCGGACTCCGGAAACGCACGCCGGGAGGCTGCAAAACGATCTGGAGACCTGTAAGTGTGTATATTTAAGCACTTTATGTTTTCTCACTTGTTGATGTGTGTGTGTCCTGATACGGGGGGCAGTAGCCCGAAACGTTGAATTAAATCACTGCATTGCTTCACCTATTTTGAAGTCCGAGAGTGCCTCTGTGTTATGGGAGATATATATATATATATTTTAGAGATGAGCGGGTTCAGTTCGCCGAGGACCGAACCCCCCCGAACTCCACGTGTCAAACACGGTTCCGAGCCCGGCTCGGCTGTTCCCACCTGACTCGGCAAACCGGAACGAGGCAAAACGTCCTCATCCCGCTGTCGGATTCTCGCGAGATTTGGATTCCATATAAAGAGTCGCGCGTCGCCGCCATTTTCACTCGGGCATTGTATAGGGTACAGAGAGGACGTGGCTACATTCTCTCCGTGTCAGTTCTCAGTATCAGTGCTCAGTATCAGTGCTTATTGCTGCTCAGTAATACTAGTACAGTGTCTCTCTTGTGCTGCATCTTGCTGCTGTAGGGTGCTGTGGTAGTAGTGTCCTGTGACTGTGCATCGGTCATCATCATTCCAGTCACAGTGGTATCTGGGGGGGTGACAATTCCAGAGTGCTTTTGTGCTGCTCAGTAATACTAGTACAGGGTCTTGTGCTGCTCAGTGTTAGTTATCAGTAGTATCATCAGTGCTCAGTATCACTGCTCATTGTCTTGTGCTGCATTGTGGTGCTCAGTAATACTACATTACTAATACTCAGTGGCGTAAGTTCGTCCCAGTTGCCCGGAGGCAAGATAAATATTGGTGCCCCCCTATTTCCTATATTAAGATAAATATATGTATGTATGTATGTGTGCGTGTGTTCTGAAAAAAATGTATATACTGTATTTATACATTTAATTGTCTTTTATTTTAAATCACACATTTCTTAGCAGTCATATCCAGGATTAGAACCCATGACCTGTTACACTAACAGCAGACACCTTACTGATGGAGTTATGAGAATTCTAACTATATGAAGTAGAAGTTACGTATAATTATCAAAGAAGTATCTTCATATAGTTAAAATTCTCATATTTCTTATACAGGAGCAAATAGGTTCATCAGTAAGGTATCTGCTTCCAGTGTAATAGGTTGTGGTTTCTAATCCTGGGTGTGATACCTGTAAAATGTGTATATTCATTATAATAAAGAGGGTGTGATTTGTAAGGTGCAGGGACCAGTGAGGAAGTCGGCCACTGAAAAGACAGCGGCAGCTATCAAATAACTTAATTCAGTGGTGTCACAGAATGGGAAGAGAGGTGCCCCCCTTCAGAGCAGGAGCCCGGCGGCAGATGACTCCGTTGCCTCCCAGAGTTCTGCCTCTGCTAATACTAGTACAGTGTCTTGTGCTGCATCGTGCTGCTCAGTATCACTGCTCAGTAGGAGAGAGTATTGACTGTATAGGAGAGGAAAGAGTTAAACATCTGGAGAGGGGTGGACCTAGCTGTGAGGAAAGTACAGCCTTCTTTAGGGGGAGGGTTTGGTATATATAGGGAAGGTGAGGCCATCTTAGTTCTCTTGGTGGATTTGCTTTGGGGTGAGTGCTGCTTTGCAGAATCCCCCCATTTTCTTTTTCGGATTTATACATTTCAGTGTATTGTCAGCTAGTCATGGGCAAAGTGATTCACTGTACTGAGCTGAGACACATGACTCAGTTCATTGAAGTGTCTGGAGTCAGTGTCTCGGCACATGAGTCATGACTCATCTGTAGTGGAATGTGTTGCAGAGACTGCACATGAATCAGTGAGTTGCCAGTGCTGGAGGATCAGTGCTGGACTCATGGAGTTATTCAGCTGCAGTGATTGTACAGTGTATCTGGGGGAGGCAGCTGCTTATGCCCTGATAATAATATATTAACATAGATTCAGTGTTATGTTGATATATTATTAATAACCACTTATTGCATACTAGTTATAGAATATGACATTACTTTTGGCTGAGGAGAGAAAGCTTAACAGCCATGAAACACATCATTCATTCTGTAACTAAACCAAATAAAAACGTTTTTTTTTATTTTTTATCTTGCATACTTTGCTGATTGGATGATTTTAGGTGGCCTTGGATTTATTATATTATCCACTATCTAGCCTCCAGGGAGTTTTCCACCCACAATCACACTGAGCAGGATCAGTGAGCACTGAGCTGAGAGCCCTGTACCACAGGGGCTCCACCTCCTGCTGCATTAATCAGATTCATTCACTGAGTCACTGAGTCTACACAGTGTACAACTGTCTCACTCACTGGCAGACTCAGGAGGAATCAGATCCATCCACTGAGTCACTGAGTCTACACAGTGTACAACTGTCTCACTCACTGGCAGACTCAGGAGGAATCATGATTCATGACATGGATCAGGCACAGCAGCAGAGCACTCACTGACTGGTGAGTCCTGACTGCTCCCTCCCCCCTCCCACTGGGTGTCACCTGGTATAGCCTCTGGCCAATCACAGCTAAAGACAGCAGAACACACTGACTGAAGGACACAGGACACAGAGTTTCCTCCCTCTGTCTGAGAGAAGCTGCTGCTGCTGCTGTCTCGACTCATGAAACAGTGAGTGACTCGAGTCATTCACACTTCCGGATGATTCCAGTCACTGTGTTGAGACAGAGAGTCAGTAGCCATCTCTATTGTCAGCTCCCTGCATTTAGGTCACACATCAGTGCTCTGGCTGCCACTCGCCCACGATGGTCCGCCGGGACCCCAGCCCGTTACCGCTCATCTGGCGGTGGGGGCTGGTTCCGGGGGCGAGCTGGCTGGCCCTGGGGACGGCGTCCCGTCCCCTAGGGCCTCCTCGAGGGATCTGGCGGAAGCCGGGCCGGCTGTGACTGGCGGGAGCGGCCGACGAGGAGAATCAGAGAGGGAGTCAGGCCGCCCGGAGGTGGGCGGGCAGCAGCCCTTGCCTCTGGGCATGGCCGGGGAAGCCCCAGTGCCGGGTGCCCGCGGGAGCGCGCCGCGCCGGGCGCTCATCCAGGGACCGGAGACTGAGTTCGATGCCCAGCTCTTCCCCCTTGCCGGGGCCGGCTAGTGGTTCCAGGCGGGGGGAGGGCACTGGGCGGGGGACGGTGGCTGTTAGGCGCCGGGGTCCGCTCGGCGGTGCGGCCCGGCGCCTAGCAACCAGGGACGCCGTGCGCGTTCAGCCGCCGGCTCCCTGGCAACGCTAGACGCCGGGCGCACGGAACCGCTCTGACCTTAGCAACGGGGACGCCACGTTCAGCCGCGTTCCCCGTTGCTGGGTCTATCCTGATTACCTTTTGATGTGCTGGCCGTGCAGCATGCAAGCTGCACGGCATTTCAGTAGATTACCCTGTCTGGATCTTGATTGGAGGGTTCCTGAATAAAGGCACCCTCAGGACTTCTTACACCGGTGATAGCTTCCTGTTTGCCTGTGTCTGCTACAGAGAGTTTCCAGTCCTGCTCAATCCGGTTGTTCCTGTCCTCAGAGATCCTGTACTCGGAAGTTTGCCATCTATTCCTGGAGTCTGACCGAGCACCTTTAACTTCCTGTGGTGTTCGTGAGTCGCGGCTCAGCCGTGTGTTGCGGCTTGTCCGCTTACTGTTTGTTATTTAGTTATTTGTGTTCTGGAGCTTTTGCGGAGGATTCCGCTCCCACAGATCCACTCTGGTATCCAGCGGTGCTGGATAGGAGTAACGGATCAGTGGATCTTTGGTTGTCCTTTTCCCTGGCGGCTAGTCCGCACATACCTTTGGTTAAAGTTAGTTAGCTTGTAACCCCTGGCCTGGTTGCTTAGTCAGAGGGCCCCTTGTTATCACCCTGTCTCGGATTTCCCTTTGTCTCCCATTAAGACCTGCGGGGGCATCGGGGTTGGGCAGACATAATCCGCCCTTCGAACGCGGCTGCCATGGGCTCAAGCAACCATAGTCTCGCAAGGGATTTCTGATAACACGGGCGAGACAACGGAGTTAGGGCGCCAGGGGTTACTAGGCTCTCCTGCTCCCACAACCAGCATATCTTCCCAGTACTCAGACCTCTGCCATAAGATCTCCTCTGGTCTGGAGTACGGGAATCATAACAGTGGCCAGCCGAGCGAGGCCTGTCACAGGGCCTCGCACGGCGTCATCCCCAAACGCTTCGGCTGAGAGAGCACGGACCGGAAGCGGTGGGACGCGCGCGCGCCCACGCGCGGCTCCGGCGGCGCCGCTCGTGCACGTGTGCGCGCAGCGGTGCCGCTTTCCTCCTTGTCTCCTCAGCCCTCTCCCCCGCAGCCGGAACACGGTGTGGAGCGGGGAGGGAGGGGGAGAGGCAGTGATCAACCAGGTTAAGCTAATGGGGCTCTTAATGCAGGAGCCCAGACAAGAGGCCTTGTGGTGACAGAGAGCAGTGGGGCGCGCGCCCGAGGTGCGCGCGCGCCCACGCTCGCCTCTGGCGCCGCTAGCCGCGCACGTGTGTGCGCAGCAGCGCCGCCAGCCCTGCTGTCTCCCCTGCTATCTCCCAGGCAGCCGGAGTCCGGCGGGAGCCGGGGGGAGAGGGGAGACAGGGCAATTATGATCACTGGCAGGGCAGTGCGATACCAAGGAGAAGGGGTGCGGCAGCAAGAGGTCACGGGGTGCGCGCACGGGAGGTGCGCGAGCCCGTGTCCACTGCAAGAGGAGCGGTGCGCGCTCTGCTGCGCCGCGGGGTTCCCGGTCTTTTCAGATCACTCCCCCGGGGCCGGAATCTAGCGGCCTGCGGGGGAGGAGGGGGGACAGGGAATGGGTTAGTGGCCGCGGGGCTGCTGCACGCGCCGCAGGAGCTCGCGGCGGTCCCACCCTCCCCTCTGTGGCATCGGATAGGGGACAAATTCGGAGGCGAGGGCAGTGCGGGCGCCGACAGCGGTGCCTCCGCTTTCCCGCAAGGGCAGCGTGCGTCGGATGCCCGGCACACGCATGTCGGGCGGCGAGCGCGTGGTCGCACGCGGGCCCCATCGAAGGACCCAGGACCGCGTTTTGGGGCAGTCACGACCCCTCCGGAGCGCTGGCTCGGCCCTGGCCACAGCGGTGAAGGTGTTAGGGCCGCTAGCCGCGGCTGCCTCCCCTAGAACGGCTGTTCGATCCGGCGGGCTGCGGGCTATGGCGGCGCAGCGGGTGGCACGCGCCTGCCGTGAGCTTGGGACGGTCGCCGCAGAATTACAACAGGGTCCAGGGCAGGACGCGGGGGAGCTCACGGCCGCAACGCCCCCAGCACGAAGGCCGCGGCATGTGCCGCGAGTGCTGGAGGGGTCCTCTGATTCTTCCTCTTTTTCAAGGGAGCTCGGGGATGAGGCGATGGCAGATTTCGAGGAGGAAGGCAACGATTTGGACGCGCCGGAAGATTCCATGTCGGGGGAGTCGGCGGCATCAGGTAAGGTGGTGCAGTCGGTATTCGGGTTCCTCCACGAGCTCTAGTTCGCGTAGTTCTTCCTCTTCCTCCTCTTCATCTTCAATGTCGTCACAGGCGTCCGAAGTCAGTAGCACAACTAGGGCAAAGAAGCGGGCAACTAAATTCGCCAAGAGGGCAGCGGAACATGCGCAAGCGGCTTAGCGAGGAAGCGCGTAGGGCCAAGAAGCTCGCAATTTGCCCGGTGTCGTGCGATTCGTCTATACTGCTGTACTGCGGGGGCTGCAAGATAGCTGCCGCAAGAAGATTTGGAGGGGGGACTTCGTGGACGTGTTCGTATTGACGAAGGTCGCGAAGAAAAAGTATAAGGTGGCGGCGCAAAGAAGGGCATCGGGGCTGAGGCATTCCGTACCTTCGATAATTGCCTGGCCGGGTTCTGGGTCTTCGCAGCATCTTACCTGGAGGACAGGCCGGCAGAGCACACGAATATAATTAGGTACCTGCATCTCGTACATGACATGCAGCGCACGTCTTCGGGATCGGAGTGGCGCAGGTACGATCAGGAATTCAGGGAACAACAGGAAGGTTTGCAGGTCATGGACTTCGGGTTCAAGGACGTTGAGGTTGGGCTCAAGGTCACCCGGGCTTCGCTACAGGCGGAGGAGCCCCGGAAGCCGGGGGCGGACGGGCACCATGCAGGGTCGTCCTCCCAGGGGTTCGGCGCGGACGGCGGATTGGCCAAGTCAGATAGGTCGGCAGTCCGCGCAGGGGGGCGTGCCACCACAAAAGGAAAATGTTTTGCGTTTAACAACGCGGCGTGTTCCTTCGGGGGATGACTTG
This sequence comes from Pseudophryne corroboree, assembly GCF_028390025.1. Lineage (NCBI taxonomy): Eukaryota > Metazoa > Chordata > Amphibia > Anura > Myobatrachidae > Pseudophryne > Pseudophryne corroboree. Next base: position 1,021,793,789 of record NC_086445.1, read on the forward strand.
GTCATCTCTCCAGTGGGGGTGGTTCCTAAGAAGGCTCCAGGCGCCTTCCGGCTCATTTGAGTTCGCTTTTAGGTGTGTACTGCCGGAAGCTGTGAAGGGCGACTGCGGGGTGTGCCAGAACGCACCATTTCGTGCGTTTGTCCTCAGAGATTAAGAGGGATTTGGCAATATGGGCCTCGTTCCTCGAGGACTTCAACGGGGTGTGTATATGGCAGGCCCCAATGGCGGACAGCGCTAGGTTGCAGCTGTTCACCGACGCAGCGGGCGCCTCTGGATTCGGTTGCCATCTGGAGGGATCTTGGTGCGCGGCCTCGTGGCCGGCAGAATGGCATCGCGGGGGTTTCACGAAGGACCTTTTGCTTCTGGAGTTTTCCCATTATGGTGGCGTTGGAGGTCTGGGGCGATCGGCTGGCTAATCGCAGCATTTTGTTTAGATGCGATTATCTGGGCATGGTGCATGCGATTAATAACCAGAGGGCAAAGTCGTTGGTGGTTATGCGGGTGCTAGGGCAATTGCTTTTGACATGCTTGCGTAAGAACCTGTGGTTCCGCACGCAACATATGCCCGGTTTGGAGAATGGGATTGTCGACGCTTTGTCGCGAGGACAGTGGGAGAGGTGTTGGTTGTTGGCACCTGAGGCCAACGAGCAAGGTTTTCATTGTCCCGGTTAGGTTTGGCAGGTGATCGGGCCGGACTGGAGGGTATAGCGTTGCGGTCATTCGCGCCAGCCACGCTCAAGGCTTACGGACATGCTTGGAATGAGTGGGAGAAGTTTGTCCAAGGTCGTCAGCAACAAGGTAAGAGCAGGCATCGGCTGATGCTTTCTTTTATTTGGCAGCTGTATGTTTCGGGTAGGTCCCGAGCGGTGGTATCCCGGTACTTGGCTGGGGTCTGGTTTTCTGCAAGCTGCGGGGCGTCCCCGATGTGACAAAAAGCGATGTTCTGCGGAAGGCAATGAAAGGGTGGACGCGAGTGGCGCCGACGCCACCGGATAGGAGGCGGCCCATCGATGCGGCTTTGTTGCCGGCCGTCATCGCGGCGGTGGGGCGAGTCGCGTCGTCCAGGTTTGAGACACTTTTGTGCAGTTTGGCGTTCTCATTGGCTTACCACGGGGCCTTTAGGGTTTCGGAGTTGGTAGCGCCTTCCAAGAGAGCAGATTCGCGCATGCTGGTCGGAGACGTAGTAGTGTGTGAGAGGTCCTTGCTGTGCAGATTAAGGCGCTCTAAGACGGACCAAGTGGGGAGAGGTCGCTGGGTCACTATGGTTCCAGCGCAAGAGGAGAGCGTTTGCCCAGTAGGTCTGGCGATGCAATATGTGGCGGTGCGACCCGTTAGGGAGGGGTCATGGCTATTGCATTATGACGGGCTGCCAGTGACGAAATACCAGTTCCGTTGGATGCTGAGTCGTTGTTTAGCGAGCTTGGGCCTCCCACCCGCTGCGTTCGGTACCCATTCCTTTCGAATAGGCGCGGCGACGTCGGCTGCTGCGGCGGGTTTCTCCAGATCTGAAATCCAGGCGGTGGGGCGAGGGAAGTCGTCAAGTTACAGACGATATATTCGCCCCGTTGCATGAGAGGTCGGATTGCGCTTAGTGCTTTGTTTTATTTGCAATGTATTATGTTGTTCCAGTTCTGTGAGTTATGGTGTTGTGCGTCTGTTGGTGTTTTCCCCTTTTGTTATCCTACTCAGGGATTAGCTACTCGCCGTTGCTGGCATGAGTCGGCAGCGGGGGTCTGGAGTTATTTTGCGATTTTTTGCCTGACTTGACGGACTGAATTCTAATCTACAATTCGGCTAATCTGGTCTAATCAGAGTCCCTCAGCAGGTCTTTACGCTTTCACCTCCAGCTGAGTTATTACATGTGTTTCCCATTTTATACCCCCCCCCCTTTTTTATTTTGTTTGTTTTTATTTGATCTTTCCCCTTTGTGTCTTTAATTGCGCTTTAAATTGGCAACGAAACATGGTGCAGTCAGCTAGGCCGTGACTGCTGCAAATAGCGAGATCTAAAGTTTTTCTTTTTTGGCAGATCCTTCAGTGTAAACAATTAATAAGCCTCTTAGTTATCAATTCTACCCCTCTTTTCCCCTTCAGGATGGTTTGATGACAATTTGACCATTTGGGTGGTTGGCCACTCTTACATTTACTGGGCGGCCAGGTTTGTGGCCTCGGAAGGGTCTCAGGCATTGCTTGGAGCACAGGGTGTCAGATGGCTTGGCTGGCGAGGAATGATGTGGGGTGAGCTGAGGAGTAGGTTAGTGAGTCAGGCCAGCAAGCATGGAGTCCCTAGGGTGTTGGTTGTCCATCTAGGTGGCAACGACCTGGGGAAGAGGACATCCTTGGATCTGCGGTGGGCCATGATACAGGATCTGGCAAGTGTGGCCGCAGCATGGACCAATTGTGTGTTGGTTTTTTCATTGATGGTGCCAAGGTTGAGTTGGAGGGGTGTGGCGGATGGTCGCCGGATTGATGAGGTCCGGAAAAAGGTGAACGGGGCGGTGGCAAAGTGGGTGCTGTCCCACGGAGGGAGGGTGGTTCGCCACCCGAGGAGTCGGTTTAAAGACAGCCACCTTTTCCGGCGTGATGGAGTACATCTATCCAATGAGGGGATGATGTTTTTTCTGGAGGATCTAGGTTTCGCTTTGCAGGAGTTAGGGTAGGTTTATGGTGGCGGTGCGAAAGACTGTGGGGATGAGTCTTTCGCTGTTGGCGGAAAAGAACGGCAGTTTTGTATTGGAAGGAAAACTGTAGTGTTTTACAGTTTGTTGTGGTTTAGGTGCACTCACCTCCATCGACTTATGGCCGCTTGACCACCCGTCCGGGAAGGCAGCGGCAGGGCACCCAGGAGCGGTGGGTAGTCACTGTGGGGGTTGAGTTGTCACCTATTACCGGTTTATGATAAGTTTTAGTGAATTTATAGGGTTAGTTATTTAAGGTTAATTTAGGTTAATTGAGCCGTTCTTTTGGGCCGCCACCATATGCCGGCGGGAGCGGCATATTAAATTAATTTCTTTATTACAGGTTTCCTAATGGATAGGGACAAATAAATAGCTAGCAATTTTCTGCCAAAATTCAAGTCTCCGTGTCGTTATTTCTGGTTCGAGGTTATGAATGCTTTACTTTCAAAGAAAGGGGTCCACCAAATATCACTAAGATGTTTAGGAGAGAGTATTGACTGTATAGGAGAGGAAAGAGTTAAACATCTGGGGAGGGGTGGACCTACAGTAGCTGTGAGGAAAGTACAGCCTTCTTTAGGGGGAGGGTTTGGTATATATAGGGAAGGTGAGGCCATCTTAGTTCTCTTGGTGGATTTGCTTTCCCACCCTCCCGCCCTGGTAGTAGGAAATTCTGGCACGTGGTGCTTTGGCGTTAAGTTGTTGGCTGTTATCGTTGGCTATTTATTGGCGGAAAAGAACGGCAGTTTTGTATTGGAAGGAAAACTGTAGTGTTTTACAGTTTGTTGTGGTTTAGGTGCACTCACCTCCATCGACTTATGGCCGCTTGACCACCCGTCCGGGAAGGCAGCGGCAGGGCACCCAGGAGCGGTGGGTAGTCACTGTGGGGGTTGAGTTGTCACCTATTACCGGTTTATGATAAGTTTTAGTGAATTTATAGGGTTAGTTATTTAAGGTTAATTTAGGTTAATTGAGCCGTTCTTTTGGGCCGCCACCATATGCCGGCGGGAGCGGCATATTAAATTAATTTCTTTATTACAGGTTTCCTAATGGATAGGGACAAATAAATAGCTAGCAATTTTCTGCCAAAATTCAAGTCTCTGTGTCGTTATTTCTGGTTCGAGGTTATGAATGCTTTACTTTCAAAGAAAGGGGTCCACCAAATATCACTAAGATGTTTAGTATCATCAGTGCTCAGTATCACTGCTCATTGTCTTGTGCTGCATTGTGGTGCTCAGTAATACTACATTACTAATACTAGTACAGTGTCTTGTGCTGCATCGTGCTGCTCAGTGTCAGTTCTCAGTAGTATCTATCAGTGCTCAGTATCACTGCTCATTGTCTTGTGCTGCATCGTGCTACTCATTCTCAGTTCTCAGTAGTGTCATCGGTGCTCAGTATCACTGCTCATTGTCTTGTGCTGCATCGTGCTGCTCAGTAAAACTACATTACTAATACTAGTACAGTGTCTTGTGCTGCATTGTGCTGCTCAGTGTCAGTGCTCAGTAGTATCATCAGTGCTCAGTATCACTGCTCATTGGGCCTAATTCTGAGTTTAATAGCAGCAGCAAATTTGTTAGCAATTGGGCAAAACCATGTGCACTGCAGGGGGCGGCAGATATAACATGTGCAGAGAGAGTTAGATTTGGGTGGGGTGTATTCAAACTGAAATCTAAATTACAGTGTAAAAATAAAGCAGCCAGTATTTACCCTGCACAGACATAATATAACCCACCCAAATCTAACTCTCTCTGCGCATGTTACATCTGCCCCCCCTGCAGTGCACATGGTTTTGCCAAATTGCTAACAAACTTGCTGCTGCGATCAACTCAGAATTACCCCCATTGTCTTGTGCTGCATTGTGGTGCTCAGTAATACTACAGTACTAATACTAGTACAGTGTCTTGTGCTGCTCAGTGTCAGTGCTCAGTAGTCTCATCAGTGCTCAGTATTACTGCTCATTGTCTTGTGCTGCATCTTGCTGCTGTAGGGTGCAGTGGTAGTGTCCTGTCACTGTGCATAGGTCATCATCATTCCAGTCACAGTGGTATCTGGTATTTATCTAGTGGTATCTAATTCCAGACATTACTGCAGTCTAATTCCAGATATATTACAGGCATATAATTCCACACATTAAAAAATGGAGAACAAAAATGTGGAGGGTAAAATAGGGAAAGATCAAGATCCACTTCCACCTAGTGCTGAAGCTGCTGCCACTAGTCATGGCAGAGACGATGAAATGCCATCAACGTCGTCTGCCAAGGCCGATGCCCAATGTCATAGTAGAGAGCATGTAAAATCCAAAAAGCAAAAGTTCAGTAAATCTAAAATAAAATCGTCTGAGGAGAAGCGTAAACTTGCCAGTATGCAATTTACGACACAGAGTGGCAAGGAACGGCTGAAGCCCTCTCCTATGTTCCTCATGACTAGTAGTTCAGCTTCACATGACGATGGAAGCACTCATCCTCCCGCTAGAAAAATGAAAAGAGTTAAGCTGGCAAAAGCACAGCAAACAATTGTGCGTTCTAAATCACAAATACCCAAGGAGAGTCCAAATGTGTCGGCGGGTGCGATGGCTGACCTTCCCAACACTGGACGGGAAGAGGTGGCTCCTTCAACCATTTACACACCCCCTGCAAGTGCTGGAAGGAGCACCCGCAGTCCAGTTCCTGATATTCAAATTGAAGATGTCAGTGTTGAAGTACACCAGGATGAGGATATGGGTGTTGCTGGCGCTGAGGAGGAAATTGACGAGGAGGATTCTGATGGTGAGGTGGTTTGTTTAAGTCAGGCACCCAGGGAGACAGTTACTGTCCGTGGGATGAATAAGGCCATTGACATGCCTGGTCAAAACACCAAAAAAAATCACCTCTTCGGTGTGGAATTATTTAAACAGAAATGCGGACAACAGGTGTCAAGCCGTGTGTTGCCTTTGTCAAGCCGTAATAAGTAGGGGTAAGGGCGTTAACCACCTAGGAACATCCTCCCTTATACATCACCTGGAGTGCATTCATCAGAAGTCAGTAACAAGTTCAAAAACTTTGGGTAACAGCAGAAGCAGTCCACTGACAACTAAATCCCTTCTTCCTCTTGTACCCAAGCTCATGCAAAACACACCACCAACTCCCTCAAAGTCAATTTCCTCCTTAGACAGGAACGCCAATAGTCCTGCAGGCCATGTCACTGGCAAGACTGACGAGTCCTCTCCTAACTGGGATTCCTCCGGTGGATCCTTGAGTGGAACGCCTACTGCTGCTGTTGCTGCTGGCGCTGCTGTTGTTACTGCTGGGAGTCGATGGTCATCCCAGAAGGGAAGTCGGAAGACCACTTGTACTACTTCCATTAAGCAATTGACTGTCCAACAGTCCTTTGCGAGGAAGATGAAATGATTACAGCAGTCATCCTGTTGCAAAGCGGATAACTCAGGCCTTGACAGCTATGTTGGTGTTAGACGTGAGTCCGGTATCCGCCGTTATTTCACAGGGACTTAGAGAATTGCTTGAGGTAGTGTCCCCGGTACCAAATCCCATCTAGGTTCCACTTCTCTAGGCAGGCGATACCGAGGATGTACACAGACGTCAGAAAAAGTTTCCTCAGTGTCCTAAAAAATGCAGTTGTACCCACTGTCCACTTAACCACGGACATGTGGACAAGTGGAGCAGGGCAGACTAAGGACTATATGACTGTGTGTGACAGCCCACTGGGTAATTGTATTGCATCCCGCAGCAACAACAGCGGCGGCAACAGTAGCAGCATCTCGCAAACGCCAACTCGTTACTAGGCAGGCTACGCTTTGTATCACTGCTCTCCATAAGAACCACACAGCTGACAACCTCTCACGTAAACTGAAGAACATCATTGCAGAATGGTTTACCCTAATTGAACTCTCCTGGGAAATTGTGATATCAGACAACGCCACCAATATTGTGCGTGCATTACATGTGGGCAAATTCCAGCACGTCCCATGTTTTGCACATACAATTAATTTGGTGGTGCATATTTTTTGAAAAATGACAGGGGCATGCAGGAGATGTTGTCAGTGGCCCGAAAAATTGCAGGCCACTTTCGTCATTCAGCCATCGCGTGCCGAAGACTGGAGCACCAGCAAACACTCCTGAACATGCCCTGCCATCAGTTGAAGCAAGAGGTGTAACGAGGTGGAATTCAACCCTCTATATGCTTCAGAGGATGAAGGAGCAGCAAAAGGCCATTCAAGCCTATACACCTGCCTACGATATAGGCAAAGAAGGGGATATGCACCTGACTGAAGCGCAGTGGAGAATGATTTCCATGTTGTGCAAGGTTCTCCAACCCTTTGAACTTGCCACACATGAAGTCAGTTCAGACACTGCCAGCCTAAGTCAGGTCATTCCCCTCATCAGGCTTTTGCAGAAGCAGCTGGAGACATTGAAGGAGGAGCTAAAATGGAGCGATTCCGCTAGGCATGTGGGATTTGTGGATGGAGCCCTTCATTCGCTTAACCAGGATTCACGGGTGGTCAGTCTGTTGAAATCAGAGCACTACATTTTGGCCACCGTGCTCGATCCTAGGTTTAAAGTCTACGTTGTATCTCTCTTTCCGGCAGACTCAAGTCTGTAGATGTTCAAAGACCTGCTGGTTAGAGAATTGTCAAGTCAAGCGGAACATGACCGCCAACAGCTCCTCCTTCATTTTCTACCGCCACTGGAGCTGCCAAGAAAAGGATCAGATTTCCAAAACCACTCGCTGGTGGTGATGCAGGGCAGTCAGGAGCAAGTGCTGACATCTGGTCTGGACTGAAGGACCTGCCAGCGATTACTGACATGTCTACCATCACTGCATATGATTCTGTCACCATTGAAAGAATGGTGGAGGATTATATGAGTGACAGCATCCAAGTAGGCATGGCAGACAGTCCGTACGTATACTGGCAAGAAAAAGAGGCAATTTGGAGGCCCTTGTACAAACTGGCTTTATTTTACCTAAGTGCCCCCCCATCCAGTGTGTACTCCGAAAGAGTGTTTAGTGCAGCCCGTCACCTTGTCAGCGATCGGCGTAGGAGGTTACTTCCAGAAAATGTGGAGAAGATGATGTTCATCAAAATTCATTATAAATTCCTCCGTGGAGACATTTACCAGCAATTGCCTCCAGAAAGTACACAGGGACCTGTGATGGTGGATTCCAGTGGGGACGAATTAATACTCTGAGGAAGAGGAGGATGTACACAGTGAAAGGGGTGAGGAATCAGAGGATGAGGATGAGGTGTAAAAGTTTACATACCCTGGAGATTTTGGCCTGATAACATGCACACAAGTTGACACAAACGGGTTTGAATGGCTACTAAAGGTAACCATCCTCACCTGTGATCTGTTTGCTTGTAATCAGTGTGTGTGTGTGTGTATAAAAGGTTAGTGAGTTTCTGGACTCCTGAAAGACCTTTATATCTTTCATCCAGTGCTGCACTGACGTGTCTGGATTCTGAGTCATGGGGAAAAGGTAATTGAACTGTATAAAACAGGAAAGGGATATAAATAGATATCCAAGCAATTGAGAATGCCAATCAGCAGTGTTCAAACTCTAATTCTAATTAAGTAGTAGAAAATGAGGTATTCTGTGGAAACCAAATCACGGTCAGGTAGACCAACAAAAATTTCAGCCACAACTGCCAGGAAAATTATTCGGGATGCAAAGAAAAATCCACAAATAACTTCAGCTAAAATACAGGACTCTCTGAAAAAAAGTGGTGTGGTTGTTTCAAGATGCACAATAAGGAGGCATTTGAAGAAAAATTGGCTCAATGGTCGAGTCACCAGAAGAAATCCATTACTACGCAAATGCCACAAAGCATCCCGCTTACAATACTCCAAACAGCACAGAGACAAGCCTCAAAACTTCTGGAACAAAGTCATTTAGAGTGATGAGACCAAAATTTAACTTTTTGGCCACAACTCTAAACGTTACATTTGGAGAGAGTCAACAAGGCCTATGATGAAAGGTACACCATTCCTACTGTGAAACACGGAGGTGGATCGCTGATGTTTTGGGGATATGTGAGCTACAAAGGCACTGGAAACTAGGTCAAAATTGATGGCAAGATGAATACAGCATGTTATAAGAAAATACTGGAGGAAAATTTGCACTCATCAGCCCGGATGGGACGTACTTGACGTTTCAACGTGACAATGATCCAAAACACAAGGCCAAGTCGACCTGTCATTGGCTACAGCAGAATAAAGTGAAGGTTCTGGAGTGGCCATCTCAGTCTCCTGACCTCAATATCATTGAGTCACTCTGGGGAGATCTCAAACGTGCAAGACAGCCCAAGAATTTACAGGAACTGGAGGCTTTTTGCCAAGAAGAATGGGCAGCTTTACCATCTGAGAAAATAAAGAGCCTCATCCACAACTACCACAAAAGACTTCAAGCTGTCATTGATGTTAAAGGGAGCAATACACTGTATTAAGAACTGGGGTATGTAAACTTTTGATCAGGGTCATTTGGGTAGTTTATGTTGTCATTATGATTTAAAAAGAGTAAACACAGTTGTTTTTCAATAAATGGCTTCACCCAACCACTAACCATGAGTGAAAGAAAAGTTTGTGAGTTATCATTCATATTCTCTGACAAATGGGCAGAAAATCACAAATTCTGCTATGGTATGTAAACTTGTGAGCACAACTGTATCTTCCATAATAATAATTCTACCATGATATAGAGTCTTACCTAGTAGGTAGTTCTCCCAATACTTTGGGCTCACTAGATCTGTCCCCCTTTGGTAAAGATCTGACCCTCCCTTCCCTACTTGGGCTCCAACAATATGACACACTCAAACAAATCTCTCTTGCACTATACTTAAAATACGATATGGCTGGATTTCCAACAAACCAAACTTTGTTTTTTATATATATTATAAAAATGTATTGTATAGAAAAAAAATACTTCACAAATAAGAACTAGACCGGTCTTATAGATGACAATATAAAATCATATGCAATATATTAATACTCAAAGGAGGTGGATCCAAACATATTCTGTGCACAGAAGTGCATAGTAATATATGCAATTACAGCTCAGTCCACACACTCAGGTCCGCTGATAAATCAATCTCAGCTGCGGTTAGAACCCGTGTAACAAATAGGATTCCTAAATAGTTACTTTGTATCTAAAGTTCCATATTAACTTGCCACCTAGCAATGGATGATGCAATATGTGAAATCGCTTCACACTGGAGCCTTACATGCGGTTTCTGCCAGCGGTGTCGGTAAAGGAGAGTCCCATTATCAGACAAGGTGGTCTCTAGCTGCGGGAACCTTTATGTCTCCATAGTGGAGTGAATTGCTCACATTCCCCTATTTCCATACTCCTTCCTCAACCTTCTCGCTCCCCCCCCAGGCAACACCAATATTTCCATACTCCTTCCTCAGCCTTCTCGCCCCCCCCCCCCCCCCAAAGGCAACACCAATATTTCCATACTCCTTCCTCAACCTTCTCGCTCCCCCCCAGGCAACACCAATATTTCCATACTCCTTCCTCAACCTTCTCGCCCCCCCCCCCCCCAAAGGCAACACCAATATTTCCATACTCCGTCCTCAACCTTCTCGCTCCCCCCCCAGACAGCACCAATAATAGCCATTACCATTTGGTAGCAAGAGTTTGATTGCTTAGCCATGCCTTTCACAAGCAATCTCCTTAAATGTGAAAATATTTAACACCTTAAGTAATCAGGGAAGGTGGGCATGACTACTGGGTGGGATAAACAATGCAAAATCCTTGCATTTATGTTCTGCTGCTGGTTTGGTACCTATTGAACTTTGCTGCTTTTCTGTATATTGCAATACTTTTCTCTGGTTATAGCTAAGTTTCTATATCGCGTTTTGGCAGCATACAGTATGCCGATAGTGAGACGACTGCCCGGAAACGGAGAGGAGTTGGACAAAGGAGTGGCTTCGGAGGAGGGATCCTCTTTCGCACATGCCGCTTCTAGTTGAAATCCATGAGAATAATCTGGACGATTACCATAAAGGGCCCTACACACTTGCTGATGTGTGCGGCCGATATGAACAATCTCGTTCAGTAATGAACAAGAAATTGTTCATATCGCTCAGTGTGTAGTCACCAACAATGAACGATGCGCAACCCCGCGGTCGTTCAACGTTGGGTGCTGGGTCGTTTATGTCTGCAATCCAATATGGACAATATTGTCCATATTAGCATGCAGGGCCATGGGGTCGGGTGATGTCAGGGAGTGAAGAAGCTTCACTCCCCTGTCACACCCCCCCCCCCCCACGCCAGGTCGTCCGTCATCCGTATCGTCTGTTGGGCACCTTGGCAGCAAGTCTGTGGGGCCTTGCATGCACAACATTGCTGGGCAGTGGGTTCATGCATATTTTTAAACATGCATGCACAACATTAGTGGGCAATGGGGTGGGTGTATAATATATATATTGTACATTGGTGGCCAGTGGCAATTTATATACATTGGTAGCCAGTGATTAGTGTGTGAGGAGCGCACTTGTCACGCTGCTCTCTCACACACTGGACGCAGCGGCTGCTTGGAGCGGCTGGCTGGATGGAGCAACAGGGCAGTAAGGTGTGGGGAGTGTCCGGGGAGTGGCAATCCAGTCAGTATCGTCATGTCGTCGGTAGCCCATACACACTGAATGAGTGGGCAAACGACATGAGCCATATTGACTGTATTGAGCTGCATGTCTGGAAGATCACGATGCGGGAGCGTGTATCATTATTGATATTGAGCATACACACTAGAAGACATTTTGAAAGATATTATTCAGAAAGGGGTTTCTGAACAATGGCCCTCATTCCGAGTTGTTCGCTCGTTATTTTTCTTCGCATCACATCGATTTTCCGCTAATGCGCATGCGCAATGTTCGCACTGCGACTGCGCCAAGTAAATTTGCTAAGGAGTAAGGTATTTTACTCACGGCATTACGAGGTGTTTTCTTCGTTCTGGTGATCGTAGTGTGATTGACAGGAAGTGGGTGTTTCTGGGCGGAAACTGGCCGTTTTATGGGTGTGTGTGAAAAAATATTGGCGTTTCTGGGAAAAACGCATGAGTCTCTGGAGAAAAGGGGGAGTGTCTGGATGAACGCTGGGTGTGTTTGTGACGTCAAACCAGGAACGAAACTGACTGAACTGATCGCAGTGGCAGAGTAAGTACCGAGCTACTCAGAAACTGCAAAGAAATTTCTATTTGTAATTTTGAGAATCTTTTGTTCGCAATTTTGATAAGCTAAGATTCACTCCCAGAGGGCGGCGGCTTAGCGTGTGCAAAGCTGCTAAAAGCAGCTTGCGAGCGAACAACTCGGAATGAGGGCCACTATCTTTCAAAATACCTTCTAGTGTGTATGGGGCTTAAGTGTGATACTCATGGTAGATAGTTACATTATATTATCTTGGTCTGTAAAGTGGGTCATCAGGATATTGACACAGATGAGGAGAGACAGTGAGTAAGGAACATGAGGTGCTGGGGTAGAATGAGAGCTGGAAGAGCTTTGATACAGAAGTGGGTCTTGAGAGCTGTTTGAAGTTTTGAAGATTTTGAATATTCATTCATGATGTCTATACTGTATAATGTATTTGTTTCTGTCAAAAGCCATAAAAAGTTTTTCTCTTTATACCCATCATGGGTCAACAAATGGCTACGTTTTTGCAGATGATGGCACTATACTGTATGCTCTACACAGAAACATCACTTACCTAACTGTAACTGTCATGCGTTTAGTTTTAGGGAATCAACTTATCCAACATACACAGGAATGCAAGAGAGCTACTGAATGCATAATGTGTCATAATTTGGAAACATTACATAGTCAGGGGATTTCTAGTATGACTATGGCAGGACAGGTCACATAGTCTTGAAGTGTTCTGCATTTTTATTTTATCATGTTGCTATAGGATATCAGAGGACTCTGCAATTTAACATAGAGGAAAAATTAGGTGCTTGGCAAAACATTTGGCCAAAAATGTATGGGCCCACCCACCACGTCAAGGTGACATCATCAGGTGGGGTGCCTAACACTAAGATACAAGTCATGGGCATGGAACCTCCCAAGTTAGCACAGGCCACATGCCCCAAGGCATCACACTAGTTAGAGGTAAAAATGTTAGTAACAGTTAATAAGAAGCATACTACTGTATGTAGTGAGAGTGTTACATGGCTGAGCGGTAATGTTAATAGGTGTTTCATAGGTAATAAAATAAGGTGCTACAAATATGCTAAACTAAATATTACAATGTGATGCCCCAAGGCAGCCATGCCTCACCAACCTTGCGCCCAGAACTCAGTGCTAAAACCGACAAATTGTATAAATGTATTCAGGACTTACCCTAATAGTGCCTTTTCCTATATGCAGTCTGCAAATGTTAGGAACACATTCCTAATTAAAGACACCCAGGGCAGATGGGAAGGGTGTTAGTCAAGCTGAAGGAGTCTCTGCCTTCAAATGTATGCGTGTACACAATATAAAATATGTGAGGTGCAAAAATGAGGTGCTTGGTATCATTTCTGTCAAAAAATATATGGGACCACCCACCGCATCATGGTGACCTCATCATCAATTGGGTCCCTAACTCTAAAGGTGGGTACACACTAATAGATATATCTGCAGATCAATTGATCTGCAGATATATCTATGGACGGATCGGGCAGTGTGTTGAGCATACACACTGCCCGATCCGTCGGGACTGACGTTGTGAACTGGGCGGGCGTGTACACACGCCCGCCCAGTTCATCTGTCAATCACCGCCTGCCGCTGAAGCATGTGTACCGGCGGTCGGCCGACCGCCCCGTACACACACAGTGACGCGCCAATATATCGGTAGATATATTGGCCGTCGGCTGTGCTGCGGGGCCGACGCGATACGTCTGTGAACGACGGAGTTCACAGACTTATCCGCTGTACACACTGGCTGACGGTCCCACGATATATCGGCCGTTCAGGAGACCCCCCAAGTCAGCACAGGCCAAAACGCCCAAGGGCAGCACACTAGTGAGAGGTTAAAGTGTTAGTAAGTGGGAATAAGAAGCATAGGCTAGTATGTACTACATCTTACACGGGTGAGAGGTAATGTTAACAGGTGTTAACTGTTGACAGTTACTGTAGGAGCTGGTTGGTTGGGCTAGTGTCCTTGAGAAATATTACAATATTTTCATTGATGAATTTGTGGCACACTGTGGCTGTTGTTTTTTATAATATACCTTTTTATATTACCATTAACCATCCATCGTATAATACTACCTATTGTATATAGTGTAGGTATATACTTTATGTATAGTCTATTGTCCTTTGGGGCTTACAGCACACCTTTACCAGCTGCTCCTGACAGCGCACTATGTTTTATACAGTATGTCATTTGCATACTTCATGTTCAGATTAAGAGAAACTACAGTTGTACAAAAAGAAAACACTTTTAAATGTAAATAACTTTATTTAAACTTTAACTTACAGTAAATATATATTCATATAACAAAGCTTTACACATAACCAGATAAACAGGGGAGTCATTCAATAAATAATGTTTCTACACTGACTCCGCCCACATTGCGTTCCTCTCACGCCACATGTGACTGAATCAGCAGTTCTGGATGACTATAGTTCAATCTCTTTGTAAAGTGTGTAAACCCTGCCCTGAGTACAGCAAGAAAACAATAATATACCCAAAAAAACAAAATACAGCAAAAGCCAACATCTAATAAATAGGTATAAAACAAAGCAGTACTTCAGTTTGAGAACGGCCACTATAGGCAGCTTATGTGAGTAAACATTACTTCAAAAATAAAAAATCATAAAAAACAAAATTTAAATAAATAAATAACCGGGGCTCCAGCTTTGTTCAGTACTTTATGATTTTCCATTGTTCATCTGCAAATTAACAGCCAAACGGACACAAAACTTTGATTTGTTTTTGTTTTTTTAATGTTTTTTTTTAAAAAGCTTGGCCAATCCTAGCTTGATGTCCTCTTAGACAGTTAAAACTTAAAACTTTAGATAATCCTTAAGAAAAAATATAGCTTACATGGCGTTAATTTTCAAAAAATAAAAACTTCAAACTAAATAACATTTAAAAAATGAATCTGAAGGTTTAAAAAAATCATTATTTGTCCAATATTTGATTTTAAATAATGTATATTTTTTTGTTTAATTGTCAGTAAATGGTACAGTGAAAGAATATGCTACATAAGTAATGTCAGAAAACTCATAGCAATAAAATGGTTAGTAATTAAGCTTTTAAACACCTTATAGTGTTATGATTAACCCATTGCCACCTGGAGAATTTACTGGTCAGTTTTTTAGAAAGACTTCAGTTTGATCAAAAACAGTAATGACTGTCACTGTAAACACAATGGCCCTCATTCCGAGCTGATCGCTCGCTAGCTACTTGTAGCAGCCGTGCAAATGCATAGTCGCCGCCCACGGGGGACTGTATTTTCGCTTTGCAGGAGTGCGAACGCCTGTGCAGCAGAGCGCCTGCAAACACATTTTGTGCAGAACAAGACCAGCCCTGTAGTTACTTATTCTGTGCGATGATTGCTGCGACGAGTGACGCGGTAATGACGTCAGATACCCGCCCAGCAAACACCACGCCTGCGTTTTTCCAAACACTCCCAGAAAATGGTCAGTTGACACCCAGAAACTCCCACTTCCTGTCAATCTCCTCGCGTCTGCCAGTACGACTCAAAGCGTTGCTAGAACCTGTGCAAAACCACGATGTTCATTGTACCCGTATGACGCACGTACGCATTGCGGTGCATACGCATGCGCAGATTAGCCCGTTCTGCCATAATCGCTGCGAAAATCCCTAGCGAGCGATCAACTCGGCATGAGGGCCAATATACTGTAGAGGCGTCTTTCTCTTTTACAATGTATTTCCTGAGGGCGGCTCGAACAGAAATCGACAGTAAGTGCCCTTATCACGGGTACTTTTCCTAGAACCTATGGGTTAATGCATGCTAGCGGCAAATTTACCACGTGAGAAAAGGGGGCTGTATTTGAATAGCCTTGGGCCACCCTTTTCTCCGCACAGTAAAGTACGGCAGCAAATTGAATCTAGCCCTCAAGAGGAATTAGTATTCTATACAATAACAAGAAAATATGTACAGCGCAGATACAAAGATAACACAAATACTTATTAAAAGTCTTTTAAAAAGTATTTTTTTTGTTTTTGTTTTTTTGCTCGTATTCAACTAATTTTCGCACTATTTCCCAGTACAAAAACTATTTTAGAACATGGGGGGTAATTCCAAGTTGATCGCAGCAGGAATTTAGTTAGCAATTGGGCAAAACCATGTGCACTGCAGGGGAGGCAGATCTAACATGTGCAGAGAGAGTTAGATTTGGGTGGGTTGTTTTATTTATGTGCAAGGTAAATACTGGCTGCTTTATTTTTACACTGCAAATTAGATTGCAGATTGAACACACCCTACCCAAATCTAACTCTCTCTGCACATGTTGAATCTGCCTCCCCTGCAGTGCACATGGTTTTGCCCAATTGCTAACTAAATTCCTGCTGCGATCAACTTGGAATTCCCCCCATACTGTGAGATCACAGGGTTATATATTGTGCTGTTTCAGGGTGTTTGTTAATCTTTTTAGGTACTGGATCACTATCTACAGTATACAGGCATCTGTGCGTGAACGTTTGTTCTGAGCCCATAATGAGCTAGTAACACAGCGCAGTAACACTATTCTTATTTTCCTGTTGTGTTTGGGTATCATTGAGATGAGTGTAAAATAACATTTTCGTTTCATCACAGAAGTAGCTTTGAAATAAATAGCTAAACCTAACAGGCTACTAAAAATAAGAATATTGTTTTTATCCCATAATCCCTTTCACTCCTTCCGTGTCCATCTTCTAAGCATCCACAAACACTGTAATATATTATAATTATAATGCAAATATTTTGATTTATTGGTATTTTATTTTTTGTTCGTATGGTTTTCATTTATTCCAGCTACTGCTTACCTGGTGCAAGCACCAGTTTAATGTTCTATGGGTGTCATTCCGAGTTGATCGCTAGCTGCCGTTGTTAGCAGCGCAGCGATCAGGCAAAAAAATCGCCACTTCTGCGCATGCGTATGGTGCGCACTGCGCACGCGCGACGTACTTTCACAAAAGCCGAAGCTGATTTACACAAGCTCTAGCGACGCTTTTCAGTTGCACTGCTGATCGTTGAGTGATTGACAGGAAGTGGGTGTTTCTGGGAGGTAACTGACCGTTTTCGGGGTGTGTGTGAAAAAACGCTGGCGTGCCAGATAAAAACGCAGAAGTGGGGAGTGGCTGGCCAAACGGGGGAGTGGCTGGCCGAACGCAGCCGTGTTCGTGACGTCAAAACGGGAACTAAACAGTCTGAAGTGATCGCAAGGTAGGGGTTAGTCTGCAGCTACTCTGAAACTGCACAATCTTTTTTTGTAGCAGCGCTGCGAACCTTTCGTTCGCACTTCTGCTAAACTAATGGCCGACAAGACTGCACGATATGAACGATCTCGTTCATTAATGAATGAGATAACGTTCATATCGTGCAGTGTGGAGGCTCCAGCGATGAACGATGCGCGGCCCCGCACTCGTTCATCGCTGGTCCCCCGTCGGCTGTACATGCACGCCAATATGGACGATCTCGTCCATATTTGCCTGCACTTCAATGCAGACGGGTGACGGGGGGAGTGAAGAAACTTCACTCCCCCCGTCACTGCCCCACCCCGCCGCTGGGTCGGCCGTATCCGCCGTCGGGCAGCTTGGCGGTGAATCGGCCAGTGTGTAGGGCCTATAAGATACACTCCCAGTAGGCGGCGGCTTAGCGTTTGCACTGCTGCTAAAAGCAGCTAGCGAGCGAACAACTCGGAATGAGGGCCTATGTTTAATAATGCTGCTACATTAATTTGCTGTGACCTGAGATAGAGGGTAGCAGTTGATTTACTGACGGACACAATACCGACACCCATTGACCGACAGTCAAAATACAGACATTCATTATGCCGCCATGTTCATAACGCCGACATAGTCAGAATACTGATATTTGAAATGCCGACATGCGTTTTTAAGGAATTTTTGCCCCCAAAACAGACTTGTTCATACTTTACCATCCCAGTGGACCTAGAGGGGGAACATATGCCCGAAGCATGGAGAGCGCAGTGTGCCATGCGAGGGACGCGATACACTTATACGGTGTCCATGTCGACATATGTCGACATTGACACACAAAATAAAACCTCATGTCGGTAAACAGAAAAAACTCATGTCGGTATTTTAACATGTCAGCATTTCAAATATCGCTATTCTGACTATGTCGGCATTTTGAACATGTCGTCATAGTGAATGTCTGTATTTTGACCATGTTGGATTATGACCGTCGATATTGTATCCGTCAGTAAATCATACTGAACCCGAGATAAAGGTGGATGGTCTGGATTACTGCCCATTATGAGAGCGAAATTCAAATGACTATAGGGTAGATGTATTAAACCTCGGAGAGAGATAAAGTGGAGAGAGGTAAAGTGCCAACCAATCAGATCCTGATTGTCATTTTCAAACACAGTCTGTAACATGGCAGTTAGGAGCTGATTGGTTGGTGCTTTATGAAATGATTTGTTATGTTGTTAATATATATATATATATATATATATATATATATATATATAACTAGAATAGGCAGCAGCTTAGTGGACAGGTTCCGGGTGCAATATAATATAGAACAGTGGTTCTCAAACTCGGTCCTCAGGACCCCACATGGTGCATGTTTTGCAGGTAACCCAGCAGGTGCACAGGTGTATTAATTACTCACTGACACATTTTAAAAGGTCCACAGGTGGAGCTAATTATGTCACTTGTGATACTGTGAGGAGACCTGCAAAACATGCACTGTGTGGGGTCCTGGGGACCGAGTTTGAGAACCTGTGATATAGAAAATAATACTTTGAAAACATACAGCAAAGTCTTTTTTTCACCTTATACAGATGGCGCTGCACTATCTAGTGCGGCTCCATCGCAGACGTGCACTCCCGGCAGGACTAGGCGATCCGGCACCTAGCCCCGCTACGGGAGAGCACAGAGACGCTCCCATTGTAGTGAAAGGGGTGCGTGCACGTCACGGACGCACGCGGCCCAGACACTGCAATGGGCGGCACGCACAGACACAGGCACAGACGAAGCCATCATTAGCGTGGCTCCATTTGTAGTTCTAGAACAGGGGTGGGGAACCTTTGTCCCTCCAGCGGTTGTTGAACTACACATACCAGCATGCCCTGCTACAGTTTTGCTATTTGGCCTTGCATGGCAAGCTGGGATGTATAGTTCAAAAACAGCTGGTGGGCCGCAGGTTCCCCACCCCTGTTCTAGAACAATCACTGACCTTCAAACGTTTCTATGAACATTTATGTGCGGTATCTATCTGCATAGTATATTGGCTTAAAAGAGAGAGAAAAACTAAAAATAGAATATTCTCACGCTGAAATGTTGCGGCCTGTGGGCCAATCCCTTTTCCAAAATAAAAATAACTACACAAAATAAGATTTTTGAATTATTTGTGGCTACTTTTACATTAGTTTCTGTCAAACGACAGAGATTCGTGTTACGCTCACACATTCTAACTGTGGGCCTCCCCTTACAATGGAAACGCAACAAACAACGTCACAATGTTAGAAATACGTCTGTCCTTTTTTTCCCCAAGTCCGTCACCTCATATTGACATCACAACTCCCTTTTTATAACATGACATAGCCTGAGGCAATCGAAGTGGTAGCGGCTCAAGTCATGCGACACTTTATGCTGTTTCACGAAGGCGCCAAGTTCCAGGGGTACCATCTGAATAATAGTATTCTGCGCAATGTGTATATTGTACAAACAGAGCGGGGCACGAAAGCGTCACTTTGCCGCAGGAATCCATGCAGGACATTGCAGGACAAACTTCTGACCGAAAAATGTGGGAAATTCCACAGCAAAATACCGAATGAGGTGAATAGTTGTGGAACAGTGTTAAAACTTTCGCTCATCGCCGCTTCAAGACCTAACCTGCCAGTAAAGTGCAGAATTAATTAAATAAAGCTTATGTCTGTTCCATATGGCAGGTTGGAGTGGTTTCCCTTTCTGAGATGATCCATCATTCCCTTCGCTTATCGTCCAGGAATGACGTTACCCTTCATAGCATCATAGAAAGGATTGCAGCAGAGGTTGTACTTCAGTTTGCACCTTACGGCATCAATTTTACTTCATAGGAATGGACCAAAGTTCACAACTGAATTTGTTCATAGCTTTTCTCAGGAAGACCCATTTGCTGTCTCGTTCGCTGTGGTAATCTGGGTAGGGACTCTGACAGAAAAACAAAGACAAACGTAGACTTAGAAGGGATGTATGAGTGTAAAGATGTTGCCCGTAATTTATTCCATGCACACTTCCTAACTGTCCATCTAGTAACATAAGGAAAAATGGACTGTGTTATGTATTAGAATTGCGCCATGTCCACCGCAATCCTGGCAAACCTCAGAGTTTGTGCGACCAAAACAACCGCTAATCTCCATCAACATCTGATCTGGTGTCAGTCTGCATCGCGCCTGCTAATCGCCCTCCATGGAGAACTGGCGCCTTTGTGGCTTACGCACAAGGTCAGCCGAGGTGCGGACAAGATGCCGGAACCCCAACACCATTTAGAATCCTGACGCCGGAGCTCAAAAAGGGCCAGGAAACCGACACCAGGATCCCGACTGCAGGCTTTCCGACCATAAGTATAGCCGGCGGGTTAGGTTTAGAGCTGGGTGACAGGGGGTTAGGTTTAGGCGCCAGACGGGGGGGTAGGGTTAGGCTGCTTTGGGAGTAGGTTAGGGATAAGCTGCAGGGAGGGGGGTTAGGTTAGGCACCTCCAGGGGTGTTTAAGGTCATGCACTAAGGGGGGGGGGGGATAGGGTTAGGCTGCAGGAGCAGAGGGTTAGGGTTAAGCGATAGGGAAGAGGGGAAAACAGCCCACACTCACCCCTGTCGTTCTTTCACTCATTGGGATCCTGGTGTCGGTCTTACGACCGGCTGGATCCCGTAAGTAGGCATTTCATACTGAACCCGGTCAGCCCTCGGTGACGGAGCGCTGTCTGAATGACCGCAGTAATTATCCTTTCAAGCTGTTGACCCATCTGTCAAAATACCCAAACTTTGGATTTGGCCCCTTACCTGCCCTGTGTACAAATCACTATGGAATAAGGTTATACTGATACTTACGGTTGGTTATTACCATCACTTCTTAAAGTGCGCATTTCCTCTTCTCTATGGGGGACATCTGTCAGAGAAAATAACTACAGGTTAGATATTATATGTTATAATGCACTGTGAGATAGAAAATACTGTAAAATGTAAAGTCAATTTTAATTTCAAATTTTCACTTTCCATTTAGTGTGTACTGCATATAAAGTATTACTATGTAATTGTTACAATTCAGTAGCTTATTGACTGATAACGTAACAAATATTGTCCGGAATGTAATGAAGTCCGAGTTCAGTGGCCAGGGGGGATGTCTCCTGAACTCAGAATTTTTTTTAAAGGGGCAATCATTTTGCAAAGCATAATTTGTAAATGATTGCCCCTTTAAAAAAATGTCCGCGTTGGGCCGGCATCCCACACTGCCGCTGAACTCAGTCTTTATTACATCCCGCCCCTTGTGTTTTTACTAATAGAGGTTGAGTCTCCCATATCCAAAAATCCTATATCCAAAATATTCTGAAATCCAAAATTTCTTGAGCCAGACTGAGATAGTGACCCTTTACTTTCTGATGGATCAATGGGGGTAATTCTGAGTTGATCACAGCAGGATTTTTGTTAGCAGTTGGGCAAAACCATGGCCCTCATTCCGAGTTGTTAGCTCGCAAGCTGCTTTTAGCAGCTTTGCACACGCTAAGCCGCCGCCTACTGGGAGTGAATCTTAGCTTCTTAAAATTGCGACCGACAGATTCGCAATATTGCGATTAGACCTCTCTTAGCAGTTTCTGAGTAGCTCCGGACTTACTCTGCCATTGCGATCAGTTCAGTCAGTGTCGTTTCTGGTTTGACCTCACAAACACACCCAGCATTTACTCAGGCACTCCCCCGTTTCTCCAGCCACTCCCGTGTTTTTCCCAGAAACGGTAGCGTTTTTTCACACACACCCATAAAACGGTCAGTTTGCGCCAGAAACACCCACTTCCTGTCAATCACATTACGATCACCAGAACGAAGAAAAACCCTCGTAATGTCGTGAGTAAAATACCTAACTGCATAGCAAATTTACTTGGCGCAATCGCACTGCGGACATTGCGCATGTGCAGTTAGCGAAAAATCGCAAAACAACGAAAATCGTCTACGAGCGAACAACTCGGAATGACCACCCATGTGCACTGCAGGGGGGGGCAGATATAACATGTGCAGAAAGAGTTAGATTTGGGTGGGTTATTTTGTTTCTGTGCAGGGGAAATACTGGCTGCTTTATTTTGACACTGCAATTTAGATTGCAGATTGAACACATCACACCCAAATCTAACTCTCTCTGCACATGTTACATCTGCCCCCCCTGCAGTGCACATGGGTGGTCATTCCGAGTCGTTCGCTCGGTAAATTTCATCGCATCGCAGCGATTTTCCGCTTAGTGCGCATGCGCAATGTCCGCACTGCGACTGCGCCAAGTATTTTTGCTATGAAGTTAGTATGTTTACTCACGGCTTTTTCATCGCTCAGGCGATCGTAGTGTGATTGACAGGAAATGGGTGTTTCTGGGCGGAAACAGGCCGTTTTATGGGCGTCTGGGAAAAAACGCTACCGTTTCCGGAAAAAAATGCAGGAGTGGCTGGAGAAACGGGGGAGTGTCTGGGCAAACGCTGGGTGTGTTTGTGACGTCAAACCAGGAACGACAAGCACTGAACTGATTGCAGATGCCGAGTAAGTCTGAAGCTACTCAGAAACTGCTAAGTAGTTTGTAATCGCAATATTGCGAATACATCGTTCGCAATTTTAAGAAACTAAAATGCACTCCCAGTAGGCGGCGGCTTAGCGTGTGCAATGCTGCTAAAATCGCCTTGCGAGCGAACAACTTGGAATGACCTCCATGGTTTTGCCCAACTGCTAACAAAATTCCTGCTGCGATCAACTTGGAATTACCGCAGTGTACACGAACTGTTTCATGCACAAAATGATTACAAATATTGTATAAAACTACCTGCAGGCGCTGTGTATAAGGTGTACATGAAACATAAATGCATGCTGTGTTTGGACTTGGGGACAATCCCCAAGATAGCTCATTAAAATATTCCAAACTACGGATGAATCCGATAGCCAGAATACATTTTGGATATGGGATTCTCCGCCTGTATTTCACAGCCACTGACACAAATGATACTGACAAAATGGCTGGAATTCAGAAGAAAATGGTTCTTACAAAAATAAATAGTGTTTTTTAAAGGCTTTTTAAAAAATTGCTTAAAATGACACAAATATACACTAATACCCCTTTTCAGGGTCAGATTCAGGGTCTCGTGGGCCTGGTGCTAAAAATGTTCAAGGGCCTATTACGAGAAACAGAGGGGGTGTGACCAATACTGTGTGGGCGTGGCCAGTTTCATGTAGACATGTAGTCCCTGTACACTATCAGTCTCCCTAAATATGTAAAAGTACAAAAAATGCATCATTTTTGTGTGGAAAATAGAAATACAATTTAATGTTATGATTTATGTTCGACTGTGTGGCCAGCTGTGCAGCTGGTGGCTGGTCGTCATTATGCTGTCATGATGATGGGCCTATTTTTATGTGGAGGCCTGGAGCTGTAGCTCCATCCGCCTCATTGTTAATCTGGCCCTGCCCCTTTTAGACCTATTTTAGCGGGCCGCACCGGGGAGCCTGACACGGGACCTTCCCAGGCGTGACCCGCCTCAGGCCCCTCACCGTTGCATATTGCCGGGTTGGTGAGGTCAGCGGTGACACAGCGGGGGCATGATCTCCAAACAGCGACGGTACCTACACTGTGAACAGGAGCCAAATCGATTGCTAGGTTGAACCCGTATTCAGCCCTGCAAACTACCTGAGTTGGAATACCGGGCACTCGACCCGGATTATTCCAACTGGGCCATTTTACACCACACAGCAACACGGGGTATGTACGCTCATGTGCAATGACCCGTGTTATAAGATGGCGGTGGAAAAGAGGTATTATGGGCATTTCTAAGTAGAGCATTTATTTAGCAAAAAAAAACACTTTTCTATCATTTTCCACTGTTTTAGAAAAATACTAATAAGTCATTTGACACAATTTAAGAACCACAAATACTTTTATTATGGCCACTAATAGACTTCTGTACTGTTATCTAATATTAGTTTGTCTTTTTTGGGGTACAGGCAGATTTCCCCATTTTCACCTACACTTAACACGTGAAAAACCAGCAAGACCTATCAGGTTAAATACTTAACATCCATTTTCTAATTGGATTGCACGATAAGATAACACCCGATAGCAGGCGAGAAGTGAAATTAACGGCAATGGACCTAATTCAGATCTGTTCGCTCGCTAGGTATTTTTTGCAGCGCTGCGATCAGATAGTCGACGCCCATAGGGGAGTGTATTTTTGCTTTGCAAGTGTGCAGCCGAGCACTACCAAAAAGTTTTGTGCAGTTGAGTTGTCCAAAACTTACCCAGACGCTGTGATCACTTCAGCCTGTCAGGTCAGACACGCACCCTGCAAACGCTTGGACACCGCTGCGTTTTCCAACCACTCCCAGAAAACGGTCAGTTGACACCCACAAACGCCTTTTCTCCTTGCGATCGGCTGTGCGAATGGATTCTTCATAAAACCCATCACACAGCAACGATCCGCTTTGCACCCGTACAACGCGCTTGCGTATTGTGGTGCATACGCATGCGCAGTTCTGACCTGATCGCAGCACAGCGAAAAAAATCTAGAGTGTGATCAGGTCTGAATGATATAAATATAACACTTTATCACCTCTAATTGAATTAACCCCTTAATGATCCTGCTAAATAGTGAAATGCTTCCATTTAACACAGGGGTGGGGAATCTCCGGCCGTTTGGTCCGGCCCATCAGGTTGTGTCAGTGAGACACGCTGCCGCTCAGTCGGGCGGCAGCGTGTCTCAGCTGTCAGAGCAGAGAGACGGAGGAGAGCGCGGCTGTAGAATGGGACCAGCGGCGTGTAGTACTTCAAAGTTCAAACCAGCCGCCGGTCCGTGAGCCATTCAGAGCTCGCGGACCGGCAGCCAATCAGTAGCCGCGGCTGCCGGTCCGCGAGCTCTGATTGGCTCTCGAACCGGCGGCTGATTTGAAGTACTACACGCTGCCGCTTTCACCCGACAGCCTCGCTCTCCTCGGTAAGCAGCACGGAGGGCATTTGTATACCTGGCACTGTGGGGGCTGTATACCTGGCACTGTGGGGGCTGTATACCTGGCACTGTGAGGGGCATTTGTATACCTGGCACTGTGGGGGCTGTATACCTGGCACTGTGGGGGGCATTTGTATACCTGGCACTGTGGGGGCTGTATACCTGGCACTGTGGGGGGTATTTGTATAGCTGGCACTGTGGGGGAATCTGTATACCTGGCACTGTGGGGGAATCTGTATACCTGGCACTGTGGGGGAATCTGTATACCTGGCACTGTGGGGGAATCTGTATACCTGGCACTGTGGGGGGTATTTGTATACCTGGCACTGTGGGGGGTATTTGTATACCTGGCACTGTGGGGGGCATTTGTATACCTGGCACTGTGGGGGGCATTTGTATACCTGGCACTGTGGGGGAATCTGTATACCTGGCACTGTGGGGGGTATTTGTATACCTGGCACTGTGAGGGGCATTTTTATACCTGGCACTGTGGGGGCATCTGTATACCTGGCACTGTGAGGGGCATCTGTATACCTGGCACTGTGAGGGGCATTTGTATACCTGGCACTGTGGGGGCAATTGTGGATCTGGCACCGCACTATTGGGGGCATATGTGTATCACGTCCCATTTTAACTGGCCACACCCATTTTTTTGGCGCATGCGCGCCTCCGGCGCGCACACACAGTAACTCTAAGGGGCAGACCTACTGGGGGGCAGGGTAATTTTTTAAGTTGAAAATTTTTGTATGGCCCCCGAAGGATTTTATAAATATCCAAATGGCCCTCGGTAGAAAAAAGGTTCCCCACCCCTGATTTAACAAGTAAAACAGTTTGAAACAACACCGCTCTGACGTGAGAAGGTATCCGGGGCCTAATTCAGACCTGATCGTAGCTGCAATTTTGTTAGCAGATGGGCAAAACATTGGCCCTCATTCCGAGTTAATTGCTCGCTAGCTACTTCTAGCAGCCATGCAAATGCGTAGTCGCCACCCACGGCGGAGTGTATTTTTGCTTTGAAAGTGTGCGAACGCCTGTACAGCCGAGCGATACAAAAACATTTTGTGCAAAACTAGTCCAGTCCTGTAGTTACTTATCCTGTGCGATGACTGCTGCGACGAAGGTCCCAGAATTGACATCGGACACCCGCCCTGCAAAGGCCTGGACACGCCTGCGTTTTTCCAAACACTCCCAGAAAATGGTCAGTTTAGACTAGAGATGAGCGCCTGAAATTTTTCGGGTTTTGTGTTTTGGTTTTGGGTTCGGTTCCGCGGCCGTGTTTTGGGTTCGACCGCGTTTTGGCAAAACCTCACCGGTTTTTTTTTGTCGGATTCGGGTGTGTTTTGGATTCGGGTGTTTTTTTCAAAAAACACTAAAAAACAGCTTAAATCATAGAATTTGGGGGTCATTTTGATCCCAAAGTATTATTAACCTCAAAAACCATATTTTACACTCATTTTCAGTCTATTCTGAACACCTCACACCTCACAATATTATTTTTAGTCCTAAAATTTGCACCGAGGTCGCTGTGTGAGTAAGATAAGCGACCCTAGTGGCCGACACAAACACCGTGCCAATCTAGGAGTGGCACTGCAGTGTCACGCAGGATGTCCCTTCCAAAAAACCCTCCCCAAACAGCACATGACGCAAAGAAAAAAAGAGGCGCAATGAGGTAGCTGACTGTGTGAGTAAGATAAGCGACCCTAGTGGCCGACACAAACACCGGGCCCATCTAGGAGTGGCACTGCAGTGTCACGCAGGATGTCCCTTCCAAAAAACCCTCCCCAAACAGCACATGACGCAAAGAAAAAAAGAGGCGCAATGAGGTAGCTGTGTGAGTAAGATAAGCGACCCTAGTGGCCGACACAAACACCGGGCCCATCTAGGAGTGGCACTGCAGTGTCACACAGGATGTCCCTTCCAAAAAACCCTCCCCAAACAGCACATGACGCAAAGAAAAAAAGAGGCGCAATGAGGTAGCTGACTGTGTGAGTAAGATAAGCGACCCTAGTGGCCGACACAAACACCGGGCCCATCTAGGAGTGGCACTGCAGTGTCACGCAGGATGTCCCTTCCAAAAAACCCTCCCCAAACAGCACATGACGCAAAGAAAAAAAGAGGCGCAATGAGGTAGCTGACTGTGTGAGTAAGATAAGCGACCCTAGTGGCCGACACAAACACCGGGCCCATCTAGGAGTGGCACTGCAGTGTCACGCAGGATGTCCCTTCCAAAAAACCCTCCCCAAACAGCACATGACGCAAAGAAAAAAAGAGGCGCAATGAGGTAGCTGACTGTGTGAGTAAGATAAGCGACCCTAGTGGCCGACACAAACACCGGGCCCATCTAGGAGTGTCACTGCAGTGTCACGCAGGATGTCCCTTCCAAAAAACCCTCCCCAAACAGCACCTGACGCAAAGAAAAAAAGAGGCGCAATGAGGTAGCTGACTGTGTGAGTAAGATAAGCGACCCTAGTGGCCGACACAAACACCGGGCCCATCTAGGAGTGGCACTGCAGTGTCACGCAGGATGTCCCTTCCAAAAAACCCTCCCCAAACAGCACATGACGCAAAGAAAAAAAGAGGCGCAATGAGGTAGCTGTGTGAGTAAGATAAGCGACCCTAGTGGCCGACACAAACACCGGGCCCATCTAGGAGTGGCACTGCAGTGTCACGCAGGATGTCCCTTCCAAAAAACCCTCCCCAAACAGCACATGACGCAAAGAAAAATAAAAGAAAAAAGAGGTGCAAGATGGAATTGTCCTTGGGCCCTCCCACCCTTATGTTGTATAAACAGGACATGCACACTTTAACCAACCCATCATTTCAGTGACAGGGTCTGCCACACGACTGTGACTGAAATGACGGGTTGGTTTGGACCCCCACCAAAAAAGAAGCAATTAATCTCTCCTTGCACAAACTGGCTCTACAGAGGCAAGATGTCCACCTCATCATCATCCTCCGATATATCACCGTGTTGTACATCCCCCTCCTCACAGATTATCAATTCGTCCCCACTGGAATCCACCATGTCAGCTCCCTGTGTACTTTGTGGAGGCAATTGCTGCTGGTCAATGTCTCCGCGGAGGAATTGATTATAATTCATTTTAATGAACATCATCTTCTCCACATTTTCTG
This sequence comes from Pseudophryne corroboree, assembly GCF_028390025.1. NCBI lineage: Eukaryota > Metazoa > Chordata > Amphibia > Anura > Myobatrachidae > Pseudophryne > Pseudophryne corroboree. The sequence goes on from NC_086445.1 coordinate 1,021,821,926, forward strand.
GATGTAACCTCGTACGCCGATTGCTGACAAGGTGAGCGGCGGCACTAAACACTCTTTCGGAGTACACACTTGTGGGAGGGCAACTTAGGTAGAATAAAGCCAGTTTGTGCAAGGGCCTCCAAATTGCCTCTTTTTCCTGCCAGTATAAGTACGGACTGTGTGACGTGCCTACTTGGATGCGGTCACTCATATAATCCTCCACCATTCTATCAATGGTGAGAGAATCATATGCAGTGACAGTAGACGACATGTCCGTAATGGTTGTCAGGTCCTTCAGTCCGGACCAGATGTCAGCATCAGCAGTCGCTCCAGACTGCCCTGCATCACCGCCAGCGGGTGGGCTCGGAATTCTGAGCCTTTTCCTCGCACCCCCAGTTGCGGGAGAATGTGAAGGAGGAGATGTTGACAGGTCGCGTTCCGCTTGACTTGACAATTTTCTCACCAGCAGGTCTTTGAAACCCAGCAGACTTGTGTGCGCCGGAAAGAGAGATCCAAGGTAGGTTTTAAATCTAGGATCGAGCACGGTGGCCAAAATGTAGTGCTCTGATTTCAACAGATTGACCACCCGTGAATCCTTGTTAAGCGAATTAAGGGCTCCATCCACAAGTCCCACATGCCTAGCGGAATCGCTCTGTCTTAGCTCCTCCTTCAATGTCTCCAGCTTCTTCTGCAAAAGCCTGATGAGGGGAATGACCTGACTCAGGCTGGCAGTGTCTGAACTGACTTCACGTGTGGCAAGTTCAAAGGGCATCAGAACCTTGCACAACGTTGAAATCATTCTCCACTGCGCTTGAGACAGGTGCATTCCACCTCCTATATCGTGCTCAGTTGTATAGGCTTGAATGGCCTTTTGCTGCTCCTCCAACCTCTGAAGCATATAGAGGGTTGAATTCCACCTCGTTACCACCTCCTGCTTCAGATGATGGCAGGGCAGGTTCAGGCGTTTTTGGTGGTGCTCCAGTCTTCTGTACGTGCTGCCTGTACGCCGAAAGTGTCCCGCAATTTTTCTGGCCACCGCCAGCATCTCTTGCACGCCCCTGTCGTTTTTAAAAAAATTCTGCACCACCAAATTCAAGGTATGTGCAAAACATGGGACGTGCTGGAATTTGCCCAGATGTAATGCACGCACAATATTGCTGGCGTTGTCCGATGCCACAAATCCACAGGAGAGTCCAATTGGGGTAAGCCATTCCGCGATGATCTTCCTCAGTTGCCGTAAGAGGTTTTCAGCTGTGTGCGTATTCTGGAAACCGGTGATACAAAGCGTAGCCTGCCTAGGAAAGAGTTGGCGTTTGCGAGATGCTGCTACTGGTGCCGCCGCTGCTGTTCTTGCGGCGGGAGTCCATACATCTACCCAGTGGGCTGTCACAGTCATATAGTCCTGACCCTGCCCTGCTCCACTTGTCCACATGTCCGTGGTTAAGTGGACATTGGGTACAACTGAATTTTTTAGGACACTGGTGAGTCTTTTTCTGAGGTCCGTGTACATTTTCGGTATCGCCTGCCTAGAGAAGTGGAACCTAGATGGTATTTGGTAACGGGGGCACACTGCCTCAATAAAATGTCTAGTTCCCTGTGAACTAACGGCGGATACCGGACGCACGTCTAACACCAACATAGTTGTCAAGGCCTCAGTTATCCGCTTTGCAGCAGGATGACTGCTGTGATATTTCATCTTCCTCGCAAAGGACTGTTGAACAGTCAATTGCTTACTGGAAGTAGTACAAGCGGGCTTACGACTTCCCCTCTGGGATGACCATCGACTCCCAGCAGCAACAACAGCAGCGCCAGCAGCAGTAGGCGTTACACGCAAGGATGCATCGGAGGAATCCCAGGCAGGAGAGGAATCGTCAGAATTGCCAGTGACATGGCCTGCAGGACTATTGGCATTCCTGGGGAAGGAGGAAATTGACACTGAGGGAGTTGGTGGTGGGGTGGTTTGCGTGAGCTTGGTTACAAGAGGAAGGGATTTACTGGTCAGTGGACTGCTTCCGCTGTCGGCCCAAGTTTTTGAACTTGTCACTGACTTATTATGAATGCGCTGCAGGTGACGTATAAGGGAGGATGTTCCGAGGTGGTTAACGTCCTTACCCCTACTTATTACAGCTTGACAAAGGGAACACACGGCTTGACACCTGTTGTCCGCATTTCTGGTGAAATACTTCCACACCGAAGAGCTGATTTTTTTGGTATTTTCACCAGGCATGTCAACGGCCATATTCCTCCCACGGACAACAGGTGTCTCCCCGGGTGCCTGACTTAAACAAACCACCTCACCATCAGAATCCTCCTGGTCAATTTCCTCCCCAGCGCCAGCAACACCCATATCCTCCTCATCCTGGTGTACTTCAACACTGACATCTTCAATCTGACTATCAGGAACTGGACTGCGGGTGCTCCTTCCAGCACTTGCGGGGAGCGTGCAAATGGTGGAAGGCGCATGCTCTTCACGTCCAGTGTTGGGAAGGTCAGGCATCGCAACCGACACAATTGGACTCTCCTTGTGGATTTGGGATTTCGAAGAATGCACAGTTCTTTGCTGTGCTGCTTTTGCCAGCTTGAGTCTTTTCATTTTTCTAGCGAGAGGCTGAGTGCTTCCATCCTCATGTGAAGCTGAACCACTAGCCATGAACATAGGCCAGGGCCTCAGCCGTTCCTTGCCACTCCGTGTGGTAAATGGCATATTGGCAAGTTTACGCTTCTCCTCCGACAATTTTATTTTAGGTTTTGGAGTCCTTTTTTTTCTGATATTTGGTGTTTTGGATTTGACATGCTCTGTACTATGACATTGGGCATCGGCCTTGGCAGACGACGTTGCTGGCATTTCATCGTCTCGGCCATGACTAGTGGCAGCAGCTTCAGCACGAGGTGGAAGTGGATCTTGATCTTTCCCTAATTTTGGAACCTCAACATTTTTGTTCTCCATATTTTATAGGCAGAACTAAAAGGCACCTCAGGTAAACAATGGAGATGGATGGATTGGATACTAGTATACAATTATGGACGGACTGCCACGGTTAGGTGGTATAAAAAAACCACGGTTAGGTGGTATATAATACAATTATGGATGGACGGACTGCCTGCCGAGTTCCGACACAGAGGTAGCCACAGCCGTGAACTACCGCACTGTACACTGGTTGATAAAGAGATAGTAGTATACTCGTAACTAGTATGACGACGGTATAAAGAAAGAAAAAAAAACCACGGTTAGGTGGTATATATTATAATACAATTATGGATGGACGGACTGCCTGCCGAGTGCCGACACAGAGGTAGCCACAGCCGTGAACTACCGCACTGTACACTGGTTGATAAAGAGATAGTAGTATACTCGTAACAACTAGTATGACGACGGTATAAAGAAAGAAAAAAAAACCACGGTTAGGTGGTATATATTATAATACAATTATGGATGGACGGACTGCCTGCCGAGTGCCGACACAGAGGTAGCCACAGCCGTGAACTACCGCATTGTACACTGGTTGATAAAGAGATAGTAGTATACTCGTAACAACTAGTATGACGACGGTATAAAGAAAGAAAAAAAAACCACGGTTAGGTGGTATATAATACAATTATGGATGGACGGACTGCCTGCCGAGTTCCGACACAGAGGTAGCCACAGCCGTGAACTACCGCACTGTACACTGGTTGATAAAGAGATAGTAGTATACTCGTAACAACTAGTATGACGACGGTATAAAGAAAGAGAAAAAAACCACGGTTAGGTGGTATATAATACAATTATGGATGGACGGACTGCCTGCCGAGTTCCGACACAGAGGTAGCCACAGCCGTGAACTACCGCACTGTACACTGGTTGATAAAGAGATAGTAGTATACTCGTAACAACTAGTATGACGACGGTATAAAGAAAGAGAAAAAAACCACGGTTAGGTGGTATATAATACAATTATGGATGGACGGACTGCCTGCCGAGTTCCGACACAGAGGTAGCCACAGCCGTGAACTACCGCACTGTACACTGGTTGATAAAGAGATAGTAGTATACTCGTAACAACTAGTATGACGACGGTATAAAGAAAGAGAAAAAAACCACGGTTAGGTGGTATATAATACAATTATGGATGGACGGACTGCCTGCCGAGTTCCGACACAGAGGTAGCCACAGCCGTGAACTACCGCACTGTACACTGGTTGATAAAGAGATAGTAGTATACTCGTAACAACTAGTATGACGACGGTATAAAGAAAGAGAAAAAAACCACGGTTAGGTGGTATATAATACAATTATGGATGGACGGACTGCCTGCCGAGTTCCGACACAGAGGTAGCCACAGCCGTGAACTACCGCACTGTACACTGGTTGATAAAGAGATAGTAGTATACTCGTAACAACTAGTATGACGACGGTATAAAGAAAGAAAAAAAAACCACGGTTAGGTGGTATATAATACAATTATGGATGGACGGACTGCCTGCCGAGTGCCGACACAGAGGTAGCCACAGCCGTGAACTACCGCACTGTACACTGGTTGATAAAGAGATAGTAGTATACTCGTAACAACTAGTATGACGACGGTATAAAGAAAGAGAAAAAAACCACGGTTAGGTGGTATATAATACAATTATGGATGGACGGACTGCCTGCCGAGTTCCGACACAGAGGTAGCCACAGCCGTGAACTACCGCACTGTACACTGGTTGATAAAGAGATAGTAGTATACTCGTAACAACTAATATGACGACGGTATAAAGAAAGAAAAAAAAACCACGGTTAGGTGGTATATAATACAATTATGGATGGACGGACTGCCTGCCGAGTTCCGACACAGAGGTAGCCACAGCCGTGAACTACCGCACTGTACACTGGTTGATAAAGAGATAGTAGTATACTCGTAACTAGTATGACGACGGTATAAAGAAAGAAAAAAAAACCACGGTTAGGTGGTATATATTATAATACAATTATGGATGGACGGACTGCCTGCCGAGTGCCGACACAGAGGTAGCCACAGCCGTGAACTACCGCACTGTACACTGGTTGATAAAGAGATAGTAGTATACTCGTAACAACTAGTATGACGACGGTATAAAGAAAGAAAAAAAAACCACGGTTAGGTGGTATATATTATAATACAATTATGGATGGACGGACTGCCTGCCGAGTGCCGACACAGAGGTAGCCACAGCCGTGAACTACCGCACTGTACAATGGTTGATAAAGAGATAGTAGTATACTCGTAACAACTAGTATGACGACGGTATAAAGAAAGAAAAAAAAACCACGGTTAGGTGGTATATAATACAATTATGGATGGACGGACTGCCTGCCGAGTTCCGACACAGAGGTAGCCACAGCCGTGAACTACCGCACTGTACACTGGTTGATAAAGAGATAGTAGTATACTCGTAACAACTAGTATGATGACGGTATAAAGAAAGAAAAAAAAACCACGGTTAGGTGGTATATATTATAATACAATTATGGATGGACGGACTGCCTGCCGAGTGCCGACACAGAGGTAGCCACAGCCGTGAACTACCGCACTGTACACTGGTTGATAAAGAGATAGTAGTATACTCTTAACAACTAGTATGACGACGGTATAAAGAAAGAAAAAAAAACCACGGTTAGGTGGTATATAATACAATTATGGATGGACGGACTGCCTGCCGAGTGCCGACACAGAGGTAGCCACAGCCGTGAACTACCGCACTGTACACTGGTTGATAAAGAGATAGTAGTATACTCGTAACAACTAGTATGACGACGGTATAAAGAAAGAAAAAAAAACCACGGTTAGGTGGTATATAATACAATTATGGATGGACGGACTGCCTGCCGAGTGCCGACACAGAGGTAGCCACAGCCGTGAACTACCGCACTGTACTGTGTCTGCTGCTAATATAGACTGGTTGATAAAGAGATAGTATACAATACTACTAATATACTGGTGGTCAGGTCACTGGTCACTCACTAGTCACACTGGCAGTGGCACTCCTGCAGCAAAAGTGTGCACTGTTTAATTTTAATATAATATTATTATCATGTACTCCTGGCTCCTGCTATAACAACCTGCAGTGCTCCCCAGTCTCCCCCACAATTATAAGCTTTATATTATACATTGATGTGCAGCACACTGGGCTGAGCAGTGCACACAGACTGAGTCACTGTGTGTGTCTCTTTTTTTTTAGGCAGAGAACGGATATATTAAATAAAACAAACAACTGCACTGTCTCTGGTGGTCACTGGTCACTGTGGTCGTCAGTCACTAAACTCTGTCTGCACTCTCTTCTAATCTACAGTATCACAGCAATCTCTCTCTCTCTCTCTCTTCTAATCTAAATGGAGAGGACGCCAGCCACGTCCTCTCCCTATCAATCTCAATGCACGTGTGAAAATGGCGGCGACGCGCGGCTCCTTATATAGAATCCGAGTCTCGCGAGAATCCGATAGCGTCATGATGACGTTCGGGCGCGCTCGGGTTAACCGAGCAAGGCGGGAAGATCCGAGTCGCTCGGACCCGTGAAAAAAAAGGTGAAGTTCGTGCGGGTTCGGATTCAAAGAAACCGAACCCGCTCATCTCTAGTTTAGACACACATATACGCCCTCTTCCTGTCAATCTCCTTGCGATCGGCTGTGCGAATGGAATCAGCACTAGATCCAGTGCACAGCAGTGATGCTCTTTGTGCCCGTACGACGCGCGTGTGCATTGCGTTACATACGTATGCGCAGTTTTGCAATTTTTTTGTACCTGATCGCGGCGCTGCAAAAATCGGCAGTGAGCGATCAAGTTTGAGTGACCCCCCATGTGCACTGCAGGGGAGGCAGATGTAACATGTGCAGGGAGAGTTAGATTTGGGTGGGTTATATTGTTTCTGTGCAGGGTAAATACTAGAGATGAGCGCCGGAAATTTTTCGGGTTTTGTGTTTTGGTTTTGGGTTCGGTTCCGCGGCCGTGTTTTGGGTTCGACCGCGTTTTGGCAAAACCTCACCGAATTTTTTTTGTCGGATTCGGGTGTGTTTTGGATTCGGGTGTTTTTTTAAAAAAACCCTAAAAAACAGCTTAAATCATAGAATTTGGGGGTAATTTTGATCCCAAAGTATTATTAACCTCAAAAAACATAATTTACACTCATTTTCAGCCTATTCTGAACACATCACACCTCACAATATTATTTTTAGTCCTAAAATTTGCACCGAGGTCGCTGTGTGAGTAAGATAAGCGACCCTAGTGGCCGACACAAACACCGGGCCCATCTAGGAGTGGCACTGCAGTGTCACGCAGGATGGCCCTTCCAAAAAACCCTCCCCAAACAGCACATGACGCAAAGAAAAAAAGAGGCGCAATGAGGTAGCTGACTGTGTGAGTAAGATTAGCGACCCTAGTGGCCGACACAAACACCGGGCACATCTAGGAGTGGCACTGCAGTGTCACGCAGGATGTCCCTTCCAAAAAACCCTCCCCAAACAGCACATGACGCAAAGAAAAAAAGAGGCGCAATGAGGTAGCTGTGTGAGTAAGATTAGCGACCCTAGTGGCCGACACAAACACCGGGCCCATCTAGGAGTGGCACTGCAGTGTCACGCAGGATGTCCCTTCCAAAAAACCCTCCCCAATCAGCACATGATGCAAAGAAAAAGAAAAGAAAAAAGAGGTGCAAGATGGAATTATCCTTGGGCCCTCCCACCCACCCTTATGTTGTATAAACAAAACAGGACATGCACACTTTAACCAACCCATCATTTCAGTGACAGGGTCTGCCACACGACTGTGACTGATATGACGGGTTGGTTTGGACCCCCCCCAAAAAAGAAGCAATTAATCTCTCCTTGCACAAACTGGCTCTACAGAGGCAAGATGTCCACCTCATCTTCACCCTCCGATATATCACCGTGTACATCCCCCTCCTCACAGATTATCAATTCGTCCCCACTGGAATCCACCATCTCAGCTCCCTGTGTACTTTGTGGAGGCAATTGCTGCTGGTCAATGTCTCCGCGGAGGAATTGATTATAATTCATTTTAATGAACATCATCTTCTCCACATTTTCTGGATGTAACCTCGTACGCCGATTGCTGACAAGGTGAGCGGCGGCACTAAACACTCTTTCGGAGTACACACTTGTGGGAGGGCAACTTAGGTAGAATAAAGCCAGTTTGTGCAAGGGCCTCCAAATTGCCTCTTTTTCCTGCCAGTATAAGTACGGACTGTGTGACGTGCCTACTTGGATGCGGTCACTCATATAATCCTCCACCATTCTATCAATGTTGAGAGAATCATATGCAGTGACAGTAGACGACATGTCCGTAATCGTTGTCAGGTCCTTCAGTCCGGACCAGATGTCAGCATCAGCAGTCGCTCCAGACTGCCCTGCATCACCGCCAGCGGGTGGGCTCGGAATTCTGAGCCTTTTCCTCGCACCCCCAGTTGCGGGAGAATGTGAAGGAGGAGATGTTGACAGGTCGCGTTCCGCTTGACTTGACAATTTTGTCACCAGCAGGTCTTTCAACCCCAGCAGACCTGTGTCTGCCGGAAAGAGAGATCCAAGGTAGGCTTTAAATCTAGGATCGAGCACGGTGGCCAAAATGTAGTGCTCTGATTTCAACAGATTGACCACCCGTGAATCCTTGTTAAGCGAATTAAGGGCTGCATCCACAAGTCCCACATGCCTAGCGGAATCGCTCCGTGTTAGCTCCTCCTTCAATGCCTCCAGCTTCTTCTGCAAAAGCCTGATGAGGGGAATGACCTGACTCAGGCTGGCAGTGTCTGAACTGACTTCACGTGTGGCAAGTTCAAAGGGCATCAGAACCTTGCACAACGTTGAAATCATTCTCCACTGCACTTGAGACAGGTGCATTCCACCTACTATATCGTGCTCAATTGTATAGGCTTGAATGGCCTTTTGCTGCTCCTCCAACCTCTGAAGCATATAGAGGGTTGAATTCCACCTCGTTACCACTTCTTGCTTCAGATGATGGCAGGGCAGGTTCAGTAGTTTTTGGTGGTGCTCCAGTTTTCTGTACGTGGTGCCTGTACGCCGAAAGTGTCCCGCAATTCTTCTGGCCACCGACAGCATCTCTTGCACGCCCCTGTCGTTTTTTAAAAAATTCTGCACCACCAAATTCAAGGTATGTGCAAAACATGGGACGTGCTGGAATTGGCCCAGATTTAATGCACACACAATATTGCTGGCGTTGTCCGATGCCACAAATCCACAGGAGAGTCCAATTGGGGTAAGCCATTCCGCGATGATCTTCCTCAGTTGCCGTAAGAGGTTTTCAGCTGTGTGCGTATTCTGGAAAGCGGTGATACAAAGCGTAGCCTGCCTAGGAAAGAGTTGGCGTTTGCGAGATGCTGCTACTGGTGCCGCCGCTGCTGTTCTTGCGGCGGGAGTCCATACATCTACCCAGTGGGCTGTCACAGTCATATAGTCCTGACCCTGCCCTGCTCCACTTGTCCACATGTCCGTGGTTAAGTGGACATTGGGTACAGCTGCATTTTTTAGGACACTGGTGACTCTTTTTCTGAGGTCTGTGTACATTTTCGGTATCGCCTGCCTAGAGAAATGGAACCTAGATGGTATTTGGTACCGGGGACACAGTACCTCCAACAAGTCTCTAGTTGGCTCTGCAGTAATGATGGATACCGGAACCACGTTTCTCACCACCCAGGATGCCAAGGCCTCAGTTATCCGCTTTGCAGTAGGATGACTGCTGTGATATTTCATCTTCCTCGCAAAGGACTGTTGAACAGTCAATTGCTTACTGGAAGTAGTACAAGTGGGCTTACGACTTCCCCTCTGGGATGACCATCGACTCCCAGTGGCAACAACAGCAGCGCCAGCAGCAGTAGGCGTTACACGCAAGGATGCATCGGAGGAATCCCAGGCAGGAGAGGACTCGTCAGACTTGCCAGTGACATGGCCTGCAGGACTATTGGCATTCCTGGGGAAGGAGGAAATTGACACTGAGGGAGTTGGTGGGGTGGTTTGCGTGAGCTTGGTTACAAGAGGAAGGGATTTACTGGTCAGTGGACTGCTTCCGCTGTCACCCAAAGTTTTTGAACTTGTCACTGACTTATTATGAATGCGCTGCAGGTGACGTATAAGGGAGGATGTTCCGAGGTGGTTAACGTCCTTACCCCTACTTATTACAGCTTGACAAAGGGAACACACGGCTTGACACCTGTTGTCCGCATTTCTGGTGAAATACCTCCACACCGAAGAGCTGATTTTTTTGGTATTTTCACCTGGCATGTCAACGGCCATATTCCTCCCACGGACAACAGGTGTCTCCCCGGGTGCCTGACTTAAACAAACCACCTCACCATCAGAATCCTCCTGGTCAATTTCCTCCCCAGCGCCAGCAACACCCATATCCTCCTCATCCTGGTGTACTTCAACACTGACATCTTCAATCTGACTATCAGGAACTGGACTGCGGGTGCTCCTTCCAGCACTTGCAGGGGGCATGCAAATAGTGGAAGGCGCATGCTCTTCACGTCCAGTGTTGGGAAGGTCAGGCATCGCAAACGACACAATTGGACTCTCCTTGTGGATTTGGGATTTCAAAGAACGCACAGTTCTTTGCGGTGCTTTTGCCAGCTTGAGTCTTTTCAGTTTTCTAGCGAGAGGCTGAGTGCTTCCATCCTCATGTGAAGCTGAACCACTAGCCATGAACATAGGCCAGGGCCTCAGCCGTTCCTTGCCACTCCGTGTGGTAAATGGCATATTGGCAAGTTTACGCTTCTCCTCCGACAATTTTATTTTAGGTTTTGGAGTCCTTTTTTTTCTGATATTTGGTGTTTTGGATTTGACATGCTCTGTACTATGACATTGGGCATCGGCCTTGGCAGACGACGTTGCTGGCATTTCATCGTCTCGGCCATGACTAGTGGCAGCAGCTTCAGCACGAGGTGGAAGTGGATCTTGATCTTTCCCTAATTTTGGAACCTCAACTTTTTTGTTCTCCATATTTTATAGGCAGAACTAAAAGGCACCTCAGGTAAACAATGGAGATGGATGGATTGGATACTAGTATACAATTATGGACGGACTGCCACGGTTAGGTGGTATAAAAAAACCACGGTTAGGTGGTATATATTATAATAATAATACAATTATGGATGGACGGACTGCCTGCCGACTGCCGACACAGAGGTAGCCACAGCCGTGAACTACCGCACTGTACACTGGTTGATAAAGAGATAGTAGTATACTCGTAACAACTAGTATGACACTATGACGACGGTATAAAGAATGAAAAAAAAACCACGGTTAGGTGGTATATATTATAATAATAATACAATTATGGATGGACGGACTGCCTGCCGACTGCCGACACAGAGGTAGCCACAGACGTGAACTACCGCACTGTACACTGGTTGATAAAGAGATAGTAGTATACTCGTAACAACTAGTATGACACTATGACGACGGTATAAAGAATGAAAAAAAAACCACGGTTAGGTGGTATATATTATAATAATAATACAATTATGGATGGACGGACTGCCTGCCGACTGCCGACACAGAGGTAGCCACAGCCGTGAACTACCGCACTGTACACTGGTTGATAAAGAGATAGTAGTATACTCGTAACAACTAGTATGACACTATGACGACGGTATAAAGAATGAAAAAAAAACCACGGTTAGGTGGTATATATTATAATAATAATACAATTATGGATGGACGGACTGCCTGCCGACTGCCGACACAGAGGTAGCCACAGCCGTGAACTACCGCACTGTACACTGGTTGATAAAGAGATAGTAGTATACTCGTAACAACTAGTATGACACTATGACGACGGTATAAAGAATGAAAAAAAAACCACGGTTAGGTGGTATATATTATAATAATAATACAATTATGGATGGACGGACTGCCTGCCGACTGCCGACACAGAGGTAGCCACAGCCGTGAACTACCGCACTGTACACTGGTTGATAAAGAGATAGTAGTATACTCGTAACAACTAGTATGACACTATGACGACGGTATAAAGAATGAAAAAAAAACCACGGTTAGGTGGTATATATTATAATAATAATACAATTATGGATGGACGGACTGCCTGCCGACTGCCGACACAGAGGTAGCCACAGCCGTGAACTACCGCACTGTACACTGGTTGATAAAGAGATAGTAGTATACTCGTAACAACTAGTATGACACTATGACGGTATAAAGAATGAAAAAAAAACCACGGTTAGGTGGTATATATTATAATAATAATACAATTATGGATGGACGGACTGCCTGCCGACTGCCGACACAGAGGTAGCCACAGCCGTGAACTACCGCACTGTACACTGGTTGATAAAGAGATAGTAGTATACTCGTAACAATTAGGATGACACTATGACGGTATAAAGAATGAAAAAAAAACCACGGTTAGGTGGTAGGTATATAATAATAAATAATACAATTCTGGTCGGACGGACTGCCTGCCGTGTGCCGACACAGAGGTAGCCACAGCCGTGAACTACCGCACTGTACACTGGTTGATAAAGAGATAGTAGTATACTCGTAACAATTAGGATGACACTATGACGGTATAAAGAATGAAAAAAAAACCACGGTTAGGTGGTAGGTATATAATAATAAATAATACAATTCTGGTCGGACGGACTGCCTGCCGTGTGCCGACACAGAGGTAGCCACAGCCGTGAACTACCGCACTGTACACTGGTTGATAAAGAGATAGTAGTATACTCGTAACAATTAGGATGACACTATGACGGTATAAAGAATGAAAAAAAAACCACGGTTAGGTGGTAGGTATATAATAATAAATAATACAATTCTGGTCGGACGGACTGCCTGCCATGTGCCGACACAGAGGTAGCCACAGCCGTGAACTACCGCACTGTACACTGGTTGATAAAGAGATAGTAGTATACTCGTAACAATTAGGATGACACTATGACGGTATAAAGAATGAAAAAAAAACCACGGTTAGGTGGTAGGTATATAATAATAAATAATACAATTCTGGTCGGACGGACTGCCTGCCGTGTGCCGACACAGAGGTAGCCACAGCCGTGAACTACCGCACTGTACACTGGTTGATAAAGAGATAGTAGTATACTCGTAACAATTAGGATGACACTATGACGGTATAAAGAATGAAAAAAAAACCACGGTTAGGTGGTAGGTATATAATAATAAATAATACAATTCTGGTCGGACGGACTGCCTGCCGTGTGCCGACACAGAGGTAGCCACAGCCGTGAACTACCGCACTGTACACTGGTTGATAAAGAGATAGTAGTATACTCGTAACAATTAGGATGACACTATGACGGTATAAAGAATGAAAAAAAAACCACGGTTAGGTGGTAGGTATATAATAATAAATAATACAATTCTGGTCGGACGGACTGCCTGCCGTGTGCCGACACAGAGGTAGCCACAGCCGTGAACTACCGCACTGTACTGTGTCTGCTGCTAATATAGACTGGTTGATATTTAAAGAGATATTAGTAGTATACAACAATACTATACTGGTGGTCAGGCACTGGTCACCACTCCTGCAGCAAAAGTGTGCACTGTTAATTAATATAATTGTACTCCTGGCTCCTGCTAACAACCTGCAGTGCTCCCCAGTCTCCCCCACAATTAATTATAAGCTTTTAATTTATACATTGATGACTGTGCAGCACACTGGGCTGAGCTGAGTGCACACAGACTGAGTCACACTGTGTGACTGACTGTGCTGTGTATCGTTTTTTTTTTCAGGCAGAGAACGGATATAGCAGAGAGAAGTGAACGGATATATTATATTAAATAAAAGTTAACTAGCAACTGCACTGGTCACTGACTGTGGTAAACTAACTCTGTCTGCGACTCTGCACAATCTCTCTCTATCTAATCTATCTATCTCTATTCTAATGGAGAGGACGCCAGACACGTCCTCTCCCTATCAATCTCAATGCACGAGTGAAAATGGCGGCGACGCGCGGCTCCTTATATAGAATCCGAGTCTCGCGATAGAATCCGAGCCTCGCGAGAATCCGACAGCGTCATGATGACGTTCGGGCGCGCTCGGGTTAACCGAGCAAGGCGGGAAGATCCGAGTCGCTCGGACCCGTGGAAAAAAAAGTGAAGTTCGTGCGGGTTCGGATTCAAAGAAACCGAACCCGCTCATCTCTAGTAAATACTGGCTGCTTTATTTTTACACTGCAATTTAGATTTCAGTTTAAACACATCCCACCCAAATCTAACTCTCTCTGCACATGTTACATCTGCCCCCCTCACCCCTGCAGTGCACATGGTCCCTCATTCCGAGTTGTTTGCTCGCAAGTTGATTTTAGCAGCTTTGCACACGCTAAGCCGTCGCCTACTGGGAGTGAATCTTATCTTAGCAGAATTGCGAACGAAAGATTCTCACTATTGCAAATAGACACTTCTTAGTTTCTGAGTTGCTCGACACTTACTCTGCCACTGCGATCAGTTCAGTCAGTTTCGTTCCTGGTTTGACGTCACAAACACACCCAGCGTACACTCAGGCACTCCCGTTTCTCCAGCCACTCCCGCGTTTTTCCCAGAAACTGCAGCGTTTTTTCTAGAGATGAGCGCCTGAAATTTTTCGGGTTTTGTGTTTTGGTTTTGGGTTCGGTTCCGCGGCCGTGTTTTGGGTTCGAACGCGTTTTGGCAAAACCTCACCGAATTATTTTTGTCGGATTCGGGTGTGTTTTGGATTCGGGTGTTTTTTTCAAAAAACCCTAAAAAACAGCTTAAATCATAGAATTTGGGGGTAATTTTGATCCCAAAGTATTATTAACCTCAAAAAACATAATTTACACTCATTTTCAGCCTATTCTGAACACATCACACCTCACAATATTATTTTTAGTCCTAAAATTTGCACCGAGGTCGCTGTGTGAGTAAGATAAGCGACCCTAGTGGCCGACACAAACACCGGGCCCATCTAGGAGTGGCACTGCAGTGTCACGCAGGATGTCCCTTCCAAAAAACCCTCCCCAAACAGCACATGACGCAAAGAAAAAAAGAGGCGCAATGAGGTAGCTGACTGTGTGAGAAAGATAAGCGACCCTAGTGGCCGACACAAACACCGGGCCCATCTAGGAGTGGCACTGCAGTGTCACGCAGGATGTCCCTTCCAAAAAACCCTCCCCAAACAGCACATGACGCAAAGAAAAAAAGAGGCGCAATGAGGTAGCTGTGTGAGAAAGATAAGCGACCCTAGTGGCCGACACAAACACCGGGCCCATCTAGGAGTGGCACTGCAGTGTCACGCAGGATGTCCCTTCCAAAAAACCCTCCCCAAACAGCACATGACGCAAAGAAAAAAAGAGGCGCAATGAGGTAGCTGTGTGAGTAAGATTAGCGACCCTAGTGGCCGACACAAACACCGGGCCCATCTAGGAGTGGCACTGCAGTGTCACGCAGGATGGCCCTTCCAAAAAACCCTCCCCAAACAGCACATGACGCAAAGAAAAAAAGAGGCGCAATGAGGTAGCTGACTGTGTGAGTAAGATTAGCGACCCTAGTGGCCGACACAAACACCGGGCACATCTAGGAGTGGCACTGCAGTGTCACGCAGGATGTCCCTTCCAAAAAACCCTCCCCAAACAGCACATGACGCAAAGAAAAAAAGAGGCGCAATGAGGTAGCTGTGTGAGTAAGATTAGCGACCCTAGTGGCCGACACAAACACCGGGCCCATCTAGGAGTGGCACTGCAGTGTCACGCAGGATGTCCCTTCCAAAAAACCCTCCCCAATCAGCACATGATGCAAAGAAAAAGAAAAGAAAAAAGAGGTGCAAGATGGAATTATCCTTGGGCCCTCCCACCCACCCTTATGTTGTATAAACAAAACAGGACATGCACACTTTAACCAACCCATCATTTCAGTGACAGGGTCTGCCACACGACTGTGACTGATATGACGGGTTGGTTTGGACCCCCCCCCAAAAAGAAGCAATTAATCTCTCCTTGCACAAACTGGCTCTACAGAGGCAAGATGTCCACCTCATCTTCACCCTCCGATATATCACCGTGTACATCCCCCTCCTCACAGATTATCAATTCGTCCCCACTGGAATCCACCATCTCAGCTCCCTGTGTACTTTGTGGAGGCAATTGCTGCTGGTCAATGTCTCCGCGGAGGAATTGATTATAATTAATTTTAATGAACATCATCTTCTCCACATTTTCTGGATGTAACCTCGTACGCCGATTGCTGACAAGGTGAGCGGCGGCACTAAACACTCTTTCGGAGTACACACTTGTGGGAGGGCAACTTAGGTAGAATAAAGCCAGTTTGTGCAAGGGCCTCCAAATTGCCTCTTTTTCCTGCCAGTATAAGTACGGACTGTGTGACGTGCCTACTTGGATGCGGTCACTCATATAATCCTCCACCATTCTATCAATGTTGAGAGAATCATATGCAGTGACAGTAGACGACATGTCCGTAATCGTTGTCAGGTCCTTCAGTCCGGACCAGATGTCAGCATCAGCAGTCGCTCCAGACTGCCCTGCATCACCGCCAGCGGGTGGGCTCGGAATTCTGAGCCTTTTCCTCGCACCCCCAGTTGCGGGAGAATGTGAAGGAGGAGATGTTGACAGGTCGCGTTCCGCTTGACTTGACAATTTTGTCACCAGCAGGTCTTTCAACCCCAGCAGACCTGTGTCTGCCGGAAAGAGAGATCCAAGGTAGGCTTTAAATCTAGGATCGAGCACGGTGGCCAAAATGTAGTGCTCTGATTTCAACAGATTGACCACCCGTGAATCCTTGTTAAGCGAATTAAGGGCTGCATCCACAAGTCCCACATGCCTAGCGGAATCGCTCCGTGTTAGCTCCTTCTTCAATGCCTCCAGCTTCTTCTGCAAAAGCCTGATGAGGGGAATGACCTGACTCAGGCTGGCAGTGTCTGAACTGACTTCACGTGTGGCAAGTTCAAAGGGCATCAGAACCTTGCACAACGTTGAAATCATTCTCCACTGCACTTGAGACAGGTGCATTCCATCTCCTATATCGTGCTCAATTGTATAGGCTTGAATGGCCTTTTGCTGCTCCTCCAACCTCTGAAGCATATAGAGGGTTGAATTCCACCTCGTTACCACTTCTTGCTTCAGATGATGGCAGGGCAGGTTCAGTAGTTTTTGGTGGTGCTCCAGTCTTCTGTACGTGGTGCCTGTACGCCGAAAGTGTCCCGCAATTTTTCTGGCCACCGACAGCATCTCTTGCACGCCCCTGTCGTTTTTTAAAAAATTCTGCACCACCAAATTCAAGGTATGTGCAAAACATGGGACGTGCTGGAATTTGCCCATATTTAATGCACACACAATATTGCTGGCGTTGTCCGATGCCACAAATCCACAGGAGAGTCCAATTGGGGTAAGCCATTCCGCGATGATCTTCCTCAGTTGCCGTAAGAGGTTTTCAGCTGTGTGCGTATTCTGGAAAGCGGTGATACAAAGCGTAGCCTGCCTAGGAAAGAGTTGGCGTTTGCGAGATGCTGCTACTGGTGCCCCCGCTGCTGTTCTTGCGGCGGGAGTCCATACATCTACCCAGTGGGCTGTCACAGTCATATAGTCCTGACCCTGCCCTGCTCCACTTGTCCACATGTCCGTGGTTAAGTGGACATTGGGTACAACTGCATTTTTTAGGACACTGGTGAGTCTTTTTCTGACGTCCGTGTACATTCTCGGTATCGCCTGCCTAGAGAAGTGGAACCTAGATGGTATTTGGTAACGGGGGCACACTGCCTCAATAAATTGTCTAGTTCCCTGTGAACTAACGGCGGATACCGGACGCACGTCTAACACCAACATAGTTGTCAAGGACTCAGTTATCCGCTTTGCAGTAGGATGACTGCTGTGATATTTCATCTTCCTCGCAAAGGACTGTTGAACAGTCAATTGCTTACTGGAAGTAGTACAAGTGGGCTTAAGACTTCCCCTCTGGGATGACCATCGACTCCCAGCGGCAACAACAGCAGCGCCAGCAGCAGTAGGCGTTACACGCAAGGATGCATCGGAGGAATCCCAGGCAGGAGAGGACTCGTCAGACTTGCCAGTGACATGGCCTGCAGGACTATTGGCATTCCTGGGGAAGGAGGAAATTGACACTGAGGGAGTTGGTGGGGTGGTTTGCGTGAGCTTGGTTACAAGAGGAAGGGATTTACTGGTCAGTGGACTGCTTCCGCTGTCACCCAAAGTTTTTGAACTTGTCACTGACTTATTATGAATGCGCTGCAGGTGACGTATAAGGGAGGATGTTCCGAGGTGGTTAACGTCCTTACCCCTACTTATTACAGCTTGACAAAGGGAACACACGGCTTGACACCTGTTGTCCGCATTTCTGGTGAAATACCTCCACACCGAAGAGCTGATTTTTTTGGTATTTTCACCTGGCATGTCAACGGCCATATTCCTCCCACGGACAACAGGTGTCTCCCCGGGTGCCTGACTTAAACAAACCACCTCACCATCAGAATCCTCCTGGTCAATTTCCTCCCCAGCGCCAGCAACACCCATATCCTCCTCATCCTGGTGTACTTCAACACTGACATCTTCAATCTGACTATCAGGAACTGGACTGCGGGTGCTCCTTCCAGCACTTGCAGGGGGCATGCAAATAGTGGAAGGCGCATGCTCTTCACGTCCAGTGTTGGGAAGGTCAGGCATCGCAAACGACACAATTGGACTCTCCTTGTGGATTTGGGATTTCAAAGAACGCACAGTTCTTTGCGGTGCTTTTGCCAGCTTGAGTCTTTTCAGTTTTCTAGCGAGAGGCTGAGTGCTTCCATCCTCATGTGAAGCTGAACCACTAGCCATGAACATAGGCCAGGGCCTCAGCCGTTCCTTGCCACTCCGTGTGGTAAATGGCATATTGGCAAGTTTACGCTTCTCCTCCGACAATTTTATTTTAGGTTTTGGAGTCCTTTTTTTTCTGATATTTGGTGTTTTGGATTTGACATGCTCTGTACTATGACATTGGGCATCGGCCTTGGCAGACGACGTTGCTGGCATTTCATCGTCTCGGCCATGACTAGTGGCAGCAGCTTCAGCACGAGGTGGAAGTGGATCTTGATCTTTCCCTAATTTTGGAACCTCAACTTTTTTGTTCTCCATATTTTATAGGCAGAACTAAAAGGCACCTCAGGTAAACAATGGAGATGGATGGATTGGATACTAGTATACAATTATGGACGGACTGCCACGGTTAGGTGGTATAAAAAAACCACGGTTAGGTGGTATATATTATAATAATAATACAATTATGGATGGACGGACTGCCTGCCGACTGCCGACACAGAGGTAGCCACAGCCGTGAACTACCGCACTGTACACTGGTTGATAAAGAGATAGTAGTATACTCGTAACAACTAGTATGACACTATGACGACGGTATAAAGAATGAAAAAAAAACCACGGTTAGGTGGTATATATTATAATAATAATACAATTATGGATGGACGGACTGCCTGCCGACTGCCGACACAGAGGTAGCCACAGCCGTGAACTACCGCACTGTACACTGGTTGATAAAGAGATAGTAGTATACTCGTAACAACTAGTATGACACTATGACGACGGTATAAAGAATGAAAAAAAAACCACGGTTAGGTGGTATATATTATAATAATAATACAATTATGGATGGACGGACTGCCTGCCGACTGCCGACACAGAGGTAGCCACAGCCGTGAACTACCGCACTGTACACTGGTTGATAAAGAGATAGTAGTATACTCGTAACAACTAGTATGACACTATGACGACGGTATAAAGAATGAAAAAAAAACCACGGTTAGGTGGTATATATTATAATAATAATACAATTATGGATGGACGGACTGCCTGCCGACTGCCGACACAGAGGTAGCCACAGCCGTGAACTACCGCACTGTACACTGGTTGATAAAGAGATAGTAGTATACTCGTAACAACTAGTATGACACTATGACGACGGTATAAAGAATGGAAAAAAAACCACGGTTAGGTGGTATATATTATAATAATAATACAATTATGGATGGACGGACTGCCTGCCGACTGCCGACACAGAGGTAGCCACAGCCGTGAACTACCGCACTGTACACTGGTTGATAAAGAGATAGTAGTATACTCGTAACAACTAGTATGACACTATGACGACGGTATAAAGAATGAAAAAAAAACCACGGTTAGGTGGTATATATTATAATAATAATACAATTATGGATGGACGGACTGCCTGCCGACTGCCGACACAGAGGTAGCCACAGCCGTGAACTACCGCACTGTACACTGGTTGATAAAGAGATAGTAGTATACTCGTAACAACTAGTATGACACTATGACGACGGTATAAAGAATGAAAAAAAAACCACGGTTAGGTGGTATATATTATAATAATAATACAATTATGGATGGACGGACTGCCTGCCGACTGCCGACACAGAGGTAGCCACAGCCGTGAACTACCGCACTGTACACTGGTTGATAAAGAGATAGTAGTATACTCGTAACAACTAGTATGACACTATGACGGTATAAAGAATGAAAAAAAAACCACGGTTAGGTGGTATATATTATAATAATAATACAATTATGGATGGACGGACTGCCTGCCGACTGCCGACACAGAGGTAGCCACAGCCGTGAACTACC
Source organism: Pseudophryne corroboree (assembly GCF_028390025.1). Classification (NCBI taxonomy): domain Eukaryota; kingdom Metazoa; phylum Chordata; class Amphibia; order Anura; family Myobatrachidae; genus Pseudophryne; species Pseudophryne corroboree. The sequence continues at coordinate 1,021,842,524 of NC_086445.1, forward strand.
GCACTGTACACTGGTTGATAAAGAGATAGTAGTATACTCGTAACAACTAGTATGACACTATGACGACGGTATAAAGATTAGAATGGAAAAAAAACCACGGTTAGGTGGTATATATTATAATAATAATACAATTATGGATGGACGGACTGCCTGCCGACTGCCGACACAGAGGTAGCCACAGCCGTGAACTACCGCACTGTACACTGGTTGATAAAGAGATAGTAGTATACTCGTAACAACTAGTATGACACTATGACGGTATAAAGAAAGAAAAAAAAATACCACGGTTAGGTGGTATATATTGTAATACAATTATGGATGGACGGACTGCCTGCCGAGTTCCGACTGCCGACACAGAGGTAGCCACAGCCGTGAACTACCGCACTGTACTGTGTCTGCTGCTAATATAGACTGGTTGATAAAGAGATAGTATACAATACATACAACAATATACTACTATACTGGTGGTCAGGCACTGGTCACCACTAGTCACACTGGCAGTGGCACTCCTGCAGCAAAAGTGTGCACTGTTTAATTTTAAATTAATATAATATTATGTACTCCTGGGGGCTCCTGCTATAACAACCTGCAGTGCTCCCCAGTCTCCCCCACAATTATTATAAGCTTTGCCTTTTATACATTGATGTGCAGCACACTGGGCTGAGCTGAGTGCACACAGACTGAGTCACACTGTGTGACTGGCTGCTGCTGTGTATCGTTTTTTTTCAGGCAGAGAACGGATATAGCAGAGAACGGATATATATTAAAATAAATAAAAGTTAACTAACAACAACTGCACTGGTCACTGTGGTAAACTCTGTCTGACTCTGCACAATCTCTCTCTCTCTTCTAATCTAATTTCTAATGGAGAGGACGCCAGCCACGTCCTCTCCCTATCAATCTCAATGCACGTGTGAAAATGGCGGCGACGCGCGGCTCCTTATATAGAATCCGAGTCTCGCGAGAATCCGACAGCGTCATGATGACGTTCGGGCGCGCTCGGGTTAACCGAGCAAGGCGGGAGGATCCGAGTCTGCTCGGACCCGTGAAAAAAACATGAAGTTCGTGCGGGTTCGGTTTCAGAGAAACCGAACCCGCTCATCTCTAGTTTTTTCACACACCCATAAAACGGCCAGCTTCCGCCCAGAAACACCCACTTCCTGTCAATCACACTACGATCACCAGAACGAAGAAAAACCCTCGTAATGCCGTGAGTAAAATACCTAACTGCATAGCAAATTTACTTGGCGCAGTCGCACTGCGGACGTCACGCATGCGCAGTAAGCGAAAAATCGCAAAATAACGAAAATCGGCAACGAGCGATAAACTCGGAATGACCACCATGGTTTTGCCCAACTGCTAACAAAATAGCTTCTACGATCAGGTCTGAATTACTCCCGGGGTCTCTAGGTCAACCACACATACAGTAGGTTGACAATCATTAGGTCGACCACTATTGGTCACTAGGTCGACATGTACTAGATCAACATGGAAAAAGGTCGACATGAGTTTTTCACATTTTTAAAGTTTTTGAACTTTTTCATACTTTACAATCCACGTGGACTATGATTGGGAATAGTTGCCTTGCCCGAAGCCGCGAGCCGTGCGAGGGTACACGGTGCACTAATTGGGGTTCCCGGTCACTTTATGAAGAAAATGACACCATTTAAAAAAAAAAAAAACTCATGTCAACCTTTTTCCATGTCGACCTTGTCCATGCCAACCTGATGATTGTGTCGACCTATTTCAGGTGTCGACCTAGTCACTGTTGACCAATAATGGTCGACCTAATGACTGTCGTCCTAAGTGTGGTCGATCCTATGATCCACTCTCTTTGAGAATACCCCCCACCTTCATTTCAAAAGTACAGGACAGATTGGGGGGAATTTAAATGTTTGAAAAGTCGGTTGGGTGTCTGTCTATTAGATAGGAAAAAACAGACTCCTAACTGACTTTTCAAACATTTGAATCTCCCCCCATTGTGCACCTCTCCTTTCGCAAGAATAAGCCGAGAATAAACACTGAGTGAGCACGTTTATCATCTCTGGAACCTCAGTTCTGCGAGGAGGAATGATTGGAATTCCCCGTACTTTCCACTGTCTGTGAAACTAATGGACTCTGCAGCCGCTCACTGCTCACATTCTCTCCACTGCACAAAAGGAAACTAATCATGTCACCAAGTGACAGCAGCGGTTCTGTAATTTGAGACATCACTAAGTGGCCCTAAAGCGTGAATATGCGCTAGAGGGGAGTCTTTGTCAAACAGATCTTCTGTGGTGGAAAAATTTTTGGAAAATGTTGTTTCCACAGGCTTTACGTCTTCGGTGGGATCAGCGTCAGATATCTGAGATGTATAATAAATGCAATGAAAGTCTTTTGGTGCTTACTCCTCTTGACATGACTTTGTGTACACAGAAAGAGGAAGGAAGCAATATGTCACAGTAAAATTAATGCAAATCGTAAATAAAATACCAGTAACACTTACAGCTTGTTTATTGGGGTGGTCTTCAGTATGCCGCTGGCCAGGATCCTGGTGACCAGCCAGGGCCGGTGCTAGGGTGTTCGGTGCCCTCCCATGCTTTACATGCATGGCTGGGGGGGGGTTACCATGGCCTCTTGGGCCCCTGAGCTGCAGGAGATCCGTGTACGCCTATGGATGTGAACTCTCTGCCCACACACGCTCTGTGCAGCGCTAGTTACGGCCCTGCACACAGACAGTGCCGTAACTAGACATTTTACCGCTGTGTGCAAGAGAAGACATCGGCGCCCCCCCCCCTCCTCCTGTATGTAAAATAGGGGTAGTGCGCGCCCCAGGCGTGCGGAAAAAATATAGGGACGTGGCTTCGTGGGGAAGGGGTGTGGCCACAAAATAATACCAATTCATTTGACATATTATAGTAGTCTCCATTATTCAAGCTACGCCGCACAGTAGCATACCTCCCAACTGTCCCGATTTTCGCTGCGCGTGCGTCCCTCTTTCAATATTTAGAAAGTTGGGAGGTATGCAGTAGTGTCACAACACCAGGTAGAGCTTCTTTTACACATTACGGCTGACAGATTCCGCTTTTTACACATTACGGCAGACAGCGTCCCTTTTTTACACATTACGGCAGACAGCGTCCCCTTTTTACACATTACGGCAGACAGCGTCCCCTTTTTACACATTACGGCAGACAGCGTCCCCCTTTTTACACATTATGGCAGCCAGCGTCCCCCTTTTTACACATTACGGCAGCCAGCGTCCCCCTTTTTACACATTACGGCGGACAGCGCCCTCCTTTTTACACATTACGGCAGACAGCGCCCACTTTTTAAATACAAACACACATACATATACACAAACACACACACAAACACACACACAAACACACACACACACACACACACACACTTTCTCTCTCACACTCTTTTTACATCCCCTTACCACAATCTTGCTGGCCAGATCTTCCACAGTCTGCTAGCCTGGTCCATGTAGCTCCGCTCCCTTGGTCCGTGTAGCTCCGCCCCCTTTCGTCAGACCGAAAACACTCCTCTCACTGTCACAGGGGACAGAGGAGAAGGAGTCATGCTGCCGGTGCTGCTGCGGCTGCCTGTCAGTGTGACAGGGCAGGAGCAGCAGCCAGCAGCAAGGGGAACAGGACGGTGCTTCAGCAGGGATGCAGAGCAGTGAAGGCGCCTCTCCTGCCCGGCGCCTCCCTGCACTGCATCCCTTTGCTGAGCGGGTAGCGCCGGGCCTGCGACCAGCATACCAGCGCCGGGATCCCGTCCGCTGGCATGCCGACACATATTCTCCCTCTTGAGGGTCCACTACCTCCCTGAAGGGAGAATAAATAGCATGGCATGCTTAGCGTGCCACCGTGCCCGCAGCATGACAAGCGCAGCGAGCCGGCAAGGGGCTATTAGCACTCGCCCAGCTGTCGGTATGCCGGCGTTTGGGATCCCGGCGCCTTATATCTGGCACTGTGGGGCATGTATGGCACTGTGGGGCATGTAACTGGCACTGTGGGGCATTGTATCTGGCACTGTGGGGCATTGTATCTGGCACTGTGGGGCATGTATCTGGCACTGTGTTGCATTGTAACTGGCACTGTGGGACACTGTATCTGGCACTGTGGGGCATGTATGGCACTGTGGGGCATGTATCTGGCACTGTGGGGCAATGTAACTGGCACTGTGGGGCATGTATGGCACTGTGGGGCATGTATGGCACTGTGGGCATGTAACTGGCACTGTGGGGCATGTATGGCACTGTGTTGCATGTATCTGGCACTGTGGGGCGTGAATGGCACTGTGGGGCATGTAACTGGCAATGTGGGGCATGTAACTGGCACTGTGGGACATGTAACTGGCACTGTGGGGCATGTATAGCACTGTGTTCCATGTATCTGGCACTGTGGGGCATGTATCTGGCACTGTGGGGCAATGTAACTGGCACTGTGGGGCATGTATCTGGTAGAGATGAGCGGGTTCGGTTTCTCTGAATCCGAACCCGCCCGAACTTCAGGTTTTTTTACACGGGTCCGAGCGACTCGGATCTTCCCGCCTTACTCGGTTAACCCGAGCGCGCCCGAACGTCATCATCACACTGTCGGATTCTCGCGAGACTCGGATTCTATATAAGGAGCCGCGCGTCGCCGCCTTTTCACACGTGCATTGAGACTGATAGGGAGAGGACGTGGCTGGCGTCCTCTCCGTTTAGAAATTAAAATAGATAGGAGAGTGAGAGTGAGACACGTTCATTTACTTACTGGAGCTTAGGAGGAGTTATTATATTATACTAGTGACTGATGACCAGTGACCTGACCACCAGTGCAGTTTTATAATTTATTATTATTAATATTTAATAATCCGTTCTGTTCTTGTTCTCTGCCTGAAAAAAAACGATACACAGTGACTCAGTCACACTCACATACCATATCTGTGCTCAGCCCAGTGTGCTGCATCATCTATGTATAATATCTGACTGTGCTGCTCACACAGCTTAATTGTGGGGGAGACTGGGGAGCAGTTATAGGTTATAGCAGGAGCCAGGAGTACATATTAAACAGTGCACACTTTTGCTGCCAGAGTGCCACTGCCAGTGTGACTGACCACTGACCACTGTGACCAGTGACCTGACCACACTGACCACCAGTACTATAGTATATTGTGATTGTCTGCCTGAAAAAGTACACTCGTCGTGGACTCGTGTGACTTGTGTGGTGTTTTTTTATTCTATTAAAAACTCATTCTGCTGACAGACAGTGTCCAGCAGGTCCGTCATTAATATCTCTGACTGTGCTCACACAGCTTAATTGTGGGGGAGACTGGGGAGCAGTTATAGGTTATAGCAGGAGCCAGGAGTACATATTAAACAGTGCACACTTTTGCTGCCAGAGTGCCACTGCCAGTGTGACTGACCACTGACCACTGTGACCAGTGACCTGACCACACTGACCACCAGTACTATAGTATATTGTGATTGTCTGCCTGAAAAAGTACACTCGTCGTGGACTCGTGTGACTTGTGTGGTGTTTTTTTATTCTATTAAAAACTCATTCTGCTGACAGACAGTGTCCAGCAGGTCCGTCATTAATATCTCTGACTGTGCTCACACAGCTTAATTGTGGGGGAGACTGGGGAGCAGTTATAGGTTATAGCAGGAGCCAGGAGTACATATTAAACAGTGCACACTTTTGCTGCCAGAGTGCCACTGCCAGTGTGACTGACCACTGACCACTGTGACCAGTGACCTGACCACACTGACCACCAGTACTATAGTATATTGTGATTGTCTGCCTGAAAAAGTACACTCGTCGTGGACTCGTGTGACTTGTGTGGTGTTTTTTTATTCTATAAAAAACTCATTCTGCTGACAGACAGTGTCCAGCAGGTCCGTCATTAATATCTCTGACTGTGCTCACACAGCTTAATTGTGGGGGAGACTGGGGAGCAGTTATAGGTTATAGCAGGAGCCAGGAGTACATATTAAACAGTGCACACTTTTGCTGCCAGAGTGCCACTGCCAGTGTGACTGACCACTGACCACTGTGACCAGTGACCTGACCACACTGACCACCAGTACTATAGTATATTGTGATTGTCTGCCTGAAAAAGTACACTCGTCGTGGACTCGTGTGACTTGTGTGGTGTTTTTTTATTCTATAAAAAACTCATTCTGCTGACAGACAGTGTCCAGCAGGTCCGTCATTATATAATATATACCTGTCCGGCTGCAGTAGTGATATATATATATTTTTTATATCATTATTTATCATCCAGTCTATACTAGCAGCAGACACAGTACGGTAGTTCACGGCTGTAGCTACCTCTGTGTCGGCACTCGGCAGTCCATCCATAATTGTATACCACCTACCCGTGGTTTTTTTTTTCTTTCTTCTTTATACATACTACATCTCATTATCAACCAGTCTATATTAGCAGCAGACACAGTACGGTAGTTCACGGCTGTAGCTACCTCTGTGTCGGCACTCGGCAGTCCATCCATAATTGTATACCACCTACCCGTGTTTTTTTTTCTTTCTTCTTTATACATACTACATCTCATTATCATCCAGTCTATATTAGCAGCAGACACAGTACAGTACGGTAGTCCACGGCTGTAGCTACCTCTGTGTCGGCACTCGGCAGTCCATCCATAATTGTATACCACCACCTACCCGTTGTTAGGATGCTGTTTAGTATTTATCTGGTGTCAGCTGATCGATATGTGTTCCTTGGCTCTGTGTACATGCAGCTCAGCAGGTGCACAGGGTTTGTAATTACTAGTGAACACTCCCAGCCTGGCCTTGTTCATTGGTCAGTGTGGCTGTTAAAGGCCAGCTAGCTGAGTTCTCAGACGCCGGTGATATTACTCTGCTTTCCAGCCAGAACTACCTGCATTGCCTGGTGTCTCCATTCTTGCTCCTGTTCATACCGAGAAGTCTGGTCTTCCTGTTCAAGTTATCCTGCCACAAGCATCCTAATCAGCTCATGTTCATGCCTGAACCATTTAGTTAAGTATCATGGACTTTTACTGTGATCTCTGGATCTTCTAGTATTCACTATTAGTGTTACATGTACTATGGACTTCCTCTGTGCCTGCATGCTGTTTTGCTTTGTTATACAAATCCTGCAATCAGTTCCGTGGATTATAATACTCTGATTCTTTATTCAATTGTCTCATTACTCTGCTGCAATTCTCAGTCTGCAAACCCATTTATTCTTAGCTCACATTGTAACCTGGATTGTACTGTGATTCCTCTGCCATACCTCATTATACCACTGCTATAATAAATACTTAATATTCCTGCACTTCTGTGGACATTCATTTCCGGCAACAGTGGTTGTTATACATTCTAGCCCTGCAATCAAGTCCTGGCTCTTAGCTGTTATATTTCTCACCTGCTGTCCATAATCAGTGTAAGTGTGCTGCACATTCCATTGTTAAAGGGACAGTCCATATTATGCTACAAACGCACTCAAGTTATTACAGTATTCCCCAGTGTAACATTGGTAACCATTTCTATGTCACATTGCACCTGCTAGTACCTCCTGTAGTGATTCTCTCCTTGTGATTCACCTGCCAAACAATTAGAGGCAGGTGAATCATAACATTATCACCGGCCACAAAAAACACACTACTGGAGTAGTATGCTCAGAATGGACCCAGTCGTTTCAAGTCCAGTCCAGATCTCAGCCGGTCAGACTCATGTTGCAGATCCAGTTCCGGGTCTTCTGAGCAAGCTGCAGCACTTTGAGAGTACACAGACACTGCTGTTACAAGCCTTTTTAGGAATATCTTCTCGTGTGGATCTGCTGCAGCAGCAGAGTATTCCAACCTCTCAAAGTGTCCTGGAGGCAGTTAATCTTTGCCATAATCAGCCTGGTGAGGACAATAATGTTGGTACATTTTCTTGCAACTGTTCCAGGTCCCCTCAGTCCCATGGTGGAGTGAATCCTGAGTGACTGAGTAATTTGTTCGTGAAAATTGAGCAGTTACAAACATTTTTTACTGGTATAACTCAATTGATACCAGAAATTTTTGGGAGTTTTCTGGACCTTTTCAAAGCTTACTCTCAGGTTTCTGAGACCAATGTTCCTACAGACTCTTGCTTCCCCACTACTGATATTCCCTCGTCAGGTTGGGGTGAAGGGAGATTTCGGAGTTACATGCGACCCAGGCTTTCTGAAGCTGAACGCCAGCGGCGTATTGAGAATGGTCTCTGTCTCTATTGTGGGAGTGCTGAACACCTGATTAAAGACTGTTCATTATGCAGGTTCAGAAATAGTGATAAACTTCAGCCTTCCAGGGTTCAAGCTGATAGATCACTCAATGTCCTTCCAGACCCTAATTCTCCCAAAAAGCTTGCCCAAAAGAAAACTCTTATTTACAATTGGAGACCTGTGACGAGGGGCTCAGAACTTAAATTTGGGAACCAGCAGGAGACTATTAAGTCTCTTATCAGCAGCGAGGTGTTCACCGCCTGTGCCCCAGGAGGGGTCTCGAGTGGCTGTGCCCCAGGAGGGGTCTCGAGTGGCTGTGCCCCAGGAGGGGTCTCGAGTGGCTGTGCCCCAGGAGGGGTCTCGAGTGGCTGTGCCCCAGGAGGGGTCTCGAGTGGCTGTGCCCCAGGAGGGGTCTCGGGTGGCTGTGCCCCAGGAGGGGACTCGTGTGCCAAAGCCCCAGGAGTGAACTCGTGTGCCAAAGCCCCAGGAGGGGTTCCCGCTGCCCTTGCCTCACGGCATGAGGACCCGTCTGCCCTTGCCTCACGGCATGAGGACCCGTCTGCCCTTGCCTCACGGCATGAGGACCCGTCTGCCCTTGCCTCACGGCATGAGGACCCGTCTGCCCTTGCCTCACGGCATGAGGACCCGTCTGCCCTTGCCTCACGGCATGAGGACCCGTCTGCCCTTGCCTCACGGCATGAGGACCCGTCTGCCCTTGCCTCACGGCATGAGGACCCTGTTTTCCCTTCCATCCCTTCACTCAGTCATCCAAGTCTGCCTTTCCAGAGGTCCGTGGGGTGCCCGCTTCGCCAGAGGTCCGAGAGGTGCCCGCTTCGCCAGGGGTCCGAGAGGTGCCCGCTTCGCCAGGGGTCCGAGAGGTGCCCGCTTCGCCAGAGGTCCGAGAGGTGCCCGCTTCGCCAGAGGTCCGAGAGGTGCCCGCTTCGCCAGAGGTCCGAGAGGTGCCCGCTTCGCCAGAGGTCCGAGAGGTGTCCGCTTCGCCAGAGGTCCGAGAGGTGCCCGCTTCGCCAGAGGTCATGCCAAGGCCTATCCAGCCCCAGGAGGGGGTTCTGCCTGTCCAGCCCCAGGAGGGGGTTCTGCCTGTCCAGCCCCAGGAGGGGGTTCTGCCTGTCCAGCCCCAGGAGGGGGTTCTGCCTGTCCAGCCCCAGGAGGGGGTTCTGCCTGTCCAGCCCCAGGAGGGGGTTCTGCCTGCCCAGCCCCAGGAGGGGGTTCTGCCTGTCCAGTTTCCAGAAAGGGTAGTTGATGGCCTTTCACCAAAGGGGTCAGCAAACCCTGAAGTCCCAGGATGGGTTCCAGTTTTCGTGTCCAGTTCTGAAGCCCCAGGTGGGGCATCTGATCCTGCAGCCCTAGAAAGGGCATCTGATTCTAGTTCTACTGTTAAACATTGTGCCTCAGAGTTGATTTCCAGTATGAACACAGCTTTCTCAGACTGTATCCAAAATGCCTCCAAACACAATCATGTCGGATCTGTTAGTTTTTGTTCCAAGAAAGATCTCCATTGTAATACTCCAGGGAATGTTGTCTTTGAAGGAGATCTTGCCCAATTCCGTGCCCTGGCTCGCCAGTATCTCATATACATCGAATCAGACTCGTCAATCAGCATCACTCCTCCCAATGCAGTTAATTATTTCCTCAGATCCTTCAGAGGGGAAGCTTTGGACTGGGCCAAACCCTTCATCAAGTCCAAGGATCCATTGCTCTCTGATCTTCCTGCCTTCATTAAAGCGGTACAACAAAGATTCACCCCAAAATCAGACTGTTCAAGGTTGTCCATAGTTTCAAATTCTGCCGTATCTATTTCCAGTCAAAGTCTACCTGTTCCGGTCCGTAAAGTTAATTTAACTGCTTCTGCTAATGAGTCTCCATGTGTTGCTGATCCTAAAGAGAAATTTCCTGCCCTACCAGTTCCTGGGAAGAACTTTAAGTTTCGTAAGTCTCAAGTAGGGGCTTCATGTCCTGTTGGTCCTGAGAAAGTTCTTCCTTCTGTCAAGTCTGAGAAGAAAGTCCAGTCTGTGGGTCCTGTTAAAGACTCTCATTCTTTTGATCCTGACCAAGACCCAGACTCTATTATCTTTAATGGGAGGTTGGAGCAATTTCGAGATCTGTTACTTCAAGTTCGGGAATTGGGTCCATGCCTTTCCTCTGATGCTGAGATAATTCGATTCTTGGGCATGGCCTTCAAGGGGGAGGCTCTGAAATGGCTTAAACCACTCATCTCTTCAAACGATCATATTCTTCAAGACTTGAAAGCCTTCAGTAATGCTGTTACTGAAAGATTTAGTGATCCTGAAAAAGATTTTTTGGAATGTTCTGAGAGTCCGGCCTTGTCCACGAAAGAACCTTCTATTACTGAAGTCGGATCACCTTTGAGGAATCAGCACACGAATGACTCGTCATCTCCCAAAGACTGCAGACTTCCAAAATATTCTTCAAAACAACAAACCAAGTACATAATTTCTGGCTGTATGTCATTTTCCTCCCCACACAATTGGTCTTCTGAAAATTCCTGTAATTTGAACTCATCTGCTCAGTCTGTCAAGTCTTTATCTTCTGCTAAGAAAGCTGTGGTCTTGCCTTGTGACGTTGACTCCAATTCAGATTATGACTCTGTAGCTGAAGAAGCTCTGTTATTGGAGTCACCTGTAAGTTATGACAATGTCTTTATGCTTCCAGTGGTAAAACCAAAACGGTCCCGTAAGAAGAAGCATCGTCGGAGATCCTGAATTTATGATTTATCTCTTAGACTTTTTGTTTCCCTTGTCCTGTTTGGGTGTCCGGAGTCCACCCTGAAGGGGGGGGTAATGTTAGGATGCTGTTTAGTATTTATCTGGTGTCAGCTGATCCATATGTGTTCCTTTGGCTCTGTGTACATGCAGCTCAGCAGGTGCACAGGGTTTGTAATTACTAGTGAACACTCCCAGCCTGGCCTTGTTCATTGGTCAGTGTGGCTGTTAAAGGCCAGCTAGCTGAGTTCTCAGACGCCGGTGATATTACTCTGCTTTCCAGCCAGAACTACCTGCATTGCCTGGTGTCTCCATTCTTGCTCCTGTTCATACCGAGAAGTCTGGTCTTCCTGTTCAAGTTATCCTGCCACAAGCATCCTAATCAGCTCATGTTCATGCCTGAACCATTTAGTTAAGTATCATGGACTTTTACTGTGATCTCTGGATCTTCTAGTATTCACTATTAGTGTTACATGTACTATGGACTTCCTCTGTGCCTGCATGCTGTTTTGCTTTGTTATACAAATCCTGCAATCAGTTCCGTGGATTATAATACTCTGATTCTTTATTCAATTGTCTCATTACTCTGCTGCAATTCTCAGTCTGCAAACCCATTTATTCTTAGCTCACATTGTAACCTGGATTGTACTGTGATTCCTCTGCCATACCTCATTATACCACTGCTATAATAAATACTTAATATTCCTGCACTTCTGTGGACATTCATTTCCGGCAACAGTGGTTGTTATACATTCTAGCCCTGCAATCAAGTCCTGGCTCTTAGCTGTTATATTTCTCACCTGCTGTCCATAATCAGTGTAAGTGTGCTGCACATTCCATTGTTAAAGGGACAGTCCATATTATGCTACAAACGCACTCAAGTTATTACAGTATTCCCCAGTGTAACATTGGTAACCATTTCTATGTCACATTGCACCTGCTAGTACCTCCTGTAGTGATTCTCTCCTTGTGATTCACCTGCCAAACAATTAGAGGCAGGTGAATCATAACACCCGTGGTTTTTTTCTTCTTTCTTCTTTATACATACTACATCTCATTATCATCCAGTCTATATTAGCAGCAGACACAGTACGGTAGTCCACGGCTGTAGCTACCTCTGTGTCGGCACTCGGCAGTCCATCCATAATTGTATACCACCTACCCGTGTTTTTTTCTTTCTTTCTTCTTTATACATACTACATCTCATTATCAACCAGTCTATATTAGCAGCAGACACAGTACGGTAGTTCACGGCTGTAGCTACCTCTGTGTCGGCACTCGGCAGTCCATCCATAATTGTATACCACCTACCCGTGGTTTTTTTTTTCTTTCTTTTTTATACATACTACATCTCATTATCATCCAGTCTATATTAGCAGCAGACACAGTACGGTAGTCCACGGCTGTAGCTACCTCTGTGTCGGCACTCGGCAGTCCATCCATAATTGTATATCACCTACCCGTGGTTTTTTTCTTCTTTCTTCTTTATACATACTACATCTCATTATCAACCAGTCTATATTAGCAGCAGACACAGTACGGTAGTTCACGGCTGTAGCTACCTCTGTGTCGGCACTCGGCAGTCCATCCATAATTGTATACCACCTACCCGTGTTTTTTTTTTTCTTTCTTCTTTATACATACTACATCTCATTATCATCCAGTCTATATTAGCAGCAGACACAGTACAGTACGGTAGTCCACGGCTGTAGCTACCTCTGTGTCGGCACTCAGCAGTCCATCCATAATTGTATACCACCACCTACCCGTGGTTTTTTTTTTTCTTTCTTCTTTATACATACTACATCTCATTATCATCCAGTCTATATTAGCAGCAGACACAGTACGGTAGTTCACGGCTGTAGCTACCTCTGTGTCGGCACTCGGCAGTCCATCCATAATTGTATACCACCTACCCGTGGTTTTTTTTTTCTTTCTTCTTTATACATACTACATCTCATTATCAACCAGTCTATATTAGCAGCTAGTATCTAGCTAGTATTATTAGCTAGTACTATTATTATTAGCTAGTATTAGTACTAGTATTATTAGCTAGTACTAGTATCCATCCATCTCCATTGTTTACCTGAGGTGGCTTTTAGTTGTGCCTATTAAAATATGGAGAACAAAAATGTTGAGGTTCCAAAATTAGGGAAAGATCAAGATCCACTTCCACCTCGTGCTGAAGCTGCTGCCACTAGTCATGGCCGAGACAATGAAATGCCAGCAACGTCGTCTGCCAAGGCCGATGCCCAATGGCATAGTACAGAGCATGTCAAATCCAAAACACCAAATATCAGTAAAAAAAGGACTCCAAAACCTAAAATAAAATTGTCGGAGGAGAAGCGTAAACTTGCCAATATGCCATTTACCACACGGAGTGGCAAGGAACGGCTGAGGCCCTGGCCTATGTTCATGGCTAGTGGTTCAGCTTCACATGAGGATGGAAGCACTCAGCCTCTCGCTAGAAAAATAAAAAGACTCAAGCTGGCAAAAGCAGTAGCACCGCAAAGAACTGTGCGTTCTTCGAAATCCCAAATCCACAAGGAGAGTCCAATTGTGTCGGTTGCGATGCCTGACCTTCCCAAAACTGGACGTGAAGAGCATGCACCTTCCACCATTTGCACGCCCCCTGCAAGTGCTGGAAAGAGCACCCGCAGTCCAGTTCCTGATAGTCAGATTGAAGATGTCAGTGTTGAAGTACACCAGGATGAGGAGGATATGGGTGTTGCTGGCGCTGGGGAGGAAATTGACCAGGAGGATTCTGATGGTGAGGTGGTTTGTTTAAGTCAGGCACCCGGGGAGACACCTGTTGTCCGTGGGAGGAATATGGCCACTGACATGCCTGGTGAAAATACCAAAAAAATCAGCTCTTCGGTGTGGAACTATTTCAACAGAAATGCGGACAACAGGTGTCAAGCCGTGTGTTGCCTTTGTCAAGCTGTAATAAGTAGGGGTAAGGACGTTAACCACCTCGGAACATCCTCCCTTATACGTCACCTGCAGCGCATTCATAATAAGTCAGTGACAAGTTCAAAAACTTTGGGCGACAGCGGAAGCAGTCCACTGACCAGGAAATCCCTTCCTCTTGTAACCAAGCTCACGCAAACCACCCCACCAACTCCCTCAGTGTCAATTTCCTCCTTCCCCAGGAATGCCAATAGTCCTGCAGGCCATGTCACTGGCAATTTTGATGATTCCTCTCCTGCCTGGGATTCCTCCGGTGCATCCTTGCGTGTAACGCCTACTGCTGCTGGCGCTTGTTAGGCGCCGAGGGTCCGCTCGTCAGTGCGGCCCGGCGCCTAGCAACCAGGGACGCCGTATGCGGACAGCCGCCGGCTCCCTGGCAACGCTAGACGCCGGGCGCACGGAGCCGCACGGACCTTAGCAACGGGGACGCCACTTGCGGACTGCGTTCCCCGTTGCTAGGTTCTATTGTAATTAATCACTGATCTGTTTCCCTGGCCATGCAGCTTGGCAGCTGCATGGTATTTAATCCAATCAGCCTCCAAACAGCTGATTGGAGGACTCTCTGTTAAGAACACTTCCTGGGCTTCTCACAGACGCCGGTAATAGCTTCCTGTTTGCTGTATCTGTTGCAGAGAGTGTTCCAGTCCTGCTCTATCCGGTCGTTCCTGTCCTCAGTGGTCCAAGTACTCGGAAGTTGTCATCTGTTCCTGGAGTCCTGACCGAGCACCTTTTAACATCCTGTGGTGTTCGTGAGTCGCGGCGTAGCCGTGTGTTGCGGCTTGACCGCTTACCATTTATTATTTGTTATATTGTGTTTCGGAGCTTTTGCGGAGGATTCCGCTCCCACAAATCCACTCTGGTATCCAGCGGTGCTGGGTAGGAGTAACGGACTAGTGGAGTTTGGTTGTCCTTTTCCCTGGCGGTTTGTCCGCACATACTTCTGGTTTAAGTTTAGTTAGCTTGTAGCCCCTGGCCTGGTTGTTTAGTCAGAGGGCCCCTTGTTATCACCCTGTCTCGGATTTCCCTTTGTCTCCCATTAAGACCTGAGGGGGCATCGGAGTTGGGCAGACATAATCCGCCCTTCAAACGCGGCTGCCATGGGCTCAAGCAACCATAGTCTCGCAGGGGATTTCTGATAACACGGGCGAGACAACGGAGTTAGGGCGCCAGGGGTTACTAGGCTTTCCTGCTCCCGTAACCAGCATTCCCTTCCAGTACTCTGGCCTTTGTCATAAGATCTCCTCTGGTCAGAAGTACTGGAATCATAACAGCGCTGCTGTTGTTGCTGCTGGGAGTCGATGGTCATCCCAGAGGGGAAGTCGTAAGCCCACTTGTACTACTTCCAGTAAGCAATTGACTGTCCAACAGTCCTTTGCGAGGAAGATGAAATATCACAGCAGTCATCCTGCTGCAAAGCGGATAACTGAGGCCTTGACAACTATGTTGGTGTTAGACGTGCGTCCGGTATCCGCCGTTAGTTCACAGGGAACTAGACAATTTATTGAGTCAGTGTGCCCCCGTTACCAAATACCATCTAGGTTCCACTTCTCTAGGCAGGCGATACCGAGAATGTACACGGACGTCAGAAAAAGACTCACCAGTGTCCTAAAAAATGCAGTTATACCCAATGTCCAGTTAGCCACGGACATGTGGACAAGTGGAGCAGGGCAGGGTCAGGACTATATGACTGTGACAGCCCACTGGGTAGATGTATCGACTCCCGCCGCAAGAACAGCAGCGGCGGCACCAGTAGCAGCATCTCGCAAACGCCAACTCTTTCCTAGGCAGGCTACGCTTTGTATCACCGGTTTCCAGAATACGCACACAGCTGAAAACCTCTTACGGCAACTGAGGAAGATCATCGCGGAATGGCTTACCCCAATTGGACTCTCCTGTGGATTTGTGGCATCGGACAACGCCAGCAATATTGTGTGTGCATTAAATCTGGGCAAATTCCAACACGTCCCATGTTTTGCACATACCTTGAATTTGGTGGTGCAGAATTTTTAAAAAAATGACAGGGGCGTGCAAGAGATGCTGTCGGTGGCCAGAAGAATTGCGGGACACTTTCGGCGTACAGGCACCACGTACAGAAGACTGGAGCACCACCAAAAACTACTGAACCTGCCCTGCCATCATCTGAAGCAAGAAGTGGTAACGAGGTGGAATTCAACCCTCTATATCAGGCCTGGCCAACCTGTGGCTCTCCAGCTGTTGTAAAACTACAATTCCCATCATGCTTTACCACAGTTTTGCTATTAGGGAATGCTAACACTGTGGCAGGGCATGCTGGGATGTGTAGTTTCACAACATCTGGAGAGCCACAAGTTGGCCAGGCCTGCTCTATATGCTTCAGAGGTTGGAGGAGCAGCAAAAGGCCATTCAAGCCTATACAATTGAGCACGATATAGGAGGTGGAATGCACCTGTCTCAAGCGCAGTGGAGAATGATTTCAACATTGTGCAAGGTTCTGATGCCCTTTGAACTTGCCACACGTGAAGTCAGTTCAGACACTGCCAGCCTGAGTCAGGTCATTCCCCTCATCAGGCTTTTGCAGAAGAAGCTGGAGACATTGAAGGAGGAGCTAACACGGAGCGATTCCGCTAGGCATGTGGGACTTGTGGATGGAGACCTTAATTCGCTTAACCAGGATTCACGGGTGGTCAATCTGTTGAAATCAGAGCACTACATTTTGGCCACCGTGCTCGATCCTAGATTTAAAGCCTACCTTGGATCTCTCTTTCCGGCAGACACAAGTCTGCTGGGGTTGAAAGACCTGCTGGTGAGAAAATTGTCAAGTCAAGCGGAACGCGACCTGTCAACATCTCCTCCTTCACATTCTCCCGCAACTGGGGGTGCGAGGAAAAGGCTCAGAATTCCGAGCCCACCCGCTCGCGGTGATGCAGGGCAGTCTGGAGCGACTGCTGATGCTGACATCTGGTCCGGACAGAAGGACCTGACAACGATTACGGACATGTCGTCTATTGTCACTGCATATGATTCTCTCAACATTGAAAGAATGGTGGAGGATTATATGAGTGACCGCATCCAAGTAGGCACGTCACACAGTCCGTACTTATACTGGCAGGAAAAAGAGGCAATTTGGAGGCCCTTGCACAAACTGGCTTTATTCTACCTAAGTTGCCCTCCCACAAGTGTGTACTCCGAAAGAGTGTTTAGTGCCGCCGCTCACCTTGTCAGCAATCGGCGTACGAGGTTACATCCAGAAAATGTGGAGAAGATGATGTTCATTAAAATGAATTATAATCAATTCCTCCGTGGAGATATTGACCAGCAGCAATTGCCTCCACAAAGTACACAGGGAGCTGAGATGGTGGATTCCAGTGGGGACGAATTGATAATCTGTGAGGAGGGGGATGTACACGGTGATATATCGGAGGATGATGATGAGGTGGACATCTTGCCTCTGTAGAGCCAGTTTGTGCAAGGAGAGATTAATTGCTTCTTCTTTGGTGGGGGTCCAAACCAACCCGTCATTTCAGTGACAGTCGTGTGGCAGACCCTGTCACTGAAATGATAGGTTGGTTAAAGTGTGCATGTCCTGTTTATACAACATAAGGGTGGGTGGGAGGGCCCAAGGACAATTCCATCTTGCACCTCTTTTTTCTTTAATTTTTCTTTGCGTCATGTGCTGTTTGGGGAGTATTTTTTGGAATGGCCATCCTGCGTGACACTGCAGTGACACTCCTAGATGGGCCCGGTGTTTGTGTCGGCCACTAGGGTCGCTTATCTTACTCACACAGCTACCTCATTGCGCCTCTTTTTTTCTTTGCGTCATGTGCTGTTTGGGGAGGGTTTTTTGGAAGGGCCATCCTGCGTGACACTGCAGTGACACTCCTAGATGGGCCCGGTGTTTGTGTCGGCCACTAGGGTCGCTTATCTTACTCACACAGCTACCTCATTGCGCCTCTTTTTTTCTTTGCGTCATGTGCTGTTTGGGGAGGGTTTTTTGGAAGGGACATCCTGCGTGACACTGCAGTGACACTCCTAGATGGGCCCGGTGTTTGTGTCGGCCACTAGGGTCGCTTATCTTACTCACACAGCTACCTCATTGCGCCTCTTTTTTTCTTTGCGTCATGTGCTGTTTGGGGAGGTTTTTTTGGAAGGGACATCCTGCGTGACACTGCAGTGACACTCCTAGATGGGCCCGGTGTTTGTGTCGGCCACTAGGGTCGCTTATCTTACTCACACAGCTACCTCATTGCGCCTCTTTTTTTCTTTGCGTCATGTGCTGTTTGGGGAGGGTTTTTTGGAAGGGATATCCTGCGTGACACTGCAGTGACACTCCTAGATGGGCCCGGTGTTTGTGTCGGCCACTAGGGTCGCTTATCTTACTCACACAGCTACCTCATTGCGCCTCTTTTTTTCTTTGCGTCATGTGCTGTTTGGGGAGGGTTTTTTGGAAGGGACATCCTGCGTGACACTGCAGTGACACTCCTAGATGGGCCCGGTGTTTGTGTCGGCCACTAGGGTCGCTTATCTTACTCACACAGCTACCTCATTGCGCCTCTTTTTTTCTTTGCGTCATGTGCTGTTTGGGGAGGGTTTTTTGGAAGGGACATCCTGCGTGACACTGCAGTGACACTCCTAGATGGGCCCGGTGTTTGTGTCGGCCACTAGGGTCGCTTATCTTACTCACACAGCTACCTCATTGCACCTCTTTTTTTCTTTGCGTCATGTGCTGTTTGGGGAGGGTTTTTTGGAAGGGCCATCCTGCGTGACACTGCAGTGACACTCCTAGATGGGCCAGGTGTTTGTGTCGGCCACTAGGGTCGCTTAGCTTAGTCATCCAGCGACCTCGGTGCAAATTTTAGGGCTAAAAATAATATTGTGAGGTGTGAGGTATTCAGAATAGACTGAAAATGAGTGGAAATTATGGTTTTTGAGGTTAATAATACTTTGGGATCAAAATGACCCCCAAATTCTATGATTTAAGCTGTTTTTTAGGTTTTTTGGAAAAAAACACCCGAATCCGACAAAAAAAATTCGGTTAGGTTTTGCCAAAACGCGGTCGAACCCAAAACACGGCCGCGGAACCGAACCCAAAACCAAAACACAAAACCCGAAAAATTTCCGGCGCTCATCTCTAGTATCTGGCACTGTGGGGCATGTATCTGGCACTGTGGAGCATGTAACTGGCACTGTGGGGCATTGTATCTGGCACTATGGGGCATGTAACTGGCACTGTGGGGCATGTATCTGGCACAGTGGGGCATGTATCTGGCACTGTGGGGCATGTATCTGGCACTATGGGGCATGTAACTGGCACTGTGGGGCATTGTATCTGGCACTGTGGGGCGCTGTATCTGGCACTGTGGGGCGCTTTGTCTGTCACTGTGGGGCACTGTGTATCTGGCACTGTGGGGCAATTGTGTATCTGGCACTGTGGGCAATTGTGTATCTGGCACTATGGGGCACTGTGTATCGGGCACTGTGTATCTGGCACTGTGTAAAACGGGGACTCTGCATGCGACCTGTGCAAAAATTGAATGAAGGTGTGCTAAGAGACGACACAAAGGGTAGGTGCTAGTGTGCTGAGAGGCGACACAGAGGGTAGGTGATAGTCATGTTGGCACTACCCATTTTCAATGGCCAAACCCCTTCTGGTGCGTGGCCACGCCCATTTTTTGGGCGCGCGCACATACCTATTTTTGTGTGTGTGTGTTTGCACCACTCTTCATCTTGCCTTGGGCTCCGAAAACCCTAGTTACGCCTCTGATTTTGGATATCGTGTTTTGGAATAATTGTATACCATAATGAGATATCATGGCGATGGGACCCAAGTCTAAGCACAGAATGCATCTATGTTTCATATACACCTTATACACACAGCCTGAAGGTCATCTAATACAATATTTTTAATACTGTAACTTTGTGTATTAAACCAAGTTTATGTACATTGAGCCATAAGAAAACAAAGACAAACACTATCTCAGTCTCACTCAAAAATTTCCGTATTTCGTAATATTCCATATGTCGGAATATTTGGATGTGGGCTACTTAACATATATATATATATATATATATATATATATATATATACTGGTCCTCAATGGCATAGCACTCCAGACGGCTTGTCAGAACAAATAATACACGGCAATTTGATCAGCAACGTTTCAATGTATTGCACATTGTCCTCAGGCTTACAAATCAAACATAAAACATACTTACATATATAGAGACCTCACCAGGTGTGAAACGCCGTTGATCCGGAAACGGGACAGCAAACCCGCCCAGCGGCGTGTCCGTCAGTGATGACGTCATCCATGTGCTCCCCATCACCATGACAACCTTATACACTATGCTTAAACACCAGGTTCTGTAATGCAACTGATTCTGTAATGCATAAAGTGAAGAACATCACATAATGAGCTTGCTACTAGGACACACAGCATTCATATTATTGTAATCTGAACTTCATAGCCAACTTTTGCACGATCACAGCGTGGTATTAGTCTATCTAAAGTGACTCAAGCCTAAATGTTCATTTAGGCCTCTAGGTGACACAGTGTCCAATCGTTGGATCCACTGTGCCTCTCTCTGCAGTAGTTTTAATCCCCGATTGCCCCCTCTTAATGAAGGCACAATATGATCAATCATGCGGTAGCGGACTGTCGTAAGGGGATGACGCGCAGTACTAAAATGCCGTGCAACCGGTTGCTCACTTTTACCTGTATTGATCGCTGCCTTGATGGCCGACCTGTGGGCTGCCATACGTTCTTTGAAAGTTCTCTCTGTCTTTCCAATGTATGACAGCCCACAGGGGCAGATCAATTGGTACACCACAAAACGAGACCCACATGTTAAACGATGTTGGATTTGATATGTTTTCCCTGTGTGCGGATGTTGGAATTTATCACCTACTATTAAAAACTGGCATGTAGTGCATGTACATCTGTAGCACCCTTTCCTCATGCCGAAAAATACTGATTGTGGTATAGGGTCAAAGATGTCTGTTCTAACTAGAATATCTCGAAGGTTTCTAGTTCTTTTGTAGCAGGGCATAATCCTGGTATCTACCAATTTTAAATCAGGGTCTGTCTGTATAAGCTCCCAATGTTTTTTAACTGAGCTTTTGATGGAATTACTTGCTGAATTAAATTCCTGTACCCAGGGTATATTAGAATTTTGTGACCGGTTCTTATGTGAGTATAGTAGTTGTTGTCTATCTAAGGCAAGTGCTTTACTTCTGGCTTCCTGGCGTCAATTGACGCTAATACCATTCAATTTCTTGATGTACAGTTAACTATCTGCGAAGGGAAAATTACTACATCCTTATTTTCAAAACCCACAGATAGAAACAATCTGTTACATTTTAAAAGTTGCCATCCTTTACCCCTTAAACGGAGGCTCCCGTATTCCCAGTTTCTTAGGGCCAAACGCATTACATCAGACCCTGTGTTGGCAGCTAAGCAGATTGATATCATAGCAAAAAAATTTTTGGAACGAGGGTACTGTCCCAAGTTACTAGAGGAAGCCAGAAGTAAAGCACTTGCCTTAGATAGACAACAACTACTATACTCACATAAGAACCGGTCACAAAATTCTAATATACCCTGGGTACAGGAATTTAATTCAGCAAGTAATTCCATCAAAAGCTCAGTTAAAAAACATTGGGAGCTTATACAGACAGACCCTGATTTAAAATTGGTAGATACCAGGATTATGCCCTGCTACAAAAGAACTAGAAACCTTCGAGATATTCTAGTTAGAACAGACATCTTTGACCCTATACCACAATCAGTATTTTTCGGCATGAGGAAAGGGTGCTACAGATGTACATGCACTACATGCCAGTTTTTAATAGTAGGTGATAAATTCCAACATCCGCACACAGGGAAAACATATCAAATCCAACATCGTTTAACATGTGGGTCTCGTTTTGTGGTGTACCAATTGATCTGCCCCTGTGGGCTGTCATACATTGGAAAGACAGAGAGAACTTTCAAAGAACGTATGGCAGCCCACAGGTCGGCCATCAAGGCAGCGATCAATACAGGTAAAAGTGAGCAACCGGTTGCACGGCATTTTAGTACTGCGCGTCATCCCCTTACGACAGTCCGCTACCGCATGATTGATCATATTGTGCCTTCATTAAGAGGGGGCAATCGGGGATTAAAACTACTGCAGAGAGAGGCACAGTGGATCCAACGATTGGACACTGTGTCACCTAGAGGCCTAAATGAACATTTAGGCTTGAGTCACTTTAGATAGACTAATACCACGCTGTGATCGTGCAAAAGTTGGCTATGAAGTTCAGATTACAATAATATGAATGCTGTGTGTCCTAGTAGCAAGCTCATTATGTGATGTTCTTCACTTTATGCATTACAGAATCAGTTGCATTACAGAACCTGGTGTTTAAGCATAGTGTATAAGGTTGTCATGGTGATGGGGAGCACATGGATGACGTCATCACTGACGGACACGCCGCTGGGCGGGTTTGCTGTCCCGTTTCCGGATCAACGGCGTTTCACACCTGGTGAGGTCTCTATATATGTAAGTATGTTTTATGTTTGATTTGTAAGCCTGAGGACAATGTGCAATACATTGAAACGTTGCTGATCAAATTGCCGTGTATTATTTGTTCTGACAAGCCGTCTGGAGTGCTATGCCATTGAGGACCAGTGTATTACTTTTATAGCACGGGCACCCGGCGCAATACTGGAACAGTTTAAGGGAGAGCCGGTACTTCTGCAGTATATATATATATATATATATATATATATACTGATTTAAACGTCACAGTACACCCTTTTGATTCAAAAACTGTGTAGGAAATGGGAAAACAATACGGTATCTACCAAACATGGGCGCCATTTTGAATCTAAGTCAGTTTTCCCATTTTCTGGATAGTTTTTGAAACAAAAGGGTGTACTGCGACTTTTGAATCACCCTGTATATATATATCTCCTATATAATAGCCCAGATCTGTGACTTTGTGCTTCATTTGCTAACGCTGGGCGGAGTCACAACACTGGGTGGAGTTAGTCAATTGAGTCACAGATCTGGGCAAATCTATAGGAGACTAGGAGCAGAAGCAGATGGTATGGGCATGTCACAGGCAGGGGTGCATACCTCCCAGCTTTCTTCAGGCAGACAGGGGTGCATACCTCCCAGCTTTCTTCAGGCAGAAGGAGGGACACACGCACAGTGAAAAGGGGGTGTGGTCAACGAAAGGGGCGTGGCTTCTCATTTTCGTCAGTGAGGGGTCATGCCTTTTCGTCAGTGAGGGGTCATGCCCAGTGCTCTGTGAGCTGCTGGCATGCCCCCAGGGGTGGATTATGAGTCCGGGGGGCCCAGGGCACTTGAGACAGGGGGGCCCTATCTCATTGCTGTGCCTGCTGTGGAGTTGGGGGCGTGGCCTAATTGCGCCCTGCATGGCCACGCCCCCTTATGCAAACTCCTGGTTGTTGTTTTTTTTATGGGATTTTGGCCCCTCAGCTAGGGGTAAATCCAGAGGGTGTGGTCGCTCCCCTCTACACACCCGCACAGGTAGAAGAAAGCAGGGAGACTGCTGCCTCCCTGCAACACCACAGACCTGCCAACACGCAGCAGCTTGTTCTGACTGTAGCACAACATACCCTCCAACATCTTACACAGAAAAATTGGTACAATCCCGGAAAAGGGGCGTGGTCACGGGTAAAGGGGGCGTGGCCACGCCCCATTTTCCTATACTTTCAATGGAAGTCTGGAGAGCCAAAAATCGGTACAGACCATAAAAAAAAGGTCCTGTACCTATTAAAAAGGTACAGTTGGAGAGTATGGCACAATGCTGTTACTGGCAGGACGGGGGAGCTTCAGAGCTGGGACAGAGCTACTCCAGCCGGGGGCCCCCCTAAAACTGTGGGGCCCGCAGTATGTAACCCCTGCCCCCCACATAATCCGGCTCTGCTGCCGGACCCCCCCCTTAATCCGTACCCCCTGATGCCCCCTCTCCCTCTGTCTCCACTAAATAGTCTATTCACCGGCTCACTGTGTGCTTGACCCCCCACATCAGCATACTCAGCAGGGTCTCTCTGGTGCGGAGGAGCGTCCCTTTCTGGCACACTCCACGCTTCTTAGCTGCAGTTTAGTGGGGCACCTGCCACTGTGCATGTTCCGTACTGCCTCTGTTATCTCCAGCCCCAGCAACCCCACCGCTAGCTGTAGAGCTGCCGCCCGCAGTGAGGTGCACCCAGCTCCTTCTCACACTTTAGTCGGCGGGTAGCGCTGCAGAAGTCTGCGCTGCTTGCAGGCTCCGACCCACTCCTCCCTCCAGCCGCAGTGTCTCCTGGGGGCTAACCAGTCACTCCCAGTCTCCCCTTACCACAGTGCCCGGCAGCCGCGCGAGGTCCACGGTGTGACTGAGGAGTGGGGGGGGGGGGATGCGGATAGGCAGAGGAAGCAGGTCTCCAGCCTGAGAGAGTCAGCCATGCCAAGTCTCCACCAGCAGCAGATCCCAACAGGTTGGAGTGGATCAGCAGCAGCCAGCAGCAGTGACTCCGGTAAGACACATCTGTCTGTCACCACTGTTCTGTCCCTAATACCAATCTCTCCCGTGCCCTGTGTTCTGTCATGTTCCTGTCACCCCTGGCCTTGACCTGCCACCCGTATCCTGGCCCTTTCACCCTTATCCTGGCCCTTTCACCCTTATCCTGGCCCTGTTACCCTTATCCTGGCCCTGTTACCCCTATCCTAGCCCTGTCATCCCTGGCCTTGCCCTGTCACCCTTATCCTGGCCCTGTTACCCTTATCCTGTCCCTGTTACCCCAATCCTGGCCCTGTCACCCCTGTCCTGGCCCTGTTACCGTTATCCTGGCCCTGTCACCCCTGTCCTGGCCCACCCCTCCACCCGCAGCATCTACAGACACCCTCCCCCATCCGCAGTCCCCCACACACCCGCTACATTCTGTACATTGTGCCCTGCAGGTGCTGTTCACGCCGTCGCAAGGGGCTGCGCCTCCTTCACCATCGCACGCCCTTTCATTGTGCAATATTTAACCACTAACAAAGGAATGCAGGTAATACTCCATATAATACAAATATTGAACCCCAGATAGGCATGTAAGGGTTAAGGGGGCGTAGCCCCTTGCGACGGTGTGAAGAGCGCCCGTAGGGCGCGATGAAGCACCTAGTATATATATATATATATATATACATACACATATATATATATATATATATATATATATTCATTTATTTTAAATCACACATTTCTTACCAGTCATACCCAGGATTAGAACCCATGACCTGTTACGCTGATGGCAGACAGCTTACTGACAGACATAATTGCTCCTGTATAGCAAGCCTGCAGATTCTAATTATATGAAGCTACTAGTTAGAATTGTCAGTTCAATACCATTGCAACTAGACTAGAGATGACCGGACTTCACTGCCCGAGGCCGAATCCAAGTCAGGCTCGGGGTTTCCCGCCTGACTCGAAAACCAGAACGAGGCAAAATGTCATAATCCCACTGTCAGGGGTTTGGATTCCATAAGGAGCCGTGCGTCGCCACCATTTTCACTCTGGCATTGGAGAGTGTAGAGAGAGGAGGTGTCTCCGTCCTCAGAGTCCTGCATCATTTCAGTGTTAATGTCTTGTGCTGCATCTGTCCAGTCACAGTGGTTGTGTCCTCTGCTGCCATATGTCCAGTGCTGCTGTATAAGTCCAGTCCAGTGATGCTGTGTTGTCCTGTATCAGTCCAGTGGTGCTGTATTGTGCTGCATCAGTCCAGTCACAGTGGTGTGTTGTGCTGCATCAGTCACAGTGGTGGTGTCCTCTGCTGCCATATGTCCAGTGCTGCTGTATAAATCTAATCGATTGCAGTGGTGCTGTGTTGTCCTGCATCAGTCCAGTGGTGGTGTCCCTGTGCTGCTGTATATGTCTAGTGGTACTGCCGTATATGTCCAGTGATGCTGCCATATATGTCCATTGATACTGGCGTATATGTCCAACTGTACTGCCGTATAAATCCAGTGATCTTGCCGTATAATTCCAGTGATCCTGCCGTATAATTCCAGTGGTACTGGTGTATAAGTCCAGTCTAGTGATACTGCTGTATATGTCCAGTGATACTGCCGTATATGTCCATTGATACTGCCGTATATGTCCTGCGGTACTGCCGTATAATTCCAGTGATCCTGCTGTATAATTCCAGTGGCACTGGCGTATAAATCCAGTGATCCTGCCGTATAATTCCAGTGATCCTGCCGTATAATTCCAGTGGTACTGGCGTATAAATACAGTCCAGTGATACTGTCGTATATGTCCAGTGATACTGCCGTATATGTCCATTCATCCTGCCGTATAATTCCAATGACACTGACGTATAACTCCAGTGGTACTGGCGTATAATCCAGTGATCCTGCCGTATAATTCCAGTGATCCTGCCATATAATTACAGTGGTACTGGCGTATAAGTCCAGTGATCCTGCCGTATAATTCCAGTGATCCTGCCATATAATTACAGTGGTACTGGCGTATAAGTCCAGTGATCCTGCCGTATAATTCCAGTGATCCTGCCATATAATTACAGTGGTACTGGCGTATAAGTCCAGTGATCCTGCCGTATAATTACAGTGATCCTGCCGTATAATTACAGTGATACTGCCATATAATTCCAGTGGTACTGGCGTATAATTCCAGTGATCCTGCCGTACAATTACAGTGTTACTGGCCTATAAATCCAGTCCAGTGATACTGCCGTATATGTCCAGTGGTACTGGCGTATAAATCCAGTGATCCTGCCGTATAATTCC
This sequence comes from Pseudophryne corroboree, assembly GCF_028390025.1. Taxonomy (NCBI): domain Eukaryota; kingdom Metazoa; phylum Chordata; class Amphibia; order Anura; family Myobatrachidae; genus Pseudophryne; species Pseudophryne corroboree. Next base: position 1,021,869,202 of record NC_086445.1, read on the forward strand.
AGTGATCCTGACGTATATGTCCAGTGGTACTGCCATATAATTCCAGTGATACTGCCGTATATATATATACCCTGTTGCAAAGTGGATTACTGAGGCCATAACAACTATGCTGATGTTAGACGAGCATCCGGTATCCGCCATTAGTGCAGTTGGACTGCAGTTCCAAACAAGATGGGCCAGGTGTTTGTGCCGCACACTTGTACAGCAACCTCATTGCACCTTTTTTACATCATTGCATCATGTGCTGTTTGGGGCCTAGTTTTTTTTAAGTGCCATCCTGTCTGCAACTGCAGTGCCACTCCTAGATGGGCCAGGTATTTGTGCCGCACACTTATGTCACTTAGCTTAGTCACATCCACCTCGGAGCAACCTTTTGGCCTAAAAACAATATTGTGAGGTGTGAGAATAGACTGGAAATGAGTGGAAATTAATGTTATTAAGGTTAATAATACTGTAGGATAAAAATTACCCCCAAATTCTGTTATTTTAGCCGTTTTGTTTTTTTTAAATCATCCAGATCCAAAACCAAAACACAAATGAAATTACTAATCAATCCTTCCTTCCACTTCATACATACTTTACCACTCTTGGGCCCCTGATCCAGTTATTGATAAAGATATGTGTCAGACCATTTTTACTGATTTTGGTTTCTTTTTCATTTCTTTTTTTTTTAACAAAAAAATGCTAAAATCACATGATTTGGCTTTTTTTTGTTCCTAGAGTATTATTAACCCCATTAACATTAATTTCCAGGCATTTCCAGGCAATTTTGACCACAGTACAAACAATGAAAAATATATATTGTACAATATATATTTTTAGATGCTGTACTGATTATTTTCAGCCTCAATGTAGGATCCGTTCCTGAAAGTTATTTTTGACCTGGAGATGGATCCACCTGATGTAGTAGTTTGGCAACAACGGGTGGAGTGCCTCAAGGTGCCTCAGCCAGCTTTCCGCAAGGTACGTACAAAGTAAATAAATATTAATGTTTTTGACCAATATACACAACTAATTTTTGTATTAATTAAACATATTTCCACTTGCAGACATCATGGCAAAAAGGGAGTGAAATTGTGCCAAGTCCCGGGTGCGGCTCCCTTATATGGAATCCAAAACCTGCAAGATCCGACGCTGGATTAAAACAATATTGTGAGGTGATCAAAATTGACTGTAAATGACTGAAAATGAATGTTATTGAGGTTAACAATTTTGTAGGAATAAAAACAGGCCAAAATTCAGTAATTTTAGCTGTTTTTATGATATGAAAAAAAAAAAACCCGATCCAAAACCAAATCCAAAATCCACAAGAGCGGTTTTGGCAAATCCAAAACATGAAGGAGATACAGATCTAAACCCAAAACCCAAGATTTGGCCTGGCGCACATCTCTATTAACAAGTGGAGTGGGTTTATTGAAGACATTGCAGGTACAGCTGTACTCACTGTTATACACACCGGTCGATGTAGTGGAGCGGGTTGTCACACAGTACACCATCCGGTGAGCATATGTAGGAACTGGGTAGTGGTGCAGGCTACTGGAGCAGCATGGAAATAAGCAGGTAATCGCAGGTCTCATGGGAGATAAGTGGAAGTGGAAGACTACTGTCTCCCACCATAGCACTCTAACCCAGTCCCAAGATGGCTCTACACATGCCTTGGTAGCCATCTTGGTACAGGGAATGAAGCTTTCCTGGAGGTGTAACAACATGGAGTCTGCTCATTAAGGCACTCCACAACCAGTGTGGAGTCATCGTAGTTGGTTGGCAAAATGAACAGAATTAATTTCTACTAAGTCTATTCAGTAAACTAAGTTCTTTAAAATAGTTCTTTAAAGTATTATAAGGCTGGTAAAGCTATTACCTTAAGTAATCATACACGTCTTGCATGTTTATTGCATTATAAGAGTAATGGCCCCAAATAAATGGCCTGTGATTGCTTTGCATATACTGTAGTCATTAGGTTTAAAGTGTCAATTACTTTAGCACTTTAAACCCATGTTCCCCTTATCTATCTCAAACATCTCCGCAAGTGCATCCTTCTCTCGGTCCCTCACAAACCACGCAGATCTGGAACACTTCTATAACCTCAGTTTTTCTGCCGACTTACCCAAACTAAAATTAGACATACTGTAAAATGAAATGAAGTATTCCCACTGTGGGACAGATGTATTAACCTGGAGAAGGCATAAGGAAGTGATAAACCAGTGATATGTGATAAAAGCACCAGCCAATCAGCTCCAATATGTAAATTAACAGGATCTGATTGGCTGCAGCCTTTATCACCTTGCACTTATCACTGGTTTATCACTTCCTTATGCCTTCTCCAGGTTAATACAACTGCCCCAAAGTTAGGATTGCCATCCATCACAAGCCATCTGCTCAATCCCGTCCTTTACCGTGAACTCCGGAAAATCAGATTTCATCGAGATCTGACGGAACTGAACTCTTTACAACTTTTCCAGAAATCAGTGTAAGTTCTGTAACAAGGTAAAGCAGAGGGAATACGTACTATTTGCCGGCTGTCAAGACCCCGACAGCGAGATCCCTCCTGCCAGGATGCCGGCAGCGGGGTGAGCGGTAGGAGTCCCCTTGCGGGCACACTGCGTCAGCTACAGGTTCTATTCCCTGGAAAAGTGGGAATTGCCCCTGTTCACCGAGTTTCCCGGCTGGCGGAACCGTCATCTGTCGGGATTCCGGCCTCGGTATCCTGACGGGTATGGGTCATTAGGTTGAGCACACTTAGGTCGACAGTCATTAGGTCGACCATTATTGGTCGACACAAGTTTTTTTGGTGTATTTTTTGGTGTCGTTTTCTTCGTAAAGTGACGGAGAACCCCAGTTAGCGCACCGTGTCCCCTCATATGTCCGGTCAAGGTGACTCACTCCACTACCACTGCGCTCAGCACAGGTACTATTCCCAATCGTAGTCCATGTGGATCGTAAAGTATGAAAAAGTTCAAAAAATTAAGAGAAAAAAAGAAAAAGCGAAAAATGCATGTCGACCTTTTTCCATGTCGACCTAGTACATGTCGACCTAATGCATGTTAACCAATAGTGGTCGACCTAATGACTGTCGACCTAAGTGTGGTGGACTTAATGACCGTATCCCATCCTGACTGCCGGAATCCCGACAGCCAGCCGGCAACTTGATTGCATCCAGCGGTGCAAGTGGGCGGGTATGGGTGGGTACGGCATACACCTAAGAATTTACTCACTACCGCTCCTCTCCCTCCCTCAAGCTGCTCACCGCCGTCGCTGCATGAGGGGAGGAGAGCGCAGCATTCCCTCTCCTGCCCCTCAGTGTCTTCCTTCAATTCATGGCTGGCCGTGAGCCAATCAGGACTGCAAGCTTTGATTGGCTCACGGATGGCGCTGAATTGAAGGAAGAGTGACACCTGCACCTACTGAGGTGCAGGAGAGGCACAGGCTGCACTCTCCTCCACACACACACACACACACAGGACCAAGACACCAGCAGCAGGGGAAGGGGGACATGTGTATCTGGCACTTGGGGGACATGTGTAGCTGGCACTGGGGGCATATCTGGCACTGGGGGCATGTATATGGCACTGGGGGCATATCTGGCACTGGGGGGCATGTATATGGCACTGGGGGCATATCTGGCACTGGGGGAACATGTGTATATGGCACTGGGGACAATTCTGTATCAGGCACTGGGGGGGGCATTTCTGTATCTGGCACTGGGGGGGCAATGTATATCTGACACAGTGGGGACATTTCTGTATCTGACACTGTGGGGCAATGTGTATCTGGCACTGTGGGGACATTTCTGTATCTGACACTGTGGGGCAATGTGTATCTGGCACTGTGGGGACATTAGTGTATCTGACACTGTGGGGCAATGTGTATCTGGCACTCTGGGGACATTTGTGTATCTGACACTGTGGGGCAATGTGTATCTGGCACTGTGGGGACATTTGTGTATCTGACACTGTGGGGCAATGTGTATCTGGCACTGTGAGGCAATGTATATCTGACACAGTGGCGACATTTGTGTATCTGACACTGTACGGCAATGTGTATCTGACACTGTGGGGCAATGTGTGTCTGGCACTGTGAGGCAATGTATATCTGGCACTGTGGCGACATTTGTGTATCTGACACTGTGGGGCAATGTGTATGTGACACTGTGGGGCAATGTGTATCTGGCACTGTGGGGCAATGTGTATCTGGCACTGTGAGGCAATGTATATCTGACACAGTGGCGACATTTGTGTATCTGACACTGTGGGGCAATGTGTATCTGGCACTGTGGGGCAATGTGTGTCTGGCACTGTGAGGCAATGTATATCTGGCACTGTGGGGCAATGTGTGTCTGGCACTGTGAGGCAATGTATATCTGACACAGTGGCGACATTTGTGTATCTGACACTGTGGGGCAATGTGTATGTGACACTGTGGGGCAATGTGTATCTGGCACTGTGGGGCAATGTGTATCTGGCACTGTGAGGCAATGTATATCTGACACAGTGGCGACATTTGTGTATCTGACACTGTGGGGCAATGTGTATCTGGCACTGTGAGGCAATGTATATCTGACACAGTGGCGACATTTGTGTATCTGACACTGTGGGGCAATGTATATCTGGCACTCTGGTGGCATTTGTTTATCTGACACTGTGGGGCAATGTATATCTGGCACTGTGGGGCAATATGTATCTGACACTGTGGGGCAATGTGTATCTGGCACAGTGAGGCAATGTGTATCTAGCACAGTGAGGCAATGTATATCTGGCACTGTGGGGCAATATGTATCTGACAATGTAAGGCAATGTGTATCTGGCAATGTGGGGCAATGTGTATCTGGCACTGTGGGGCAATGTATATCTGGCACTGTGGGGCAATGTATATCTGGCACTGTGGGGCAATGTATATCTGGCACTGTGAGGTAATGTGTATCTGGCAATGTATATCTGGCACTGTGGGGCAATGTATATCTGGCACTGTGGGGCAATGTATATCTGGCATTGTGGGGCAATGTATATCTGGCACTGTGGGAGCAATGTATATCTGGCAATGTGGGGCAATGTGTATCTGGCAATGTATATCTGGCACTGTGGGGCAATGTATATCTGGCACTGTGGGGCAATGTATATCTGGTAATGTGTATCTGGCAATGTGGGGCAATGTGTATCTGGCAATGTGTATCTGGCAATGTATATCTGGCAATGTGGGGTAATGTGTATCTGGCAATGTGGGGCAATGTGTATCTGGCAATGTGGAGCAATGTGTATCTGGCAATGTGGGGCAATGTATATCTGGCAATGTGGGGCAATGTATATCTGGCAATGTGAGGCAATGTATATCTGGCACTGTGGGGCAATGTATATCTGGCACTGTGGGGCAATGTATATCTGGCACTATTGGGGTCATACGTGTATCTGCCCCTCCCCCCATATGTGTAGCACGCCCGATTTTCATTGACCACGCCCCCATTTTCATTGGCCATGCACCATGTGGAATTTGGCCACACCCATTTTTGGTGTGTGTGCCTTCGGCGCGCGCACACAGTACCAATGTGTATCTAGCACAGTGAGGCAATGTATATCTGGCACTGTGGGGCAATATGTATCTGGCAATGTAAGGCAATGTGTATCTGGCAATGTGGGGCAATGTGTATCTGGCACTGTGGGGCAATGTATATCTGGCACTGTGGGGCAATGTATATCTGGCACTGTGAGGCAATGTGTATCTGGCAATGTATATCTGGCACTGTGGGGCAATGTATATCTGGCACTGTGGGGCAATGTATATCTGGCATTGTGGGGCAATGTATATCTGGCACTGTGGGAGCAATGTATATCTGGCAATGTGTATCTGGCAATGTATATCTGGCACTGTGGGGCAATGTATATCTGGCACTGTGGGGCAATGTATATCTGGCACTGTGGGGCAATGTATATCTGGCACTGTGGGGCAATGTATATCTGGCACTGTGGGGCAATGTATATCTGGCACTGTGGGGCAATGTATATCTGGCATTGTGGGGCTATGTATATCTGGCACTGTGGGAGCAATGTATATCTGGCAATGTGGGGCAATGTGTATCTGGCAATGTGTATCTGGCAATGTATATCTGGCACTGTGGGGCAATGTATATCTGGCACTGTGGGGCAATGTATATCTGGCACTGTGGGGCAATGTATATCTGGCACTGTGGGGCAATGTATATCTGGCAATGTGGGGTAATGTGTATCTGGCAATGTGTATCTGGCAATGTGTATCTGGCAATGTATATCTGGCAATGTGGGGTAATGTGTATCTGGCAATGTGGGGCAATGTGTATCTGGCAATGTGGAGCAATGTATATCTGGCACTGTGGGGCAATGTATATCTGGCACTGTGGGGCAATGTATATCTGGCACTGTGGGGCAATGTATATCTGGCACTATTGGGGTCATATGTATATCTGCCCCTCCCCCCATATGTGTAGCACGCCCGATTTTCATTGACCACGCCCCCATTTTCATTGGCCATGCACCATGTGGAATTTGGCCACACCCATTTTTTGGTGTGTGTGCCTTCGGCGCGCGCACACAGTACCAATGTGTATCTAGCACAGTGAGGCAATGTATATCTGGCACTGTGGGGCAATATGTATCTGGCAATGTAAGGCAATGTGTATCTGGCAATGTGGGGCAATGTGTATCTGGCACTGTGGGGCAATGTATATCTGGCACTGTGGGGCAATGTATATCTGGCACTGTGAGGCAATGTGTATCTGGCAATGTATATCTGGCACTGTGGGGCAATGTATATCTGGCACTGTGGGGCAATGTATATCTGGCACTGGGGCAATGTATATCTGGCAATGTGGGGTAATGTGTATCTGGCAATGTGGGGCAATGTGTATCTGGCAATGTGTATCTGGCAATGTATATCTGGCAATGTGGGGTAATGTGTATCTGGCAATGTGGGGCAATGTGTATCTGGCAATGTGGAGCAATGTGTATCTGGCAATGTGGGGCAATGTGTATCTGGCACTGTGAGGCAATGTATATCTGGCACTGTGGGGCAATGTATATCTGGCACTATTGGGGTCATATGTGTATCTGCCCCTCCCCCCATATGTGTAGCACGCCCGATTTTCATTGGACATGCACCATGTGGAATTTGGCCACACCCATTTTTTGGTGTGTGTGCCTTCGGCGCGCGCACACAGTACCTATAAGACATTTTTTCTACTTTCACCACTGATTGCATCCCAAGCAGAGATAGGTGGGTACTTTTACAGTGGTTGATGTGGCTGATAATTGACAAGCAGTTTACATCGGTAAACAGGTAAAAGCGGCAGCAGCAGGTACAGTATACAGTGGTGTTTATTGCACCACTGCTACAGTAGCATCCTCCCATCCGCCCCCAGAGCATTATCACCACAAGTTATATACTCACACTCTGGGAACACTTACCTCTATTGCAGATCCCGTGCTTGTTTTTTAGACATATGAATAAGATGATACCGGCCATGGTGAGGATGATTATCGTTGCGATTGCACTTGAGATGATGGCGTAATTGTGACCTGTTTCTCGTGGTTTCTTACGCACCTCTGTAACCACCATATAAAATATTACAGAAGTGCACTTATGTGTTTCATTATTTCATTATGTCGATTTTTTTTAACTCCCAAACCTCTCCCTCAGCTTTGTATTTAGGACCCTCCATAGACCCCTCCTCGTCTATCTGCATCAGGTAAAGGTGCTACAAGCACTCACTGTATCACTACTTGTAGGACAATGGCCCTCATTCCGTGTTGTTCGCTCGCTAGCTGCTTTTAGCAGCAGTGCACACACTAAGCCGCCGCCCACTGGGAGTGAATCTTAGCTTAGCAGAATTGCGAAAATAAATTTCTTAGCAGTTTCTGAGTAGCTCAAGACTTACTCCTACACTGCGATCAGTTCAGTCAGTTTAGTTCCTGGTTTGACGTCACAAACACACCCAGCGTTCGCCCAGACACTCCCCCGTTTCTCCAGCCACTCCCGCGTTTTTCCCAGAAACGGCAGCGTTTTTCCGCACACACCCATAAAACGGCCAGTTTCCGGCCACAAACACCCACTTCCTGTCAATCACACTACGATCACCAGAACGATGAAAAATCCTTGTTATGCCGTGAGTAAAATACCAAACTTTTTTGCAAATTTACTTGGGGCAGACGCACTACGAACATTGCGCATGCGCAGTTTGCGACTAATCGCTCCGTTGCGAAGAAAACTAACGAGCGAACAACTCGGAATGAGGGCCCAATATCATTTCACATGCAGTGGAACCTTTCTCTATTACAACAGTTTCCATAGAATAGAAGAACTTGTTACCTCTACAACTGCCAGGTGGGCAAAACACACCTGAGAATTCCAAGGCTTGCAAGTCACACAGAATATACCAAGATTTAGTTACTGCCATTATCTTGAGAAATAATTTACTACAGGGGTATTCAGAATTCAGCCCTCCAGCTGCTTTGGTACTACACATACCAGCATGCTGTGCCACAGTTTTAGCATGCTCTAATAGCAAAACTTTGACAGGCATGCTGGGATGTGTAGTTCCACAACAGCTGGAGGGCCACATGTTGAATACACGTTTCACTATAAGTGACCTACCAATAACAAAACATAATTTAATGTCTTCCTACAGTATATTATTATTATTAATATTATTATTGTACATAATGGCCCTCATTCCGAGTTGTTCGCTCGCAAGCTGATTTTAGCAGCTTTGCACACGCTAAGCCGCAGCCTACTGGGAGTGAATCTTAGCTTATCAAAATTGTGAACGAAAGATTATCAAAATTGCGATTACACACCTCTTAGCAGTTTCTGAGTAGCTCCAGACTTACTTGGCATCTGCGATCAGTTCAGTGCTTATCGTTCCTGGTTTGACGTCACAAACACACCCAGCGTACACCCAGACACTCCTCTGTTTCTCCGGCCACTCCCGCGTTTTTCCCAGAAACTGTAGCGTTTTTTCGCACGCACCCATAAAACGGCCAGTTTCCGCCCAGAAACACCCACTTCCTGTCAATCACATTACGATCCCCAGAACGAAGAAAAAACCTTGTAATGCCGTGAGTAAAATACCTAACTGCATAGCAAATTTACTTGGCGCAGTCGCACTGCGGACATTGCGCATGCGCATTAGCGACTAAAGCTCCGTTGCGAGAAAAAAATACAGAGCGAACAACTCGGAATGAGGGCCAATGTTAAAATGAATTCAATATTATCACGTTCAGTAAAGATTGTGGTACCTAGGAGACACACCTATTTATAAAAACCTTGGATTTATCAACAACTTTTATCATCCACAAGTTTTAAAACTTGTTGCGTATATTAAATGGTGCTCCAGCAAATCAGCTCCCAACTGTCATTTTTCAAAGACATAACAGTTAGGAGTGATTGGCTGAAGCATTTATCATACGCAACAAGTTTTAAAACTTGTGGATGATAAAAGTCATTGATAAATCAGCCCCCTTGCCTGACAAATCCCGAATCTCAGGAATTACATGTAACAGATCCAATACATATATATATATATATATATATAATGCACATATAATGTTGTGTACAGTGAAAGTAAAAAGCAGACAGCAAGCAATACAGGTAATACAGAAAATAAATCATTTAGCACCCACCTATTTCCAGTGCTGTGGAAGATGATTCCCCACCATGAGCCACCAAGACACAGGTGATGTTGATGCTGTGCTCCACCTTCCAGGACAGGGAGCTAGAGATGTTGAACGCTGAGCTTATATTAATAATTTTATGTTCTGGGTAATATGGGGTTGTTCTATTTTCATCAGAAACTTTCCAGAACATTTTCTGAGGCTCTGGAAAACCATTTCCTGATGAGCAGCGCAGGTCTACAGTATCTCCCTGATTTAACGTTATCGTCGTTGATATGGAACTGTTTTCAATTTCTGGTTTAGTGAAGTTAGCTGTAACCAAAGGCAACGTGGTGTTAATAAACAATTGGGGGATATAGTATCATAGTAGCAAAATTACACGATAGAAGGTAATAAAATGATTGCTACACACTAAAGCTGGGTACACCTAACATATCTGTGGGAGGCACCTTTTTTAATGTCCCCACTGGGAGCCATATTGTCTAGAAACAGTCCTGCATACGAACATGCTGTATGAACTGCGCCTATCTCTGTGACAGGCTGTAAATGCGGGCACAGCTCTTATCAAGCTGACGTCACACTGGAATGGCATAGATTTACCATTTTTTCCTGCAATACAGTGTTCCAGCTAATGTTTATATGTAAGAAAACCCTCTGCATATTATATCTGTATGAACAGTAATTTCCGATGTCACTTCTTAAAATCACTTCAGTATTTATTTAGGACAATTGCATTATACAAAATAATGTCCCATCACATAAATGATTACAGATATTTGAAGTCACTTTTGAGTCCTGAACTCTGCACGTGACTATTAGGAGCAATTTACTGGAATAGGGACTGTCAGCTCCTGGGGCACGACATACCCTGTGAGTGATTTACAATTTGTGACGCAAGGGATACAAGATTTTCGCCTTATTTGTTAGAGATTTGCGGTTCGGTTCTCCAAAATCAGAATCCACCCGAATGTTGTGTATCCACACCAAACCAAAACCCGGTCTGGATCTCTCGAGGCGATCCAATCTGAACCGAGTCCCGGTCCGGATCTTCCCGCCATTCGGAATTTGGATTTTAAATACAAATTTCGAGTTTTGGACTGCAAAAATTACACACTTTTAGCAGTTGTTATACATTTTATTAAACAATTTTTAACAGGACAAAAAAACGAATCCGCACCAAAACGCTTGAGGATGGTTTTAACCAAAATACGATGATGATTTAGAACCAAAACATAAACATAGAGGTCTGTGCACATCTCTACTATTTGTTATATGTAGGCCATTCCTATATATGGATCATTATCAATCTTTATTTAATACTTTTTTTTAAAATATTAATTACGTTATTGTTTCTCATGCGGTATACCTATAAAGTATATTTTTGAGGTTTTCTATTAAAAGTTAAATTTTTGTTATTTCATTGACTATATAAAAATAAATAGTGCCCCAGGAAGAGATTATTTTTGTCTTCCTGCCCCTGCAAAGGTTATGGATTGGGATGTAGTTATGTGGCCGGCGGTCACAACACCTCCCCCCACATCCCGCCCCCTGAAAATCCCAACGGTCGGCATGCCGATCATCAGGGACTATTCCCACTCGTGGGTGTCCAATACTCCCATAGAGTGGGAATAAAACCTGTGGCAACCACTGGTCCCCAGTGAGCCCGCAAGGGGCTTCTTATGCTCCCCTCCCCCCGCCCGCCGGCATTCTGCTGTCGGGATCCCGGCAGAGGTGTGCTGACCGATGGTCTCTTGACTTCCGGTCACACATACCCAACCCTATGGATCAATGGGTTGATCTGGATTAGCTCGATAGTCAATAGGTGGACCACTATTGGTCGACATGGACATGTTTGACATGGGGAAAATGTCGACACAGTGAAGTGGTTGACACGGGGACAGGTTGACACATGAAAATGAAAATTTTTGGCCATTTTTTGGTGTTGTTTTGTTCTTAACATGAACAGGAACCCCAGTTTGTGCACCGCGTCCCCTCCCAATCGTAGGCCACGAGGAGGATAAAGTATAAAAAAGGTAAAAATACAAAAACATTTTTAAAAAAGCCATGCCGACCTTACATGTGTCGACCTTTTTCCCATGTCGATCGATAGTGGTAGACCTATTGACTGTCGACCTACCATCCGGATAACCTCTAATGTAGTTAGCCTAGTACATGGTCACAGAAATCCTCTGTATAATTTACAGTCAAGAGAGAATAATCCTATGATACAGCATTTTAAACTTAGGCCCAGATTTATCAAGCCTTGGAAAGTGATAAATTGCACGGTGATAACGTACCAACCAATCAGCTCCTAGCTGTCATGTTACAGGCTGTGTTTGAAAAAAAAGGAAATTAGGAGCTGATTGGTTGGTACTTTTATCACCGTGCTAATTATCACTGTCCAAGGCTTGATAAATCTGGGCCTTACTTATTATAAGAATGAAGTTGCACTAAAACGTCAGTGACTTGTGTAGGGCTAGACTGCCATATTAAAGATTGACTCCTGTTCTGATGATGTTTCTGTGTTGTGCAACGGTTTATGTAACATGTTGAAAAGATCACGTACCAATGACATCCAGCTGGAACGTAGATTCGTGTACTTTGTCTGAATCACTGATTACAAGGCAGGTATATATTGCCATGTCTTGTAAAGTTATATTGTACAAGGTCAGGTCGCCGTTAGGCTGGAAAACCATTGTGTAGTTTTTAGAATTCCACTTCCTTTCCTCCTTGCCAAATCTTATGGTGTTTACCATCTTCACAGTACCTATTTGCCAGTATAAAGTTAAATCTTTCCAAGAGATATTCTTTGAATTGTTGAAATTGCACTTGAGTTCGGCCGCCCCTGAGACAAATGCTGTTCCGCGCTTATTTTCCTGGGAGGCTTCTGTAACAAAAGATAAGTAACTAATGATGCATCAAGCAGAGAAAAGAGTGGAGGTGTGGGCAAGTGGAGGAGTTACCCATAGCAAATAATCAGCATCAGTCAGTCAAAGTGTTGATATAACATTTTAGTGCAAGGTTTAGGATTAGGGTCATGGTTAGGTTTAGGTGTATGGTTAGGTTTATTGTTAGGGTTAGGTTTATGGTTAGGGTTGGGTTTAGGATTAAGGTAAGGTTTATGGCTAGGTTTAGGGTTATGGTTAAGGTTAGGTTTATGGTTAGGTTTAGGGTTAAGGTAAGGTTTATTGTTAGGTTTAGATGTATGGTTAGGTTTATGGTTAGGGTTAGGTTTATGGTTAGGGTTAGGTTTAGGATTAAGGTAAGGTTTATGGTTAGGTTTAGAGTTATGGTTAGGTTTATGGTTAGGGTTAGGTTTAGGATTAAGGTAAGGTTTATGGTTAGGTTTAGGGTTATGGTTAGGTGTATGGTTAGGGTTGGGTTTAGGATTAAGGTAAGGTTTATGGTTAGATTTAGGGTTAGGGTTAGGTTTATGGTTAGGGTTAGGTTTATGGTTAGGGTTAGGTTTAGGATTAAGGTAAGGTTTATGGTTAGGTTTAGGGTTAGGTTTAGGTTTATGGTTAGAGTTAGGTTTAGGATTAAGGTAAAGTTTATGGTTAGGTTTAGGTTCATGGTTAGGTTTAGGATTAAGGTAAGGTTTATGGTTAGGTTTAGGATTAAGGTAAGGTTTATGGTTAGGTTTAGGGTTTTGGTTAGGTTTAGGGTTAGGTTTAGGATTAAGGTAAAGTTCATGGTTAGGTTTAGGATTAAGGTAAGGTTTATGGTTAGGTTTAGGGTTATGGTTAGGTTTAGGGTTAGGGTTAGGTTTAGGATTAAGGTAAGGATTATGGTTTGGTTTAGGGTTAGGATTAAGGTAAAGTTTATGGTTAGGTTTAGGGTTATGGTTAGGTTTAGGGTTAGGTTTAGGATTAAGGTAAGGTTTATGGTTAGGTTTAGGTTCATGGTTATGGTTAGGTTTAGGATTAAGGTAAGGTTTATGGTTAGGTTTAGGTTCATGGTTATGGTTAGGTTTAGGATTAAGGTAAGGTTTATGGCTAGGGGACATAATCAGGTCTCAAAGCAACTGTGGTAGCACACGCAATGCACCGATGTTTGGCACTTTGCGCATGCACCAGACCCGTACTGCGCAGTGTAGTAAGGTCCTGCATCGTATGTAAGACTGCACTAATTTGTTAATAGCAATTCACTAGAGGTAAGTATGATAAAAAGGTATATGAGCTCTAAAAAGCCAGAGATGGTAAGCTTCTGCCAAGGATGAGGGCTTCAGGCATGGACCAGATCAGTTTCCCGGCATCCTTGATGAAGTGCACTAGATGCACGAAATGCGTTTGTGACTAGTGTGGAGGTTATCAGAATATACAGCTCACACAATCTGCAACTCCACGGCCTGTATGCCGGCTGGCTAAGTGACATCATCAAGCCACAGTCCACCAGGAACACATACAGCGTGAGCTACACGTTGCTGGGTCTGCAAAGGGTTTTTGTGAACTTGGGGCATTATTCAGGTTGGATCGCTATTCGCAAAAATTACTAAAAGGATGTGGGCGCTTCTGCAGGGCTCGTCATGCGCATGCACCCGCATTTACTGCGGGCGTCCACAGAAAATGCGATCGCCTATGCCTGTCAATAAGGCAGTGGCATTTGCAGAGGGGGTGGCAACACTCCATTTCCTAGGCGGAGACTAAATGTTGCAGGTGCGCGGCTTCAAAATGGGGGGTTGGTGTTGGCATGATCGGGGCAGCTGCGTGACATCACATGCAGCCACTGTGATCAGAAAAATGCCGACGGGCCTCATGTGGGCACCAGGGACGTGCAGTCAGGGGAGGCAATGCCTCTCCTGTCTTTAATGATTAAAATAATATAAAGAAAATACTTGTGACACATATTCTGTGTCATAAGTCATTTCTTTATATTATCCTAACCATTTCAGTAATTCCAAGTAGTTTGGGAGGCACTGATAGCAGTGCCTCCCGTGTACAATAGGGACAGGTTAAAACAGGGGGGCGGGTGGGGGGGCTGGATCCGCTGGTCCAATCACGCGGCATGGTGAAGCGGAGGCGGGGCTGGGGACCAGCTACTGTAGAGCTGCCACTGCAGTAGCGGCAGCCCCGGAGCCAGCGGGGCCCGGCGACAAGGGGGTCAAAGGGGACACCTGTGCCGGGTCCCGACATTCAGGGGGGGGGGGGGGCAGTGATCACTGTGTGCTGCCATCATTCGTAGGATAGTACTCCTCATAACGATCGCAAGTTGTGCAGGAGCACTCACCCCCTGCACGCGCTGCACATGACTACGCGGCTGGCGTAAAGCACAGGACCCAGAGGAGAGTAGATAAAAGGGTGATGCTGCCGCACACCATTTGAGAGAGTTTTGAGGTGCCACTGAAGGAGATGGACTGCGTTACTGGAGTCCCGCCGATGGCTGCTGTGTAAAGCTGTGACTCAGAGACTCTGAGTCTGAGTGTCCGGGACTGATGGAGGCGGAACTATGTGCCAGACTGCGGCCTCTATGTGGTGCCCACAATTGGACAGAGGTGGGTCTGTGGTGCGGCTCCCTTATGTTAGATAGGCCGGGAGGTGGATTCGGACTCACAGTAAATGTGAGAGGAAAGCCAGGGGCTAGTGAAGATCTTTCCTCAGACTAAGCAATTAAACCTGCTAAAAGGGCAGGCAGTGGGCAGCTTGGACAGTCCCTCTGAGGGGAGCGAATGTGTGAAGGGAGGTGGTTTGTCCTCTGAAAGCCTCCGGTGACTACTAAAGAGCTGGGGAAGGTGGCAGTAGTGGGGTGAACATGACCCTAGCTGTGACCCATTCCCTGATAGTCACCACGTAACTTGGTCTGATCCTAGCGGTCCGTGAAGCGTTGCCAGCATGATGCTGCGCTGGCCCTGTATGTATGTATGTATGTATGTATGTATGTATGTATGTATGTATGTGTGTGTGTGTGTGTGTGTGTGTGTGTATATATATATATATATATATACACACACATACAGTAATTTGTGTGTGTAAATATTTGTATATGTATGTGTACATATATGTATGAATATACGTACTGTATGCATGTCTGTGTACCTTTACTGTGTGTACCGTACAGTATATATATGTATATATTTATTGTATTTGTAAAGCCACGCTATAAAAGTGTGTGTGTGTGTGTGTGTGTGTGGGAGGGGGGGTCATGGAGAGTTGAGGGGGCCCCAGAGATGTTAGTGTACCAGGCCCCAATAATTCTGTTGCCGGCTGTCACTGTCGTCACTCTCTCTCTCCCTGCTGTCACTGTCGTCACTCTCTCTCCCTGTCGTTACTCTCTCTCCCTGTCGTCACTCTCTCTCTCCTGCTCTCCCTGTTGTTACTCTCTCTCCCTGTCATCACTCTCTCGCTGCTGTCACTGCCGTCAC
Source organism: Pseudophryne corroboree (assembly GCF_028390025.1). Taxonomy (NCBI): domain Eukaryota; kingdom Metazoa; phylum Chordata; class Amphibia; order Anura; family Myobatrachidae; genus Pseudophryne; species Pseudophryne corroboree. The sequence continues at coordinate 1,021,885,195 of NC_086445.1, forward strand.
TCTCTCTCCCTGTCGTCACTCTCTCTCTCCCTGTCGTCACTCTGGCTGTCCCTGCTATCACAATTTCAGCTCATTCAGTGTGCTATAATGTGAATTTCAGCTCATTCAGTGTGCTACAAGATGAATGTTGGCTCATTCAGTGTGCTACAAGATGAATTTCGGCTCATTCAGTGTGCTACAATGTGAATTTCGGCTCATTCAATGTGCTACAATGTGAATTTCGGCTCATTCAATGTGCTATCATGTGAATTTCGGCTCATTCACTGTGCTATAATGTGAATTTTGGCTCATTCAGTGTGCTACAATGTGAATTTCAGCTCATTCAGTGTCAGCTCATTCAGTGTGCTACAATGTGAATTTCGGCTCATTCAGTGTGCTACAAGGTAAATTTCGGCTCATTCAGTGTGCTACAAGGTGAATTTCGGCTCATTCAGTGTGCTACAATGTGAATATCGGCTCATTCAGTGTGCTACAAGGTGAATTTCGGCTCATTCAGTGTGCTACAATGTGAATTTCGGCTCATTCAGTGTGCTACAAGGTGAATTTCGGCTCATTCAGTGTGCTACAATGTGAATATCGGCTCATTCAGTGTGGTACAAGGTGAATTTCGGCTCATTCAGTGTGCTACAATGTGAATTTCGGCTCATACAGTGTGCTACAATGTGAATTTCGGCTCATTCAGTGTGCTATGATGTGAATGTCGTCTCATTCAGTGTGCTATAATTGTTATGCACACCAGTGCCTGCAGGAAAGTACTGGTGTCAGAACTGTTATGCACTCCAGTGTCTGCAGGAATGTACTGGTGTTTGAACTGTTATGCAAAACAGATGGACTCACAGACAAACTGGGGGATATGACATAACGTACACAGAAGGTGATAGGGTAACAAAATACACACAAAGTGAACAGAGAAGCCCAGAGGCTAAGGAACTGGGTATCTCCCTTGTATTAGAACTGCTAAGATGGAAAAAGCAAGATGTTGTGTTTTAATACGTAGAGAACCCGAAATGCTGTTGCTAAGGGCAACAGCAAAACCCTAAAGGGTTACCAACGGGTGTGGCAGTAAACTCCTTGGTCAGAGATGGAATGATAGACACAAGGAGAGTCTCCACAATCCTAATTCGCACTTGCAGTGCACAGGTTTTAGCTTACTGCCACTAAACTGACCCCTGACACCTAGCACAGTGAGCCAGGATTAGACAGGCAAGTCTGAGAATACAGCTGCAAACTTGCTAAGTTCACAGAGTAGTAACAGAACCCCAGCAAGCTAAACGACTGACTCCAGTCTTACTGCTAGGTCTGGATTGGCAGAGTGTAATACCAAATTCCCAGGCCTATTTGCAGTAAGCAACAAACAAATACAAAGCTACACAGTACTGGCTAACTTTCATGAACTGACTAACCAACAAAGATTCAGCAGCATCTGCTTACCCTGAAAAGAGGCCTTATAAAGCAGGTGCTGTCCACGCCCCACTCAGACCTCACAGACTGTGAGCACAAAAACCAGCACCGGATCCCCTGCCGTGCACAGAGCCTATAACCACTGCACAGCAAAAGACCCGAACCGGAGTATCAGCTGCGCTCAGGTTACTCCACTAGCACTTGTCTCCCGGTTGCCATGACGACGTGGCAGCACAGGGCAGGAGACCCTAACAATAATGTGAATTTTGGCTCATTCAGTGTGCTACAATGTGAATTTTGGCTCATTCAGTGTGCTACAATGTGAATTTTGGCTCATTCAGTGTGCTACAATGTGAAGTTTGGCTCATTCAGTGTGCTACAAGGTGAATTTCGGCTCATTCAGTGTGCTACAAGGTGAATTTCGGCTCATTCAGTGTGCTATAATGTGAGTTTCGGCTCATTCAGTGTGCTATGATGTGAATGTCGGCTCATTCAGTGTGCTATGATGTGAATTTCGGCTCATTCAGTGTGCTACAATGTGAATTTAGGCTCATTCAGTGTGCTATAATGTGAATTTCGGCTCATTCAGTGTGCTACAATGTGAATTTTGGCTCATTCAGTGTGCTACAATGTGAATTTTGGCTCATTCAGTGTGCTACAATGTGAATTTTGGCTCATTGGGGTATATTTACTAACATTCGTAATTCTCCCGATTTGGTGGGAGAATAATCACGAATGACATCGAAAGTGTAAAACTGCAACTTTTTGAATTTATTCCGACTAATTTACTAAACTGCCGTATTCTGCATTTTCAGGTTTTCCGATGTCGATGTCATTCGTGGTTTTTTTTTTTTTTTTTACGGCAGTGATTAGCAAAATACTGCCGACTTTTTCTAAATGAATCTCGGCCGGATCTGTGTGATCCGTGCTGGGGTTTTTTTTTTTTTTTTAAATAAGCACTGTAAAACTGTAAAAAAAATGGCGTGGGGTCCCCCCTCCTAAGCATAACCAGCCTCGGGCTCTTTGAGCCGATCCTGGTTGCAGAAATAATAAGAATTTACTTACCGATAATTCTATTTCTCATAGTCCGTAGTGGATGCTGGGGACTCCGTCAGGACCATGGGGAATAGTGGCTCCGCAGGAGACAGGGCACATCTAAAGAAAGCTTTTAGGATCACATGGTGTGTACTGGCTCCTCCCCCTATGACCCTCCTCCAAGCCTCAGTTAGGTACTGTGCCCGGACGAGCGTACACAATAAGGAAGGATCTTGAATCCCGGGTAAGACTCATACCAGCCACACCAATCACACCGTACAACTTGTGATCTGAACCCAGTTAACAGTATGATAACAAACGAAGTAGCCTCTGAAAATATGGCTCACAACAATAATAATAACCCGATTTTTGTAACAATAACTATGTACAAGTATTGCAGACAATCCGCACTTGGGATGGGCGCCCAGCATCCACTACGGACTATGAGAAATAGAATTATCGGTAAGTAAATTCTTATTTTCTCTAACGTCCTAGTGGATGCTGGGGACTCCGTCAGGACCATGGGGATTATACCAAAGCTCCCAAACGGGCGGGAGAGTGCGGATGACTCTGCAGCACCGAATGAGAGAACTCCAGGTCCTCCTTAGCCAGAGTATCAAATTTGTAAAATTTTACAAACGTGTTCTCCCCTGACCACGTAGCTGCTCGGCAAAGTTGTAATGCCGAGACCCCTCGGGCAGCCGCCCAAGATGAGCCCACCTTCCTTGTGGAGTGGGCCTTTACAGATTTAGGCTGTGGCAGGCCTGCCACAGAATGTGCAAGTTGGATTGTGCTACAGATCCAACGCGCAATCGTCTGCTTAGACGCAGGAGCACCCAACTTGTTGGGTGCATACAATATAAACAACGAGTCAGATTTTCTGACTCCAGCTGTCCTTGAAATATATATTTTTAATGCTCTGACAACGTCCAGTAACTTGGAGTCCTCCAAGTCGCTAGTAGCCGCAGGCACCACAATAGGCTGGTTCAAGTGAAAAGCCGAAACCACCTTAGGGAGAAAATGAGGACGTGTCCGCAGTTCTGCCCTGTCCGAATGGAAAATCAGATATGGGCTTTTGTACGATAAAGCCGCCAACTCTGAAACTCTCCTGGCTGAAGCCAGGGCCAGTAGTATGGTTACTTTCCATGTAAGATACTTCAAATCTACAGACTTGAGAGGCTCAAACCAATGAGATTTGAGAAAATCCAAAACTACGTTTAGATCCCACGGTGCCACTGGGGGCACAATCGGGGGCTGTATATGTAGTACACCCTTGACAAAAGTTTGTACTTCAGGCACTGAAGCCAATTCCTTCTGGAAGAAGATTGATAAGGCCGAAATTTGAACTTTAATAGACCCCATTTTGAGGCCCATAGACAATCCTGCCTGCAGGAAATGTAAGAATCGACCCAATTGAAATTCTTCCGTTGGGGCCTTCTTGGCTTCACACCACGCAACATATTTTCTCCAAATGCGGTGATAATGTTGTGCGGTCACTTCCTTCCTAGCCTTAATCAAGGTAGGAATAACTTCCTCTGGAATGCCCTTTTCTTTTAGAATCCGGCGTTCAACCGCCATGCCGTCAAACGCAGTCGCGGTAAGTCTTGGAACATACAAGGTCCCTGCTGAAGCAGATCCCTTCTTAGAGGTAGAGGCCACGGATCCTCCGTGAGCATCTCTTGAAGTTCCGGATACCAAGTTCTTCTTGGCCAATCCGGAGCCACTAGTATTGTTCTTACTCCCCTTTTCCGAATAATTCTCAGTACCTTTGGTATGAGAGGCAGAGGAGGAAACACATACACTGACTGGTACACCCATGGTGTTACCAGAGCGTCCACAGCTATTGCCTGAGGGTCTCTTGACATGGCGCAATATCTGTCCAGTTTTTTGTTGAGGCGAGACGCCATCATATCCACCTTTGGTTTTTCCCAACGGTTCACAATCATGTGGAAAACTTCCGGATGAAGTCCCCACTCTCCCGGGTGAAGGTCATGTCTGCTGAGGAAGTCTGCTTCCCAGTTGTCCACTCCCGGGATGGACACTGCTGACAGTGCTATGACATGATTTTCCGCCCAGCGAAGAATCCTTGCAGCTTCTGTCATTGCTCTTCTGCTTCTCGTGCCACCTTGTCTGTTTACGTGGGCGACTGCCGTGATGTTGTCCGACTGGATCAACACCGGCTGACCCTGAAGCAGCGGTTTTGCCAAGCTTAGAGCATTGTATATCGCTCTTAGCTCCAGTATATTTATGTGAAGAGACGTCTCCAGGTCTGACCATACACCCTGGAAGTTTCTTCCCTGTGTGACTGCTCCCCAGCCCCGTAGGCTGGCATCCGTAGTCACCAGGACCCAGTCCTGTATGCCGAACCTGCGGCCCTCTAACAGATGGGCACTCTGCAACCACCACAGGAGAGACAACCTTGTTCTTGGTGACAGTGTTATCCGCTGATGCATGTGCAGATGCGATCCGGACCATTTGTCCAGCAGATCCCACTGAAATGTTCGTGCATGGAATCTGCTGAATGGAATTGCTTCGTAAGAAGCCACCATCTTTCCCAGGACTCTTGTGCATTGATGTACTGACACAGTTCCTGGTTTTAGGAGGTTCCTGACAAGTTCGGATAACTCCCTTGCTTTCTCCTCCGGGAGAAACACCTTTTTCTGAACCGTGTCCAGAATCATTCCCAGGAACAGCAGACGTGTTGTCGGGGTCAATTGAGATTTTGGAAGATTCAGAATCCACCCGTGTTGCTGAAGCACTACTTGGGTTAGTGCTACACCGACTTCCAGCTGTTCTCTGGACTTTGCCCTTATCAGGAGATCGTCCAAGTAAGGGATAATTAATACGCCTTTTCTTCGTAGAAGAACCATCATTTGGGTCATTACCTTGGTAAAGACCCGAGGGGCCGTGGACAAACCAAACGGCAGCGTTTGAAACTGATAATGACAGTCTTGTATCACGAACCTGAGATACCCTTGGTGTGAGGGGTAAATTGGGACATGCAGATAAGCATCTTTTATGTCCAGGGACACCATGAAGTCCCCTTCTTCCAGATTCGCTATCACTGCTCTGAGTGACTCCATCTTGAACTTGAATTTCTGTATGTACAGGTTCAAGGATTTCAGATTTAGAATAGGTCTTACCGAACCGTCCGGCTTCGGTACCACAAATAGTGTGGAATAATACCCCTTTCCCTGTTGTAGGAGGGGTACCTTGACTATCACCTGCTGAGAATACAGCTTGTGAATGGCTTCCAATACCGTCGTCCTTTCTGAGGGAGACGTTGGTAAAGCAGACTTTAGGAACCGGCGAGGGGGAGACCTTTCGAACTCCAACATGTAACCCTGAGATACTATCTGCAGGATCCACGGGTCCACCTGTGAGCGAGCCCACTGATTGCTGAAAATCTTTAGTCGACCCCCCACCGCTCCTGAGTCCGCTTGTAAAGCCCCAGCGTCATGCTGATGGCTTTGTAGAACCCGGGGCGGGCTTCTGGTCCTGGGCAGGGGCTGCTTGCTGCCCTCTCTTACCCTTTCCTCTGCCTCGCGGCAGATAAGACTGTCCTTTTGCTCGCTTGTTTTTATAGGAGCGAAAGGACTGCGGCTGAAAAGACGGTGTCTTTTTCTGTTGGGAGGGGGTCTGAGGTAAAAAAGTGGATTTGCCGGCAGTTGCCGTGGCCACCAGATCCGATAGACCGACCCCAAATAATTCCTCTCCTTTATATGGCAATACTTCCATATGCCTTTTGGAATCCGCATCACCTGACCACTGTCGCGTCCATAAACTTCTTCTGGCAGATATGGACATCGCACTTACTCTTGATGCTAGAGTACAAATATCCCTCTGAGCATCTCGCATATAAAGAAACGCATCCTTTAATTGCTCTAGAGTCAATAAAATACTGTCCCTATCCAGGGTATCAATATTTTCAGTCAGGGAATCCAACCACACTACCCCAGCACTGCACATCCAGGCTGAGGCTATTGCCGGTCGCAGTATAACACCAGTATGAGTGTATATACTTTTCAGGGTAGTTTCCAGCCTCCTATCCGCTGGATCCTTGAGGGCGGCCGTATCAGGAGACGGCAACGCCACTTGCTATGATAAACGTGTGAGCGCCTTATCCACCCTAGGGGGTGTTTCCCAGCGCGTCCTAACCTCTGGTGGGAAAGGGTATAATGCCAATAACTTCTTAGAAATTAGCAGTTTTCTATCTGGGTTAACCCACGCTTCATCACAAACGTCATTCAATTCCTCTGATTCTGGAAAAGCTACAGGTAGTTTTTTCACCCCCCACATAATACCCCTTTTTGAGGTACCAGCAGTATCAGAGATCTGCAAAGCCTCCTTCATTGCCGTGATCATATAACGTGTGGCCCTGTTGGAAAATACGTTTGTTTCTTCACCGTCGACACTAGATTCATCTGTGTCGGTACCCGTGTCGACTGACTGAGGTAAGGGACGTTTTACAGCCCCTGACGGTGTCTGAGACGCCTGAGCCGGTACTAACTGGTTTTCCGGCCGTCTCATTTCGTCTACTGACTTTTGTAATGTACTAACATTATCACGTAATTCCATAACTAAAGCCATCCATTCCGGTGTCGACTCCCTAGGGGGTGACATCACCATTACCGGCAATTGCTCTGCCTCCACACCAACATCGTCCTCATACATGTCGACACACACGTACCGACACACAGCAGCCACACAGGGAATGCTCTAATCGAAGACAGGACCCCCTTAGCCCTTTGGGGAGACAGAGGGAGAGTTTGCCAGCACACACCAAAAGCGCTATAAATGTATATAAACAACCCTAAAAGGTGTTGTTTTTGTTATAAGCGCTTTTAATATATAAATATCGCCAAATTATGCCCCCCTTCTCTTTGTTACCCTGTTCTGTAGTGCAGTGCAGGGGAGAGTCCTGGGAGCCTTCCTCACAGCGGAGCTGAGCAGGAAAATGGCGCTGAGTGCTGAGGAGAATAAGCTCCGCCCCCTTTTCGGCTGGCTTTTCTCCCGGGTTTTGAGAAATCTGGCCTGGGTTAAATACATACATATAGCCTTAATGGCTATATGTGATGTATTCTTTGCCACTAAAGGTATTTAATATTGCTGCCCAGGGCGCCCCCAGCAGCGCCCTGCACCCTCCGTGACTGGTCAGTGAGAAGTGTGTAGCAACAATGGCGCACAGCTGCCGTGCTGTGCGCTACCTTCATGAAGACTGAAGAGTCTTCTGCCGCCTGTTTCCGGACCTCCGATCTTCAGCATCTGTAAGGGGGGTCGGCGGCGCGGCTCCGGGACGAACCCCAGGATGACCTGTGTTCCGACTCCCTCTGAAGCTATGTCCAGTAGCCTAAGACTCCAATCCATCCTGCACGCAGGTGAGTTGAAAATCTCTCCCCTAAGTCCCTCGATGCAGTGAGCCTGTTGCCAGCAGGACTCACTGAAATTTAAAACCTAAAAAACTTTTTCTAAGCAGCTCTTTAGGAGAGCCACCTAGATTGCACCCTGCTCGGACGGGCACAAAAACCTAACTGAGGCTTGGAGGAGGGTCATAGGGGGAGGAGCCAGTACACACCATGTGATCCTAAAAGCTTTCTTTAGATGTGCCCTGTCTCCTGCGGAGCCGCTATTCCCCATGGTCCTGACGGAGTCCCCAGCATCCACTAGGACGTTAGAGAAATGGGGAAAAAAATGACAGGGGTTCCCCCATATTTAAGCAACCAGCATCGGGCTCTGCGCCTGGTCCTGGTTCCAAAAATACGGGGGACAAAAAGCGTAGGGGTCCCCCGTATTTTTAAAACCAGCACCGGGCTCCACTAGCTGGACAGATAATGCCACAGCCGGGGGTCACTTTTATACAGTGGCCTGCGGCCGTGGCATCAAATATCCAACTAGTCACACAGCCGATCAGGAGGGTGCTACAACGTGGCGCTCCCTGATTGGCTGAAGAAACCCACTTAGACAGAAGTCAGAGTGGGTTTCTGGCATTCGGGGAAAGGGGACCCATGTGAAAACATGGGTCCCCTTTCAGTGCGTGGCTCGGGTCTCCGTTTTTTTATTTTAATCAAGTACGTGGATTACAAAAGGACTATCCGAGGAGCCTGGTACCCTGGATCTGGTGAGTAAAATTTATTCAACAGGTACCCCATGGATTCTACTGGAGAAGAGGACCGACCTGCGTGTGAACATAAGGTAAGTATGTATGTATGTTTGTGTGGATGGATGTAATAAAACTTTACTTTCAAGGTGTGTGTGTATGGTCTTTTTTTGGGTATTTTTTTAGTAGTAGTACTACAGGTACCAGCGGGCCCGTTTTTCTGCCGCATGCTGGTACTTGTGGTTCTCCAAGTACCAGCATGCGCGGGAGGCTTGCTGGGCCTTGTAGTACTGCTACTAAAAACAATATCTTACACTTTTAGAAAAAAGGCTATCAGCCCCCCATCCGCAGCCCATTGGATGGGGGGGACAGCCTCGGGCTTCACCCCTGGCCCTTGGGTGGCTGGGGGGGGGGACCCCTTGATTGAAGGGGTCCCCACTCCCCCAGGGTACCCCGGCCAGGGGTGACTAGTTGGATATTTGATGCCACGGCCGCAGGCCACTGTATAAAAGTGACCCCCGGCTGTGGCATTATCTGTCCAGCTAGTGGAGCCCGGTGCTGGTTTTAAAAATACGGGGGACCCCTACGCTTTTTGTCCCCCGTATTTTTGGAACCAGGACCAGGCGCAGAGCCCGATGCTGGTTGCTTAAATATGGGGGAACCCCTGTCCTTTTTTCCCCCATATTTCTGCAACCAGGATCGGCTCAAAGAGCCCGAGGCTGGTTATGCTTAGGAGGGGGGACCCCACGCAATTTTTTAAAAAAAAATTAACACTTTCCCACCCCTTCCCACTGATATACATGCACGGATCTCATGGATCCGTGCATGCCTATCCAATCACGGCTCAAAAAAGCAGGTCTGGTTTTTTTTAGCACTTTTTTACGAGTTGTATTTTTTCACGGCAGTGTTTTTTTTTTGCTTTGCACTTCTTAGTAAATGACCGAGATTCATACTTAAACAGCCGCGTTTTGACCGATGGTGTATTCATTCGTATTTTTTTTCTTTGACTTCAAAAAAAATACGAATGCCCTCATCATGGCCGAGATTTGAGTTTAGTAAATGACCGAGATGACACTTTGAAGAAAAAACGGCATCTCGGTCAAAATCGGGACCTTAGTAAATATACCCCATTCAGTGTGCTACAATGTGACTGTCGGCTCATTCAGTGTGCTACAATGTGAATTTCGGCTCATTCAGTGTGCTACAATGTGAATTTCGGCTCATTCAGTGTGGTATCATGTGAATGTCGACTCATTCAGTGTGCTATAATGTGAATTTCAGCTCATTCAGTGCGCTATAATGTGAATTTCAGCTCATACCGTGTGCTATAATGTGAAAGGTGCACCAGTACTAGATAGTATAAGGAGTTCTACTACACTGGACACGTCCCCCAGCCAATGACCTCACCGCACGTCACTGGTGGGCACAGGAGTCTACCCCATTTTTTGCGATCAAGCATAAATGACGATACGATCGCAATTTCTGCTTGGTCAAGGGGGGGGGGGGGCAGCGGTCAGCATGCTGGGCGACCTTACCCTGCGGTGGCAGAGTTTGCAATTCTTAGTGAATTAGGCCCTTGGACAGCAGTCAGCAGTGACTGTTGCAAATAACTATGAAATGAGTAGAAAAAAAGAACTCTCTTAGTTCAGCAGCCCCCTCGGTCTTTCTTTCTTTGTGCCCCTCTGACAACTGGTGCCAGGCGGCCAGTGCCTCCAATGTCTCTGGGAGTAATGCCACTGCTCATATACCTTTTTGTCAAGTGATTGAAAGCCTGCAGTCATTTGGTGAGGGGGCTGCGATGACAGCCGTTTCAGAAAATGTAGCCTTCATTTTATGGGAGTGCCAACAGTGGCGGGCTGGCCAGGGGGACAGGGTGCCTTGTGCTCCCCGGGTCACGCTACTGCCAAGGGTCACGGGCCAGCCGCCACCTTCCACTACACCAGCGGTGGCCAACCTGCGTCTCTCAAGCCGCATGCGGCTCTTTCTATATCCGCATGTGGCTTGTAAGCTCCCGCGGCGCCTCCCACTGCCCTAGTCTGCAGTGCCTGGCGCCGGCCTGTGAGCAAATCAGAGCTTGCGGACTGGCAGCCAATCAGGAGTCTTAGCTGCCGATCCACGAACTCTGATTGGCTCACGGACCGGCGCTTAATTAGAGAGAATCAACGCTGCCGAAGAGTGGAGACTGAGGGGCAGGAGAGGTGCACGCTGCGCTCTCCTCCCCTCACAAGCAGCAGACTGAGCAGAGCAGCAGCACGGCGGTGAGCAGCACATCAGGGGTGGGCGCAGTGTGGGGACATGTGTATCTTACACTGTGGGCATATCTGGCACTGGGGGGGGGGGTGTATCTGGCACTGGGGGAAGTGTATCTGGCACTGAGGGCATATCTGGCACTGGGGGCAGGGACGTGCAGTCAGGGGAGGCAGTGCCTCCCCTGTCATTACTGATTAAAATAGTATAAAGAAGATACTTATGACACATATTCTGTGTCATAAGTATTTGCTTTATATTATCCTAATCATCCCAGTCCTGTGTAAAGTGTTTGGGAGGCACCGATCGTGGTGCCTCCCTGTCAGATAGGGAAAGGTATGGGAAGCGGGCGAGGGCGGGGCCTAGCAATGGGCATTAAAAGCCCATTGAAAAATCATGGGAAAGCGGCGCCATTAGTGGTGCCGCTTTCACACAGGGACGTGCTTTCAACCCAAGGTGGAGAAAAGGTGCCTCCCCAGCCACTGACCTCATCGCACGCCACTGACTGGGGGTACGTGTATCTGGCACTGGGGGCATATCTGGCACTGGGGAGACGTGTAGCTGGCAGTGGGGACATATCTGGCACTGGGGCGGAATATATGTATCTGGCACTGTGGGGACATATATGTATCTGGCACTGTGGGGACATATATGTATCTGGCACTGTGGGGACATATATGTATCTGGCACTGTGGGGACATATATGTATCTGGCACTATGGAGGAATATATGTATCTGGCACTGTGGAGGAATATATGTATCTGGCACTGTGGGGGCATTATATGTATCTGGCACTATGGGGACATATATGTATCTGGCACTGGGGGGCATATATGTATCTGGCACTGTGGGGACATATATGTATCTGGCACTGGGGGGTATATATGTGTCTGGCACTGTGGGGCATATATGTATCTGGCACTGTGGGGCATATATGTATCTGGCACTGTGGGGCATATATGTATCTGGCACTGTGGGGCATATATGTGTCTGTCACTGTGGGGACATATATGTATCTGGCACTGTGGGACATATATGTATCTGGCACTGTGGAGCATATATGTATCTGGCACTGTGGGGCATATATGTATCTGGCACTGGGGGCATATCTGGCACTGGGGAGATGTGTATCTGGCAGTGGGGGCATATCTGGCACTATGGGGACATATATGTATCTGGCACTGTGGGGCATATATGTATCTGGCACTGTGGGGACATATATGTATCTGGCACTATGGAGGAATATATGTATCTGGCACTGTGGAGGAATATATGTATCTGGCACTGTGGGGGCATTATATGTATCTGGCACTGTGGGGCACATATGTATCTGGCACTGTGGGGACATATCTGTATCTGGCACTGTGGGGACATATATGTATCTGGCACTGTGGGGCATATATGTATCTGGCACTGTGGGGCATATATGTATCTGGCACTGTGGGGCATATATGTATCTGGCACTGGGGGCATATCTGGCACTGGGGAGATGTGTATCTGGCAGTGGGGGCATATCTGGCACTATGGGGACATATATGTATCTTGCACTGTGGGGGCACCCATTTTTGGGTGTTTTTATATGTATGTGGCACTGTACTGGGGCATTATATGTATGGGGCACTGTACTGGGGCATTATATGTATGTGGCACTGTACAACATGACTAAAAATGGGGTTCTGATACAAGGTCATACTCCTACAAACGTCAAACCGAAAGGTGTGCGCATAAAAATGGGGTGTGGCTTTGTGACAACTATGCCACGTCCCTATTTTTGCTCGTATGCCTTCGGCGCACACATGATATGGCTCTTACCCTTGACTACAGATCTTTTCTGGCTCTTTGCCACTGACTGGTTGGCCACCCCTGCACTACACAGCTCTGCTGAAGCCACGGCCGCACTGACAAATTTATAATAAAGTATCTTTGGGATAATTTACACCAGGCCTAAATATTTTTTATTAATAAATATTTAAAAAAAAAAAAAAACCTCCATTTAAGATGGCGCCATTACTTATGTGCCAGTGCTCTAGACTTGCCCCCCCCCCCCCCCAGGCTAAAAGTTGCCAGCCAGCCCCTGAGTGCCAAGGACAGGATCTCCAATTTCCGACCGAGATTTTCTGGTCTCTTAGTAGGAGTTGAGGCAGCCGCCACGTATGACCTAATAGGTCCCTCAGCCGGCTGATGGTGTCGCAGGTGATTCGATGCTGCGTCCTCATACTGGATTACACATGTACAGTATTAAGCATTAAGACACATAGTTATATAGAGCTTGGAGGAGGGTCCTCCAGTGATATGAGGCTCCTGTTGGAGAAGACTGTGGTGTCAAATCCATCAAGTTAATATATTGAATTTATTTTAATCCTGGCATGTTGGATGGTATGTAGGTGTCAGTCCGTATTTCTGTGTATTAGCACAAATATACCGTGGACAGATTTTGCATTAGTATAGACGATAGTCAACTTACCAGCGCAATGCAGGACTGGGACCAGCAGCAGCAACAGCAGAACCATTATCTGTAATGAAAACAGCAATTACTGTATGGAATAAATAACAGGGCAAAATGTGATGTGGAATAAATGTCTGTGTGATAACATGTAGTCCGGCAATATAACACATGATACATTCCATCATAAGAAAGAAACAATGGCCCTCATTCCGAGTCGTTCGCTCTGTAATTTTCTTCGCATCGCAGCGTTTTTCTGCTTAGTACGCATGCGCAATGTTCGCACTGCGACTGCGCCAAGTAATTTTGCTATGAAGTTAGTATTTTTACTCACGGCTTTTTCATCGCTCAGGCGATCGTAGTGTGATTGACAGGAAGTGGGTGTTACTGGGCAGAAACACGGCGTTTTATGGGCGTGTGGTTGAAAACACTACCGTTTCCGGAAAAAACGCGGGAGTGGCTGGAGAAACGGAGGAGTGTCTGGGCGAACGCTGGGTGTGTTTGTGACGTCAAACCAGGAACGACAAGCACTGAACTGATCGCAGATGCCGAGTAAGTGTGGAGCAACTCAGAAACTGCTACGAGGTGTGTAATCGCAATATTGCGAATACATCGTTCGCAATTTTAAGAAGCTAAGATTCACTCCCAGTAGGCGGCGGCTTAGCGTGTGTAACTCTGTTAAAATCGCCTTGCGAGCGAACAACTCGGAATGAGGGCCAATATGCAGATGACCTTCCAGAGGCTGTTATACTATCCTCAACTTCAGTGAATCAATACAAGGGGTTTTCCATCTTGGACAGTCCCTTCTTCACCCGCCATAAGTCCCTTCTCTTTTCTTCACCTGCACTGAGCCCCTTCTTCTCTTTTCTTCACCCGCCCTGAGCCCCTTCTCTTTTCTTCACCCGCCCTGAGTCCCTTCTTCTCTTTTCTTCACCTGCACTGAGCCCCTTCTCTTTTCTTTACCCGCCCTGAGCCCTTCTTCTCTTTTCTTCACCCGCCCTGAGCCCTTTCTTCTCTATGTTTACCCGCCCTGAGCCCCTTCTCTTTTCTTTACCCGCCCTGAGCCCCTTCTCTTTTCTTTACCCGCCCTGAGCCCATTCTTCTCTTTTCTTCACCTGCACTGAGACCCTTCTCTTTTCTTTACCCGCCCTGAGCCCATTCTTCTCTTTTCTTCACCTGCACTGAGCCCCTTCTCTTTTCTTTACCCGCCCTGAGCCCATTCTTCTCTTTTCTTCACCTGCACTGAGCCCCTTCTCTTTTCTTCACCCGCCCTGAGCCCATTCTTCTCTTTTCTTCACCTGCACTGAGCCCCTTCTCTTTTCTTTACCCGCCCTGAGCCCTTCTTCTCTTTTCTTCACCCGCCCTGAGCCCTTTCTTCTCTATGTTTACCCGCCCTGAGCTCCTTCTCTTTTCTTCACCCGCCCTGAGCCCCTTCTTCTCTTTTCTTCACCCGCCCTGAGCCCTTTCTTCTCTATGTTTACCCGCCCTGAGCTCCTTCTCTTTTCTTCACCCGCCCTGAGCCCCTTCTTCTCTTTTCTTCACCCGGCCTGAGCCCCTTCTTCTCTTTTCTTCACCCGCCCTGAGCTCCTTCTCTTTTCTACACACGCCCTGAGCCCCTGCTTCTCTTTTCTTCACCCGCCCTGAGCCCCTTCTTCTCTTTTCTTCACCTGCACTGAGCCCCTTCTTCTCTTTTCTTCACCTGCACTGAGCCCCTTCTTCTCTTTTCTTCACCCGCCCTGAGCCCCTTCTCTTTTCTTTACCCGGCCTGAGCCCTTCTTCTCTTTTCTTCACCCGCCCTGAGCCCTTTCTTCTCTATGTTTACCCGCCCTGAGCTCCTTCTCTTTTCTTCACCCGCCCTGAGCCCCTTCTCTTTTCTTCACCCGCCCTGAGCTCCTTCTCTTTTCTTTACCCGCACTGAGCCCCTTCTTCTCTTTTCTTCACCCGCCCTGAGCCCCTTCTCTTTTCTTTACCCGCCCTGAGCCCTTCTTCTCTTTTCTTCACCCGCCCTGAGCCCTTTCTTCTCTATGTTTACCCGCCCTGAGCTCCTTCTCTTTTCTTCACCCGCCCTGAGCCCCTTCTCTTTTCTTCACCCGCCCTGAGCTCCTTCTCTTTTCTTCACCTGCACTGAGCCCCTTCTTCTCTTTTCTTCACCCGCCCTGAGCCCCTTCTTCTCTTTTCTTCACCCGCCCTGAGCTCCTTCTCTTTTCTACACACGCCCTGAGCCCCTGCTTCTCTTTTCTTCACCCGCCCTGAGCCCCTTCTTCTCTTTTCTTCACCCGCCCTGAGCCCCTTCTTCTCTTTTCTTCACCTGCACTGAGCCCCTTCTTCTCTTTTCTTCACCCGCCCTGAGCCCCTTCTCTTTTCTTTACCCGGCCTGAGCCCTTCTTCTCTTTTCTTCACCCGCCCTGAGCCCTTTCTTCTCTATGTTTACCCGCCCTGAGCTCCTTCTCTTTTCTTCACCCGCCCTGAGCCCCTTCTCTTTTCTTCACCCGCCCTGAGCTCCTTCTCTTTTCTTTACCCGCACTGAGCCCCTTCTTCTCTTTTCTTCACCCGCCCTGAGCCCCTTCTCTTTTCTTTACCCGCCCTGAGCCCTTCTTCTCTTTTCTTCACCCGCCCTGAGCCCTTTCTTCTCTATGTTTACCCGCCCTGAGCTCCTTCTCTTTTCTTCACCCGCCCTGAGCCCCTTCTCTTTTCTTCACCCGCCCTGAGCTCCTTCTCTTTTCTTCACCTGCACTGAGCCCCTTCTTCTCTTTTCTTCACCCGCCCTGAGCCCCTTCTTCTCTTTTCTTCACCCGCCCTGAGCTCCTTCTCTTTTCTACACACGCCCTGAGCCCCTGCTTCTCTTTTCTTCACCCGCCCTGAGCCCCTTCTTCTCTTTTCTTCACCCGCCCTGAGCCCCTTCTTCTCTTTTCTTCACCTGCACTGAGCCCCTTCTTCTCTTTTCTTCACCTGCACTGAGCCCCTTCTTCTCTTTTCTTCACCTGCACTGAGCCCCTTCTTCTCTTTTCTTCATCCGCCCTGAGCCCCTTCTTCACTTATCTTCACCCGCCCTGAGCCCCTTCTTCTCTTTTCTTCACCTACACTGAGCCGACTTGCCGGTATTTGTGCTCTCTATCCATAATTAGGGTGGCCAATCCCGGGCTATTTTTTCAATCCTGGGAAAAATGATCAATCCCGGGATACCTGCGATTGGCTTCTTTTCAATGTGTCCCACCCCTGTGCCCTGCCCAGCCCAGATAACTCACCTTAATCTGGACGGGAGGGAGGGTGGTCCATTTGCTGTGAGGTGCAGGGTGGCAGTGAGTGTGGTACCCTGCCTCAGGGGTACCCCTGATTTAACTGTTTGGGCCGCCACTGATGCCAAAGCAGCCTGATGAGGAGTCCTTAGAGTAGAAACTGCGGGGGTTAATCTCCCCACCCCGGTTGCTAGGCAACCGCAGCACCAGGGAGGAGAGACCAGTAGGGACCTAGGACTTGTGGAAAATGGCCCAGCAGTGCGGGAAGCCTGTTCCCGTTTGGATTGGCTGTATTGAGCGTGGAAAAGAAGAGGGGAGGACCCATGTAAAAGGAGAGAGCTGCCGCGCAGCGAGAGGGGAGGATCACTGACCACCGCCGCTGAGGCTGTGCTGGGCCGTGCGTGAGAAGGAAGGAGAGCTCCGTGCAGGGTCAGGTGCCAGCCTGCGGGGAGATTGAGATCCCGGACCCACCAGCCACAGCCTGCAGAGAGAGAGAGCCGGGTCGGCAGCCGCAGCCTGCAGAGGGAGAGAGCCGGGACCCGCCAGCCGCTACCCGCCGCCTGTCAGCTGCTAAAGGACACCACCGACTGCGACCCTGAAGGGAATCCCGAGCCGCCGGCCACCGCAGAATATGAGGTGTGGAGTCACACACCGCCGCCAGCGCTGCCTGAGGATAAGGGTAAGCCCCGGAGGGAGACACCTAAGCACCATAAGATAAAGGGACAACTAAGCTCTCACCTCCCTGCCTACCAGCCTACTTAGGTCAGAGGCCTCTGGCCGATCAATACTAAGGGACATGACACTTTAACAGTGAGACACCACAGGGATAGTTTAACCAGGTCCCGAACAACCCGCAGCGCTGTCCCACGGTCTTAAAGTCACAGGACAATGTCTGGACTAATTTCAGGGATGCAGCACAAATTAGCACCTCATGCAGCCATGCGTTATTAAGGTTGCAAAGACATTGTAGCCTCTGTCCTGATCAGCATTTGCTCTTACTCAGGTGTTTGATACGTTGCACTTTTCTGTACCCCGCTGAACCCTACTGGTTATATCCCACAGCACATAATACAGGTTTATTTGAAAAGCTGGTCCTGACTACTACTGAGACACTTGATCATTTATTCCTCACAACAGGAAAGGAATTCCACAATAAATGCGCATTGTTGCCTATGCACTCTCACCACGTTGGCCCCTCTGCAGCTGGGTCTTATATATCCTGTGACTTTTCTAATCCACCTAAACCGATACTTATAGACTTGAAAAAGACACTGGAGTGTCGAAACGCGTTGGCAGGAGGAGCTGTTTGCTTTTGGGGAGACGTTTGGAACACCAACAGAGGATCTGGACGGCGACTTCCAGGGACGCCTGGTGTGACCATCATAATGTTCGCTGTGTTTGTCTGCTTATAGTGGACCATTTCCTCTGGTGAGAGACCATCCTTATCCCCAAATATTTTAATGTTTTGTTTGTTGGAAAATAAATGGTGTTGCACTATTGGAGGCCTCTTTTCTTTTCTCCTTTGGGTCTAACAACAAGGAGAGGAATACAAGAGGATCAGACCCAGACTGGTGGAATTCCAGCTCCTATAGAAGCGTGTTTGTCTGCTCTTAAAACAGTAGACATATAATATAGGTATAAGACCCACCAAAAGTTCTTTTGTGATTACATTTTCACCTTTATGTACATACCACACTATGATTGTTTTGTTTTATATGTTTTTATGAGCGCCAGTGGATTCAAATGGTACCCCCCTTTTGATTGCATTGTCCGGATTGTGTATCAACGTTAAAGACTTTCTTTTATTTAAGTTCCTATCGCCATATATCGGCGCATTAGTATACTGTTTGAACATTCCTGAACCCTCCTGGTTAAAAGGACATTTTAGTTTTCTTCTGAGCTCTAAAGAGCACTTATGCTTATTATGCAAATGATATGTGATAACATTCATGCGCATTATGCAAATGATATGTGATGACACTTATGTTTATGATACGAATGATACGCAATATTCCACCCTGCACCTCTGAGGTAGAGTTGACTAATTAGTCATCATTTGAATATATTAAACGGTGACATTTCTCTCCCCTGATTTAATAAACATGTGGTCACCAACCATTTGCATTTCTTTTATCCGTGGGGTCCTCCTTGGGGTGATTATTCTTCTGCTACAGGCTCCTGAGGAAGAAGTCGTGAGAGTTCTCAAAGCCGCAAGCGTCGTCTGAAGAAAGCAGGTACAATTTCTTTTCTTTTTTTAAACACATTTTATTAGATGGATCACAAATTGGTTACAATAATAACAGAACACCCAGACAAAATGGGCATTTAAAGAGCAAATGTAGCTACAATAAATTGTTACATCAACTGAGTGGATCCTTTTTTTTTTTCTTTTGTAAAAGATTAAAGTTAAGGCATTTGAAGTGGGTAACTCTCGGCAACGGAGTGGCCATCCATCAAAGAGAGTTAGCGGAGGAAATAAGAAGAAAAGAATACTCAGAGAGAGGATAGAAGGGATCGGAAAGGTAGAGGGGACAGAGCATATCAATTCAGAAAAGAAGGAAGGGGGGTAGAAGGGGGTGGAGGGGTGGCCTTCAGAGGCAAGAGGTGGGTAGAGCTGCGGTGTGCCATGTCATGTTGCAAATGGGGAGGGAGCCTGTTGTAGGCTTAGTCACGGGGACCATACTTTATCAAATTGCTTTGAAGTGTTACGTATGACAGCGGTCATATATTCCATTTTGTGGACATACCAAATTCGGGAGATTATCACCGGCATTGGGGAGGGAGTCGGGCTCTTCCAGTCCGTGGCTATTTGGCATGTCATTGCCGAAACTACATGTCGAAATAGCTTGTTTTGGTGTCTGTTAAGAGTAGGGAGGGTCATGGGGAGAAAAAAGTATTGGGGGTCAGGAGGGATGGAGGTGTCAAATAAGCGCGAGAGCAAGGTAATAAGTTCACCCCAAATTTTAAAGATTTTTGGGCAGGTCCACCATATGTGTAAGAATGAGCCAACATCCGTACAACCCCTCCAGCAGCTATCTGGAGTGTCAGGAAACATAGTATGTAGACGGGAAGGAACATAATACCAGCGGTATAGTAATTTGTAGATATTTTCTTTTATTCTCACACATATGGAGCTGGAGGCCGCATTATCCCAGATGTCAACCCAATCTTCATTATCTATAGTAAATCCCAGCTCCTTTTCCCATGCTAACTCGTGGGGGGTCCGGGGTGAAGTGGGGTAATCGCTAAGTAAAGCATAAATATCTGAAATGAGGCCCTTGGTGCTGGTGCGTTTCCAGCTAATGTATTCGAAGGCGGATAATTGTCTGTGGAGAAGGGTAGTGGTGGAGTGGAAATGTCGAATTTGCAGATAACGAAAGAAGTCTGAGGGAGGGATTACCGTTCCTTCTCGGATATCTGCAAAATGTGGGAAGGTGGCATTGGAGTTGATGTCGTTAACATATAGCAAACCACTCGAGCGCCAGGATGTATGCGAGGTTCTACACATACCTGGGGGGAAGGCTGGATTATGAAAGAGCGGAATTAACGGGGACGGGTATGGGGCCAAACTGAACCGTCTGTTTGTCAGGTCCCATGTCGCTAGTGAGCGACTTACTACAGGGTGTGAGAGGGCTGTCCGGGGGCGTTGGTTCCGGTGGAGCCATAATAAGCAGGTACAATTTCACTCACACACAGGGGTACCAACTTGGCGACTACGAACAGGATTACAGATACCCTTGTCAGCGGCGAAATGTCACAACCGCAAGACGCACCAGATACGGGAGACCAACCGCTGTCTGCGGATTCTACCCCCGAGCCGCAGAAGAGTGCCTGATGCACCCAACCCAGCACCTCCAGTGGCAGTAATGCCAAAGGCACCCATGCCGACAGCACCAATGCCGACGGCACCGATCACTATGCCATATTACTTCGGTGCCCCCTGGCTTCCCACATACTCAGGTGACAACCGTCGGGGGAGACCAGTTCCTTCAGGGAATTTGAGGAAAAGTTACAATCCATGTTCCGGTTATACACGCTGAGCGAAGAACAACGGGCAGAGATTGTCATCGGCCAGTTAAAAGGGTCCGCGCTACAGGAGTGCCTCAGACCATGGTCAGACGCAGACCAAAAGACGGCCAAAGGAATCCTAAAGAAACTGGCCAGCATCTATAACTCCCAGTCCATCGCAGAACTGAAGGGGCGATTATGCCGAATACAACAATCGCAAGAATCCTTGTGAGACTTTGCTCTGGGATTACAAGAGGCAATGCGTGCAATCCAAGCTAGAGCTCCGAGGGAAGTGGAACATGTCGACGAAACATTGACGGACCTGTTTATTGAAGGAGCCAAGAGCGAAACAACAAGGGCCCAGCTGAGAATGTGGAGGAAACAGAAACCCAACTGCACATTCTCCGAATTTAAAGAAACCTCCATGGACATACTGGGGTTGAATCAGAACACAGACGCAGAATATGGGGCGACCTCGGAACTCACTGAGGATGAAGAGGGCAATGAGGCACAACTGTATTTGATGCCCGAACCCAGCCAGCCTATAAGAATCGCCACTCAGCAGGTCCAAGCCAGCCAAGATCCGATCGGAGCTCCCACTAGTGCCGTAACAGAGATGATGAAAGAAATCCGGGACATACGCTTGGAACAGGCCGAGAATAAACGCGGAGGCTGGCGTCGCGATTCAGGTGGACGAAACAGACGACAATGGGACGTCCCACGAGGCTCAGGACGACGCCCCACCAATCAGTTTGATGCACAGGGGAGACCCATCTGTCGACACTGCAAGTTGAGTGGGCATGTTGAGCGCGAATGTGAAGTTTAGCCTTTAAACGATGTGACCCCGAGGCGAGGGAATGACCCTCGGGAAGAACCTCAGTGTGGCCGGAGAGCCCCAGCCACGAGGCAAATGGCCGCCCTGGCACTGAAGGGGTTAATCCCTAGTGCCCGGCGCCATTTGCAAAGACAAAGGGGCGCTTGGCGCCAGATTTAAAAATGCATTGTGGGCGCTAGGCGCCGTGTTTTATTAATGTGTTTCAAATGTATAAAAATGTATTTTGGTTTAAAACTGTGCCGTGGTCCCGGACCCCTCCGGAGACCACGGCAAGGAGGACAGCCCCCGGCGCGCTCAGCAGAGTGTGCGCGCCGGGGGAGAGGGCAGCCGCTGACCGCCGACGTCCGGGAGCTCCGCTCCCGGCAGCGGTCGGTGCACCCCCGGGCGCACTGGAGTGTGCGCGCCGGGGGAGACGAGGACTGCTGCATGCGGGAGATCAGCTCCCGCTGCAGCCTTCAGATGGGCACCGCCGGAGTCCGGGAGCTCCGCTCCCGGCAGCGGTGAGCACAGCCCCCCGGCACACTGAGCTGTGTGTGCGCCGGGGGGGGGAGAAGGGTGAGCCGCTGCGGCTGGGAGCTCAGCTCCCGCTGCAGCGCGCTCTGGGTCTGCCTGTGCTGGGGACGGGAGCTCCGCTCCCGGCGCCTCAGCACACTGGAGGCGGCCAGCCGCGGCAGCCGGGACGAACGTCCCGGGCTGCCGGTCAGCAAGGGGGGTGCGCTGCAGCCCGGCTCCCCGCCGGACGCTGCAGCGAGGCCACAAATCAGCACCGCTGATGGGGGACCGGGCTAGCCGGCTCCCTAGCGGCGTGGGCACATTAGGCGGGCGAGCAGGCTGATGAGCACTGGGGTCCGGGAGCTACGCTCCCGGCGCCCCAGCGCCACAACAAAGCCAGGGTCACGGCGGCCGGGACAAGTGTCCCGGTCCGCCGGACTTCGGTACAGGGGGGTGCGCCGCTGCGTGCGGCGAGGCCACTGATTAGTGCCTCCCTGGGGGGACAGGGAGAGCCAGCTCCCTGGAACCCCAGAGGCAGAAAAGCAGGCTGGAGGATGGGGGAAGCCAGCCCCATACCTCCAGCACACAGAGAGCCCTCGCAGCCAGGCTGCAGGGCTAGGGAAGGCACTGCAGTGCCTGAGTATGTAGAGCCTGTGCAGAGCACAGGCTCAGTGTATATTTAACAAAGGGAAATGTACAGTGTGATTCAAAAATGTAATGTATTTAAAGATAAAATGCACTTACTTGATTGTGTGTCCCAGGAGGGGGGAATCCATAGCTGTGCAGGCTGATGGATTCTCCCAGACCTTTTCCCTAAAAACGGAATGCATTCCCATCCAGCCTCACAGTTCCAATAGGGACAGGGAGAAAGAGAAGCAGCTCAGCTATAGAACAAGCTGAGGGGTTTCTTGGAGCTCCATGGAGATCAGCCGTAGTGAACCAGAGACCTGGACCGGGGAGCCAGGCTGCCCAGCTCTGGAGCCCAAATCCAGGCTGCAGGCAGTGAGAGGGGTCCCGGGCAGGTTTCTGGAAGTCAGTTTAGGAGGGAAAAACTTCCCCCCAGCCAGACTGAACGGCACCGTGGGAGTAGCCTGCTCTCCCAGATGGGAGAGACAAAGGAGACCGGCCACTCCCCACTGTCCATTGGGGACAATGTTAGGTGTGCATGAGTCCAGAGCATGCACAGCTCATGGGTAAACATTGATTGGTTGTACACCACAGGGCGGGCTTACCCCCTGTGGTAGAGGGTCTTGGAGAGGGATAAAAGGAGGGCAGTTGGCCCATAGGATTGTGTATTGTAACATCTTCTTCTGCTGAAACATCTTAATTGTATGCTGTTGCCCCTAGCAATAGGGAGGAGCCTTTTTCAAGGTTTTTGAGCAATAAAACACCTTTGCCTCAAGAAGACTGCTTCATCTTGTGACCAACAGGGTTAGGCCAAACCTAGCCCCGTTCTCCGGCTGTCCAGGGAAGCACCTGACGTCTCCAAGCTCCGCCTTCCGCCAGCTACCGGTAGAGGCCTAGCAAGTGGCTAGTGGGGATTCGTCAGCACCACACAGCTGTGGTAAAGCAGTGCGTCGGCACATACAGAGCAGAACCGTGGTTCCAAACGCCACGGCAGGTTAGGAGTTTGGTGGTGGCAGCAAGAACCCGCCCACAACGCAGTGGGTGGAGTCAGTAACAGGCGGTTACTGACGGTAAGCAGGGAATCCCCTATGTGGTCAGGCCTCGTGCGGCTTGACCTTCCAATCTGTGCGCAGGCAACGGGACGCGGAAGCTGCGAGTGCTTCCGTACGGTATCGTCCTGTCACAGAAATTGGTGGCAGCGGTGGGATAGTCCCAGGCGGCTTTTCATCACCCGATTGGAGAAGCCGAGTTACTCAGGAGAGGAGTAACTGCAGCGCAGGAGAACGCACAAGATGGCGGAATTCAGCGGAATGTCCAAGGAGGATCTGGAGATTGTATGCCAGGGGAAGGGTGTGGATATCCCTTCCAACGCGTCCAGAAGCGTCATGAAGGCGGCGCTCAGGAGCGTGGAGGAGTCTCATCGGGCGGAGGTGGAAAGCACTGACGGCGTCAGCATCGCAGAGGACAGCCCAACAGTGGACCTTCGTAAGGAACCGGTGAGAACCACAAGCCCCGCCCTCTCTCACAGCAGCAATGTTTCCCAGCAATCCCTAGCAGGGCCAGGATCCCGACGTCCCAGGGGGGGCGGCCCGGATACCCTAGCAGATCGGCTAGCGGAATTGGGGGAAAGGGCAACGGAGCAAGAGCGCTTGATCATCATCCAGATGTGGCGTGATGAGCGGGCACCACAGGCCGTGGTACCCCGGGAGCCATTGTCAGTTGTTGTCCACAGATCAGGACGTATTCAGTTTGCCAAGTTTGCAGACAGTGATGGGGACATTGATGGACATTTACAAGTTTTTGAAAGGACTTGCAAACTACACGATCTACCCAAGTCAGAGTGGGTGAGACACCTTGTGCCCACTCTGCATGGAGAGGCCTTGGAGGCCTATCGAGGAGTGGCGACGGAGGACTGTGGGAACTACGACGAAGTCGCGAAGGCCCTCCTCCAGCGATTCTTCATCACTCCAGAGTCTTACAGGAAGAAGTTCAGAGACTTGCCCAAGAATCCTAGCAGCACCCATGAGCAGTTCGCCAACCAGCTGCGGCAGTACGTGGTGAAGTGGGTGAAGGATTCGGAAGCCACTACATGGGACGCACTGATCGACCTGATCTGCAGGGAGCAGTTCTACCGCCGGTGCGCCCAAGAAGTGAAGGAGTGGGTGCTAGATCGGGAGCCACCCAGCTTAAAGATGGCTGCCCAATTAGCAGACAAGTATGTGGCAATTCGGCCACGGGGGCAGAAGCGCCCCGCCAGCAGCCAGCTCCAACAGACTGTACCACCAAGGGGACCCCCCTCTTCAGCTCATCACCCCCAAAGACAAGCATCTTCCAACCCGGGTGCTCTTGGCCAGCAACCGCACCGCAGCGTCCCTGCAACTGATCAGAGATCATCGGTGCCACGACTGGAGAAGAAGTGCTACGGCTGTGGGAAAATCGGACATCTGAGGATGAACTGTCCTGCATCCCAAGCACCCCAGACTCGTGCCCCAAATCCGAGTGCTGGAGCCCGGCTCGCTTGTTTGACGAGAGGAGATGAGCCTACAGAGACTGTTCCCCCTCCAGTCAGTCCGATGGAGTGTGGCGAGAGACAGGTGCACTCTGCGGAGAGAGTCACCTGCATGGCCAAACAGCCCCTACACAACATGTGGAGGCACCTGCAGCCAGTCCACGTGGGACACCTGCAGGGAGAAGGCCTAAGAGACTCTGGGGCCTCAATCACTGTGGTGAGCCCCCACCTTATAGATCCTGCTGCAGTATTGCAGGGTCGCACTGCCACGGTCACCCTGGCAGAAGGAACAGAAAAAGCGGTTCCCATGGCAAGAGTCTACCTGGACTGGGGAGCTGGACCAGAGTTGCGAGAAGTTGCCGTCATGGATGGTCTCCCAACTGATGTGGTCCTAGGAAATGATCTGGGTGGTGGGATCGTCACTATGTTTGTTGGCGCCATTCCCCGGAGTCAAGTTCCAACACCACCGTTGACATCAGCTACTCCAGCACAGCCCAGCCCAGAGGAAAAGACTACAGCTGCTAGACAACTGCCAGCACAGCCAACCACAGCATCAACCAGCCCAGAGGAGAAGATTACAGCGGCTAGATCAGCACATCGACCCCGCATGCCTTTTGCCTCTGGTATGCCCACGTCCCCTAGCAACGCAGAGGATGTCGGTTCCAGCTCGTTTGATCCTGTGGGGGTGCCCAATGATGTTCCTGACCCAAGTGGTTTGCCAACTCCGGCGGTGAGTATGAGAAACCACACTGACTTTTCCATGACTGACCCCTACCAGACTGACCCTAGTAGTCCCCACCTAGATCCCCCTGTAGTGTGTCCCAATTTAGGAGAGATTGAGGGCCGCAGGCAGGAGTTTAGGGAGGCTCAACTCTCTGACCCATCCCTGAAAGGCATGAGGCGCCACTCTGGCAGCGGCCTTGACAGGGTTGGGGCAGGAAGTTTGACCTGGCGGGAAGGGTTAAGGTACAGGGTAGCCAGGAAAGTGGGAGGGGATAGACCAGATAGGGAATGTGTCCAACTGGTCCCCCCAGGGAACTTTCCTGTGCAACCGGTGTCGGTTGCCAGCGAAACCCCTTTGGACAGTAACCCGGAGACAGACCGTACCCTGAAGTGCCTGACACAGAGCTTACCCTGGTCTGGAATGTCGGATGACGCCCAGACCAACTGTAAGGCTGGTGCCATGCGTTGGCAGCCGGGGCACTCCAGCGTTTGTGTTGTCTCTGGGACTCTGCCCATAGGAGAACCCTTGCAGCAAGTTGCTGTGGACATAGCAGGTCCCCTACCTGTGCACCGTAGATCGGGGAAGACACGCAGCCTCCCTGTGGTGGATGCCACACAGGATCCAGAGGCTGGTGGTCTGGCCGCCATCACTGTGGCACAGGTAGCGGACGAGGAGGAAGGAGTAGGCCTAGGTGACAGGGTAGGTTTCCCGAGTCATAGGTCGACAGAGGAGGATTGGAGGGCAGGTCTGACAGTAAGGGCAGACAGTTGCCAGATATGTATGACGGAGGTGCAGTGCCTGGGGCACCATGTGGGAGGAGACAGGGGTAGGTCCAACCCAGAGGGGGTGGAGGCAACCAGAGGCTGTCCCCGACCCACATCACCCAGACCGGTACTGACCTTAGAACTTGTAAGGCCCTACGGACATGTTGTCATTGACTTTAGTCCTGTAGTGAACCCCTTGACAGAGATGGCTAGGAAGGGCATTCCCAAGTCAGTGGACTTTGCACCCGCTTGCGAGTTGGCATTCCAGTCATTGAAGGAGGCTCAGGTACCTGCTCCAGTGTTGATGGCGCACATTCTTGACCAGGACTGTGTGTTACGAACTATTGCGCCACTGCACGGACTGGGAGCTGTACCAAGCCAGAAAGAGCCATATGGGCAGGAGCACCCTGTGGCCTGTTGGAGCAGAAAACTGCTATGGTGGGAGGTGGGGTATGCCACAGTTGGGACACCGTGGGTGGCACTTGTTTGTAACCGGCCCCCCACCGTGGTGACTTACCACCTACCTGTTAGGTGGCTGCAACCTACCTTGGGGGAAGTGGACAGACTTTTGTGGTGGAGCCTTGAACTTGGACTTCAGGTGGACTATTTGAACATTGTGCACCCACGAAGAGATGCCCACTACACTATGGATGAACTGTCTAGGCCAGAGCCTACAACCCCCAGGTAGCGTCCCCTTCACCCCAACGGACTGCGGGACCAGGACCCAAATCGTTGGGACATGGGTCCCTGGTTGACCCGCTTGAATGGGGGGGGAGGAGTGTGGCCGGAGAGCCCCAGCCACGAGGCAAATGGCCGCCCTGGCACTGAAGGGGTTAATCCCTAGTGCCCGGCGCCATTTGCAAAGACAAAGGGGCGCTTGGCGCCAGATTTAAAAATGCATTGTGGGCGCTAGGCGCCGTGTTTTATTAATGTGTTTCAAATGTATAAAAATGTATTTTGGTTTAAAACTGTGCCGTGGTCCCGGACCCCTCCGGAGACCACGGCAAGGAGGACAGCCCCCGGCGCGCTCAGCAGAGTGTGCGCGCCGGGGGAGAGGGCAGCCGCTGACCGCCGACGTCCGGGAGCTCCGCTCCCGGCAGCGGTCGGTGCACCCCCGGGCGCACTGGAGTGTGCGCGCCGGGGGAGACGAGGACTGCTGCATGCGGGAGATCAGCTCCCGCTGCAGCCTTCAGATGGGCACCGCCGGAGTCCGGGAGCTCCGCTCCCGGCAGCGGTGAGCACAGCCCCCCGGCACACTGAGCTGTGTGTGCGCCGGGGGGGGGAGAAGGGTGAGCCGCTGCGGCTGGGAGCTCAGCTCCCGCTGCAGCGCGCTCTGGGTCTGCCTGTGCTGGGGACGGGAGCTCCGCTCCCGGCGCCTCAGCACACTGGAGGCGGCCAGCCGCGGCAGCCGGGACGAACGTCCCGGGCTGCCGGTCAGCAAGGGGGGTGCGCTGCAGCCCGGCTCCCCGCCGGACGCTGCAGCGAGGCCACAAATCAGCACCGCTGATGGGGGACCGGGCTAGCCGGCTCCCTAGCGGCGTGGGCACATTAGGCGGGCGAGCAGGCTGATGAGCACTGGGGTCCGGGAGCTACGCTCCCGGCGCCCCAGCGCCACAACAAAGCCAGGGTCACGGCGGCCGGGACAAGTGTCCCGGTCCGCCGGACTTCGGTACAGGGGGGTGCGCCGCTGCGTGCGGCGATGCCACTGATTAGTGCCTCCCTGGGGGGACAGGGAGAGCCAGCTCCCTGGAACCCCAGAGGCAGAAAAGCAGGCTGGAGGATGGGGGAAGCCAGCCCCATACCTCCAGCACACAGAGAGCCCTCGCAGCCAGGCTGCAGGGCTAGGGAAGGCACTGCAGTGCCTGAGTATGTAGAGCCTGTGCAGGGCACAGGCTCAGTGTATATTTAACAAAGGGAAATGTACAGTGTGATTCAAAAATGTAATGTATTTAAAGATAAAATGCACTTACTTGATTGTGTGTCCCAGGAGGGGGGAATCCATAGCTGTGCAGGCTGATGGATTCTCCCAGACCTTTTCCCTAAAAACGGAATGCATTCCCATCCAGCCTCACAGTTCCAATAGGGACAGGGAGAAAGAGAAGCAGCTCAGCTATAGAACAAGCTGAGGGGTTTCTTGGAGCTCCATGGAGATCAGCCGTAGTGAACCAGAGACCTGGACCGGGGAGCCAGGCTGCCCAGCTCTGGAGCCCAAATCCAGGCTGCAGGCAGTGAGAGGGGTCCCGGGCAGGTTTCTGGAAGTCAGTTTAGGAGGGAAAAACTTCCCCCCAGCCAGACTGAACGGCACCGTGGGAGTAGCCTGCTCTCCCAGATGGGAGAGACAAAGGAGACCGGCCACTCCCCACTGTCCATTGGGGACAATGTTAGGTGTGCATGAGTCCAGAGCATGCACAGCTCATGGGTAAACATTGATTGGTTGTACACCACAGGGCGGGCTTACCCCCTGTGGTAGAGGGTCTTGGAGAGGGATAAAAGGAGGGCAGTTGGCCCATAGGATTGTGTATTGTAACATCTTCTTCTGCTGAAACATCTTAATTGTATGCTGTTGCCCCTAGCAATAGGGAGGAGCCTTTTTCAAGGTTTTTGAGCAATAAAACACCTTTGCCTCAAGAAGACTGCTTCATCTTGTGACCAACAGGGTTAGGCCAAACCTAGCCCCGTTCTCCGGCTGTCCAGGGAAGCACCTGACGTCTCCAAGCTCCGCCTTCCGCCAGCTACCGGTAGAGGCCTAGCAAGTGGCTAGTGGGGATTCGTCAGCACCACACAGCTGTGGTAAAGCAGTGCGTCGGCACATACAGAGCAGAACCGTGGTTCCAAACGCCACGGCAGGTTAGGAGTTTGGTGGTGGCAGCAAGAACCCGCCCACAACGCAGTGGGTGGAGTCAGTAACAGGCGGTTACTGACGGTAAGCAGGGAATCCCCTATGTGGTCAGGCCTCGTGCGGCTTGACCTTCCAATCTGTGCGCAGGCAACGGGACGCGGAAGCTGCGAGTGCTTCCGTACGGTATCGTCCTGTCACACTCGCAAATAGGTCCATCGGCGCCAGAATGGTGGCTACAATACGTGGGCAAGTGTCCCCACTTGAAGATCAGCGTCAACGGAGTAGACATGGCAGTTCTCTTAGAAACCGGATCCCAAGTGACGACTATTCAGCTCACGAGTTCCGGAAACACTGGAAAGAGAGCGAGATCGTTACACCACCTACCACCTGGCTCAACCTACTGGCAAGCAATGGCCAACGAATTCAGTTCCGTGGCTATTGGGAGGCCGATTTGTCTATTGGCGAAGCATGGCAGGAACATCAAGGCTGTTTGATCACGACTTTCTGCAATGAACACCTACCCCCTGTCATTTTGGGGATGAACGTGCTGAAAAGTTGTTCCAACGAGTTGGTGGAGCCCCTCAGGATAGAGATGATGTCCGTGGCCACAAGGAAATGGAAGAAGATGCAACAGACGATGC
Organism: Pseudophryne corroboree; assembly: GCF_028390025.1. Classification (NCBI taxonomy): domain Eukaryota; kingdom Metazoa; phylum Chordata; class Amphibia; order Anura; family Myobatrachidae; genus Pseudophryne; species Pseudophryne corroboree. The sequence continues at coordinate 1,021,915,093 of NC_086445.1, forward strand.
GTCTGCTTGAAGGGCACAAACGGTTCACCAACCCCAAAGGAGAGGTGGGCAAGGCCAGAATCACGGACCGCCAACCCATTATGATTCGACCCAACGCTGAACACGTGATATGGTGTAAGGCCAGAATCGGCCCAGGTGGGCGGGATTATGAAGCAGTCATTGAAGCCTGTGACCCCGATGGGCAGCGGCCATTCGCGGTGGCCAGGACACTAGCGAGAGTGGAACGTGTAAGAGTTCCAGTCCGGACAGTACTCAATCCGCACAGTTACCCGATCCGGCTGTTTCGGAACTGCCCAGTGGCCAGGGTGGTGTTGGTCGATAACCAAGACGTGCTGGGAGAGACCGTGTCTGGAACTCAACAAAGAACTGTGACCAGCCAATCCAGCCTAATCACCACGGACACCCCCTGGTGGAAGGAGATCCAGATTGGAAATGCGGATACACCAGAGGACCAATGAGAGGGTGTTATCCAAGCCGTGTGCAGGAATGCCGGGGCTTTCAGCCAACATCCAGCTGACTTTGGTAGAGCCAAGGGGGGTGCAACACCACATGAGGTCCGGCGGACAGTGTAGGACGGTGGTGGGGTCCGGCAGGTGGGAAGCTGGCTGCGCAGCATGACCTCTGCCATCACATCATGCTGTGCAGTGCGCACTACCGGGGCGAAGAGGAGCTAAGCAGGGGGAGCCGGGCAGAGTCTGAGCCTCCTGAGGACGCTCAATGCTGCCCATCATAGAAAAAAACTAAGGTGGTGGCCTATCCCGAAATCACGGGGATTGGAAGCTCCAATCCCCGGGATTGAATCCTGACCAATTTTAGGCCGGGATCTGGCGATCCCGCCGATCCCGGGATTGCCCACCCTATCCATAATCCTAGAATTATGCACTACCAGCTACTGCTGATGGGTGTTACCACTGGTGATAGCAGTGCTATTGACAGTGCAATCCTCTTGACTATATAGTCACGATGTATCAAGCAGAAAATGCAGTAAATCCTCTGAGAACTGCCATTTACACATGTACCCCCACAGGGGCAGATTGGGCCACCGGGAGCTCAGAAACAGTTCCCGCTGGGCTACTGCCCAAACAACATGTGGTCATCTGCTCCAGCTAGTGGGCAATTCTGGGAGCCATTAGCTGGGGGGATGGATCACCCCTGAGCCCTGCATCTGTAACATTGACCAGATGTGTGCGACTCTGAATCTGTACACAAAGTGCTACAATGTAGCAGCTGCAGCTTTTTTCCATTCCAAGTTCTATTCTGCTCTGTATACAGACTCAGTCACACACAGATATACAAGTATCACATATCAAATGAATCACAGTCTCCTGGTACGTCCTAGTCGCATTGCGCTGTGACTAAGACACATTTTCTGCAAAAAAGACGCCCAACGCTAGCAGTGTTGCACAGGACCTGGCGGCTCACTCACGCCAGGATTCTCGCAGTGTGTAGCGTACTGAGGCTATGGGGGTCATTCCGAGTTGATCGCTAGCTACCGTTGTTCGCAGAGCAGCGATCAGGCAAAAAAAAATCTGCATTTCTGCGCATGCGCATGGTACGCAGTGCGCACGCGCGTCGTACTTTCACAAAAGCCGACTTACTTTCACACAATGTCTAGCGACGCTTTTCAGTCGCACTGCTGATCGTTGAGTGATTGACAGGAAGTGGGTGTTTCTGGGCGGAAACTGAGCCTTTTCAGGGAGTGTGCTGAAAAACGCAGGGGTGCCAGATAAAAACGCAGGAGTGGCTGGAGAAACAGGGGAGTGGCTGACCGAACGCGGGGCGTGTTTGTGACGTCAAAACAGGAACTAAACAGGCTGAAGTGATCGCAAGGTAGGAGTAAGTTTCAAGCTACTCTGAAACTGCACAATTTTTTTTGTAGCAGCGCTGCGATCCTTTTGTTCGCACTTCTGCTAAGCTTAGATACACTCCCAGAGGGCGGCGGCTTAGCATTTGCACTGCTGCTAAAACAGCCAGCGAGCGATCAACTCAGAATGAGGGCCTATGTACTGTATATGAGGACACATCTGTAGAATAGTTTGAAAAAGCAGATTAAAAGTTTACTAATATACCTGAGTTTATGCAGAGAGCATGATTAAAATAAAATACTGTATTAAGCAGAATATTTTCATTAAAATAATTAATTCCTGAAATATTCAATATATGAATATACCTTTAATGGAAAAGCTTTGTAAGTGGACTTTTTTAGGCGTTTAAAGTGGAAATTAGATCAAATGGATCTGTTTGGAATATTTATCCCCTATCCAATACTAAACCATTTTCTTGGTACACTCTCTGTAATATGATGTAAGTAGTATTTACTTACATCATATTACAGTAGACTCCCATATTCTGGGCATGTAGAATATGTTTTTTTTTTTTTTAAATAGTATTTCAAAGTACTGAGATACTGTATGATAGATGACATGGTGGTGGTGCACATGTGACATATCATTCTGTACATACCCAATATAGATTGTCCAGGAGATGCAAACATTTTGGTGCGCTCTTCAGGATGTTTAGAAAACCCTCCTGGAACCTGCCACTTGCCGGAAAAGTGAATGGGGTGATGATGCAATTCAGTGGATGAACTTGCGAGTATTGGACCCATGTGCAAAAGTATAATTTCCCCCACCCCAACCCAAATTCACAATGTGCCACACAGCAGTGGGTGACAGGGAGAGGCAGAAGGAGACAACGTAAGGCAGGTGGAGGCAGAGCTTACATAGAGGGCAGGAGATGACAATGGAAGGTAAAGGAAGGCGGAGGGTGACAACGGAAGGTAGGAGAAGGCAGAGGGTGACAGGGGGAGGGTGACAGAGAGAAACAGTGGGTGACAGGGGTACTAGCACAGAGCCATTTATAGGGGAGGGCAAGCCATGCAGTCATACAGGGCGCTGGCCTGCGACCAGTGTGTGCAGTATTCTATACGGTCTGGCCGGCCGCATAGAATTCTGTGAAAATGTCCCAAACATAATGGCCACCGCCTGAGAGAAGACAGTTGTGAAGGATGCTAGAGGAGGCAAGCGGCCATGTTAGGAGGGACATTTACTAGACCAGTGGTTCCCAAACTTTTTTGAATCAAGACGTCCTAGAGTATTAGAAATTTTTTCATGGAACCCCAGGACAAAAGTTTCTTATTGAGAAATTTAGAAAGAAATATTAAATTAAGTAAATTGTGTCTATATGTCATCCTAAAGGTGTGTACACATTGTGAGATAAATCTGTAAGATTTTGACTATATAGTTAAAATCTTTAGGAACGTTAATGCATATCTCAAGGTGTTAGGCAGCTTGTGATCCTGATTCGATTCCGATGCGCGCTTCCGTAGGGTCTGCATCGCAAGGCTAGATAGACTGTGCAGACAAGACAATCTTTATTATCTAGTACAAAGTATAGTCAAAATCTCACACAGACAAAATCAAAAGTACAGATAGTCAAAATCTATACTATCTGTGCTGTCTGTGCTGTCTGTGATATCTGTGCTGTCTGTGATATCTGTGATATCTGTGCTGTCTGTGATATCTGTGCTGTCTGTGATATCTGTGCTGTCTGTGCTGTCTGTGATATCTGTGCTGTCTGTGATATCTGTGCTGTCTGTGATATCTGTGCTGTCTGTGATATCTGTGCTGTCTGTGCTGTCTGTGATATCTATGCTGTCTGTGATATCTGTGCTTTCTGTGATATCTGTGCTGTCTGTGATATCTGTGCTATCTGTGCTGTCTGTGCTGTCTGTGCTATCTGTGCTGTCTGTGCTGTCTGTGATATCTGTGATATCTGTGCTGTCTGTGCTGTCTGTGCTGTCTGTGCTATCTGTGCTGTCTGTGATATCTGTGATATCTGTGCTGTCTGTGATATCTGTGCTGTCTGTGATATCTGTGCTGTCTGTGCTGTCTGTGCTATCTGTGCTATCTGTGCTGTCTGTGCTGTCTGTGATATCTGTGATATCTGTGCTATATGTGCTGTCTGTGCTGTCTGTGATATCTGTGATATCTGTGCTGTCTGTGCTGTCTGTGCTGTCTGTGCTATCTGTGCTATCTGTGCTGTCTGTGCTGTCTGTGCTGTCTGTGCTATCTGTGCTATCTGTGCTGTCTGTGCTGTCTGTGCTATCTGTGCTATCTGTGCTGTCTGTGCTGTCTGTGCTGTCTGTGATATCTGTGATATCTGTGCTGTCTGTGATATCTGTGATATCTGTGATATCTGTGCTATCTGTGCTGTCTGTGCTGTCTGTGCTGTCTGTGATATCTGTGATATATGTGCTGTCTGTGATATCTGTGCTATATGTGCTGTCTGTGCTGTCTGTGATATCTGTGCTGTCTGTGCTGTCTGTGATGTCTGTGATATCTGTGATATCTGTGCTGTCTGTGATATCTGTGCTGTCTGTGATATCTGTGATATATGTGCTGTCTGTGATATCTGTGCTATATGTGCTGTCTGTGCTGTCTGTGATATCTGTGCTGTCTGTGATATCTGTGATATCTGTGCTGTCTGTGATATCTGTGCTGTCTGTGATATCTGTGCTGTCTGTGATAGCTGTGCTGTCAGTGATATCTGTGCTGTCTGTGATATCTGTGCTGTCTGTGCTATCTGTGGTGTCTGTGCTGTCTGTGATATCTGTGCTGTCTGTGCTGTCTGTGATATCTGTGCTGTCTGTGATATCTGTGATATCTGTGCTGTCTGTGATATCTGTGCTGTCTGTGATATCTGTGCTGTCTGTGCTGTCTGTGATATCTGTGCTGTCTGTGATATCTGTGCTGTCTGTGATATCTGTGCTGTCTGTGATATCTGTGATATCTGTGCTGTCTGTGATATCTGTGCTGTCTGTGATATCTGTGCTGTCTGTGATATCTGTGATATCTGTGCTGTCTGTGATATCTGTGCTGTCTGTGATATCTGTGATATCTGTGCTGTCTGTGATATCTGTGCTGTCTGTGCTCTGGGGGAGTTCAAGGGAAATCACATAGTCCAATTTGGGCATAGCAAGGTTCTCACATTTAGGTTCAATTGTGTAGTGAGGGAAAAGATTCACTTCTGTTTGTCCACATACTGTATTTCTGATTGGCAGCCACCAGCACTAGTTTTGCCTTTTACATTTGAATTGGTCCTGGACCACCAACACACGGCACCCCTGCAAGTGTCCCAAGGCACCCCAGGGTGCCACGGCACACAGTTTGGGAACCACTGTACTAGGCGAAGCCGACGGAGGAGGCAGACACAACTGTACAGCAGTGCTGGGAATGCGGCGGCGGCAGCAGCAGCATGAAACAAGCCCTGACAACGAGCAGGTAGTGTAGCAATTTTAAAGGGCATTACTACAGTATGTGGGGCAAGGGGCACTACTGTGTGTGGCATAACAAGGGGCATTACTGTGTGGGGCATAACAAGGGACATTACTGTGTGGGGCATAACAAGGGGCATTACTGTGTGTGGCATAACACGGGGCACTACTGTGTGTGGCATAACAAGGGGCATTACTGTGTGGGGCATAACAAGGGGCATTAGTGTGTGGGGCATAAACTTAAGCTAGGGACATTACTGTTTGGGGCATTATATGGTGTAAGGGGCACTATTGTGTTGATGTAAGGTAGTATTTTCCTGCAACGCCATGCCCATTGCAGCAAAGCCACACCCACTTTTTTACAATATCTATGGGGGGTCACTGTTTTTGTGTTTGCACTGGGAGCCAGATTTTGTCTAGAAAAAGCCCTGTACAAGCACAATGTCCTGTGTGGTGCAGAGAACAGGTGGCATGTACCTTGGTGCAGGGACGTGCAGTCAGGGGAGGCAGAGCCTCACCTGTCATATTCTGATATGGTAATTAGAATAATACAAAAAATATATTTATAACACAGATTCTGTGTTATACTGACTTCTTTGTAGTATTCTGCTCATTTTTTCAGTGAAAACATAGCTAAATCTTTATGTGAGGCAGCGAGAGCGCTGCCTCCAGCAGACAATTATAAACCATCTGAAGTGGGGGGCGGGGCCACAGCTGCAGGCAGGAAAAGGCCATTGCAAAAACATAGGAGTTTTTTTTTTTTTTTTTTTAATTGAAGCCCGAGGTGCGGTGCTTCATCACCCAGTGTCTGTGACCAAACGTGCTGGGGGCGAAGGTTCTTGGACCCTCTCCCAAAGGAGAAGGGCCCCGTTACTCCTCTAACCCTCAGAGCCAAAAGGCCCTGAGGGAAAAAAGGGACTGTGGGTCCCCCTTTGCCAAAGCGCAGGGGAACCCTCGGGTGTCCCCAGGGTTGGCCGAAGCGTCCCCCTGGGGACCGATAACTGCGTCTGGTCCTCCCCCCGTGGAGAGGACCTCAGCAACGAAGAGGAGAGGGCGGCCCATAAGGGTCTCACCTAAACCCCAAACGAAAAACGTGAACGTACTCGTGACACACTACAAACTACACAAAACAAATAAAAGTGCTAATGCTTGTGCAAGTGCGGGTGCAAGTGCAAAAACATAAGTGGGCATAATAAATAAATAAATAAGCCCCAGCCAGAAGGCCGGGGTGGGGGGTAAAAAATTATCCTTGCCCTAGCCAAAAGGCCAGGGCAAAGGATGTGGTGCACCAGAAGTTGGGGAAGTGACTGTGCTAGTGCTCTCAAAGTGCATAGGTTTTAAGGACCAGTGCAAGTTAAGGCACCCTTAGGGTTTTCACCCTAAAGGCACATGTCACCTCGGGCTTCTAAGCAGCTCCCGGCCTCTCAGCCAGACCAAGTTTCGTACTGCTCTATGCCAGGGTAAACCCCCAGTACGAGAGTGGGTGACACACCGGGCCGTTCCCGATCCATCGTAAGGTGTAATTGGCCTTACGAAGTAGGGATACTAAGCTCGGCGGTCCTCCCATCCCGACTAGGGGCCTTGCCAGTCCCCGTCCAGGGCGGATACTGGACCAGGCCATTACCCTAATCAGCGTAAGTAGCCTTCCTTAACGCTGTAGGGAACTGAGCCATGGTTTTTCTCCATCCTCGACCAGAGACCTTCCTTACCCCGGCACGGTACTCCACAGGGTGTTTCTCCATTCCACATCTAGGAACCTCTCACGCTCCTAGTGTAAGAACAGGTACTCCACCCCATGTTTCTCTACCGCAGATACTTCACCAGGCAGCTCCCTGTACCACATAGGGGCGTTCCCCCCATGTAGTAGGGATAACCAACCCGGTTTTTCTCCACTGATAAGAACAGATACTACACTTGATCTTAGCCAAAAGGCCGAGAAGCGATTCTGTGTTATACTGACTTCTTTGTAGTATTCTGCTCATTTTTTCAGTGAAAACATAGCTAAATCTTTATGTGAGGCAGCGAGAGCGCTGCCTCCAGCAGACAATTATAAACCATCTGAAGTGGGGGGCGGGGCCACAGCTGCAGGCAGGAAAAGGCCATTGCAAAAACATAGGAGTTGAGGCAGCTGTACATGTGGTACCCTCAGGTTATCCCTTGGTAGCAATACTCTTACCGAAATACAATGGTGCGTTGTCACTCCTGTTTTCTTCACGGAGAGGTCTGGGAATGTGAGTGACACCTTTTCTTACATAGGAGAGACGACATTCACTAATAACGTGTTTATTTGGTGCAGGATTTGGTGTATGATTCATAAAAGACAGACAATCACAATGATAATCAAATATGACACAATTGATTTGATTACAACTTAGACAACCCTTTGAGCCTGGACCTGTCTATGATACTTGCTGCTTAAAACTCACTTTGTACTGATCTGATAATCACTTCTCTATTACTGATTAACTATTATTTCATGCAAATTAACTCTCAGCACGATCACTCAGGAATCACAATAACATTGCTTCACCATTGGGCCTTAATACAAGTGCCAATTACACTCTGCAGAGTTAGGGTTAGACCAGCTCAACTCTCTGACCTTTCCCTGAACCCACTGGTTCAATTAGTTTAATATCTTAGGAAGAATAATCATTAAACACTGCATCAGTTAATTACATCAATCAAATCTCAATGACTGTATAACTGTTAATATTGGGTACCCGCTCGAACACACATAAAATTATATATATAATATGTATATTATATATATATATATATATATATATATGTATGCCCCACTTTGCCACTTGCACCTCTGCACAGGGTTTTAGAGCTTCAGTCTGTCGCTTGACCTTGCTTCCTTTATGACACACAAGTACTGACGGTGGCAATTTAAGATGTCGCCAAGCGCAATAATGTGTGCCGTATCCAGTGTGGGCCCAAACAATGTCACTGACTGTAATGTAAATCTCAGTTCGTGTGGCCTCTGTAGAATTCCCTCTGAAGGGGGTATAGTCATACTTGCCTACTCTCCCGAAAACCGGGTGGCGCTCACGGCCCCCTGGAAGAAAAGGCAAGACTCCCGGACGAGTTCCCACCACCCGCAACCCACACGCATCACCTACATAACCCCCGGCCACACAGTTCAAAGTGCGCGGTCCGGGAGTCCGATGACGCGATTTGCGTCATCCTGGCCCCGCCCCCTGCCTTGCAATGCCAATATTAACGGCATTGCTAGACAGGGGGCGGGCCCGCGATGACGTGATCGTGCAGCCACGCCCCCAAGCGTCATCGAGCCGCATCTCCACACCCCTGCTGCTCCGACCTGGCTGCCTCCTCCCGGAGGGGGCAGCCAGATTGTCGGTAAGTATGGGTGTAGTTCTGTCACTGTCTATTACCAATGTGATTTAAACAACTGTGACTCTTCAGTCACTAATGACCAGAGTCTCTTTGACTATAAATGTGTCCTGCCAATCTTGGGGTCCACCGTAGGATGGGTAACTTAATTGTTGTGTTATGCCACTGTGAAGACTAATCAAGGGGCTTTGCACTCATGGGGGGAGATGTACTAAGCCTGAAAAGTGATAAATATCACTGTGATAAAGCACCAGCCAATCGGATCCTAACTGCCATATTACAAGCTGTGTTTGAAAAATGACAGTTAGGAGCCGATTGGCTGGTGCGTTATCACAGTGATATTTATCACTTTTCAGGCTTAGTACATCTGGCCCACGCACAGTCACTTTGTTATACTGCAGTGTCATAGGTTTTATCCCAGGCTTTTCATTGCTCCATAGGCTGGGCAATAACTGCGTCCTTCTCTACTGCCCCACCGCACTGTGCTGCGTACCTCACACCTCAGTATCTAGGTTTTCAGTGCGGCATACCTCACACCTCAATGTCTAGGTTTTAATTGCGGCGTACCTCACACCTCAGTGTTTAGGTTTGCCAGACTCACGTGTCCCATGACTGTAGCGTTGATCTGTTACGCAGGGACCGCTTCACATCAGCACCGCTTATCAGATGGTGACGCGCCGCACTGCCCGTGTTTCCTCGGCTCCAGTCAGCGTCACTCGGATACTCAGTGGCATGAACACACTGCTCTGTTACTCTTCTCTCTGTTGCTGAGCTGGACTTTACCACCGCATGTGAAATACTCTCTGCCCGGATCACGCTGCTTCAGCTCCGTCAGGTACAGTCTCAGTCTGAGCAGCTCCTCTGGCGTCTGACGTCACATCCTCCTCTGCAGCCTATATATAGCTCCTCCATCTTCCCGCCACAGTCTGTCTCTCCCGGGTTTTAACACCCTCCGGATTGTCCTTGCCTTTTACAGTTCGGTTACCTAGCAACCAGGGTGCACCATACCTCCCAACTGTCTCGATTTTCGCGGAACAGTCCCGTTTTTTGGGGACTGTCCCGCTGTCCCACCCGCGGGCCGCAGTGTCCTGCGGTGGGGTGGGGGGGGGGCAGTTGGGAGGCTTGTCTGTCGCTGCCCTGATTAGCAGAGCAGCAGTGAATAGACGCTGTGCGCATGCGCACATCGTCTATTCACTGGAGTCAGAGGGAGAGGGGGCATGCCAGCGGCTCACAGAGCGCTGGGCATGCCTCCTCAGTGATGAAAATGGGGGCGTGTCTCGCGATTGTGGGTCCTCCCGTGAAACCACGCCACTTTTCATAGACCACACCCCCTTTTTGGGAGCGCACGCCGCCGCGCGTGTGTCCCTTCTCCCAACAGGACAAAGTCCAGAGCTTATCACTGTTACAGTTCAGCACAATTACTGCAGATACAAACAAGCCACAGCTTGTAGTCTTTTCTGTTGTCTCCCTAAGGGGTATCACTCGGGAGTGGGAAGCCACGTACATCTGCCTCACCACAGGGCTGTGCCTTGAGCCCACATCAAGGCACGCCCCGCTCAGGCAGATGTGATAGCTGATAATATACATAGACAGACCCAGGGGCATAACATACTGAGTTCTGACTTGCTGATTGGATGACTGACAAAGCAGTCCTGGCTGCGTTGTTTTCACTATTCTCCCCTCGGTCTCCTGCCCGACAAGCCCCTGTGCATCCACCCCATCCATAGCTCCATCAGTAGGACTCCGCTGATGGCTCCCCCTTGTGCAGCTCCAGGTCTTACGTGCACCCCTGTGGACCTCCCGGACCAACACTTCTGTTCATCAGACAGTCGCGTTATCTTGGTGGCCTTCTGTTGCTGTGAAACCCAGAGCTGCTGCAGTGGGCTCCCGTGACTCAGCGACGGCGGGGATCTTCCAAGGTCTCTGTAAGTATCTGCTGCTCTGAGCGGCTCCGTTGGCCTCATGACCGCAGTAACTCACCCATTCTAGCTTTCCTTAATGTGCAGAGCGAGTGTCAAGAAGAGGCGCTCCCAGAGATGACCTAGGTGTCCCGACTCCCAACAGTGTTTCAGAATTGTGCAATAAAAACAAGCTGACAGCGAGGTTACGCTCGCTAGCTGCCACACACTAAGCCGCCGCCCTCTGGGAGTGTATCTTCACTTAGCAGAATAGCGAACTAAAGATTAGCAGATTTGCTACTACATAATTCTTAGCAGTTTCGGAGTAGCTCCGGACCTACTCACAGACTGCGATCACCTCAGTCCGTTTCGTTCCTGGTTTGACGTCACAAACACGCCCTGCGTTCGGCCACCCCTCGTTTCTCCAGCCACTCCCGCGTTTTTCCTTGGCACGCCTGCGTTTTTCCGCACACTCCCTGAAAACGCTCAGTTTCCGCCCAGAAACACCCACTTCCTGTCAATCACACTACGAACACTTCAGCGTGGAAAAAATGTAGTTCGCTCGTGAGTAAATCTACTAAGTTCTTAGTAAAATTACTTAGCGCATGCGCTCTGCGTACCATGCGCATGCGCATTTTCCACCTATTCGCTGAGTTGTGAAAATCGTCAACGAGCGAACAACTCGGAATGAGGGCCAATGTTTTATTATTCCGTCAGTGACTGTGAGGCTCATGCACTCCATCTAAAGGGAGCAATATACATTATATATATATATATATATATGGTATGCCTGTGAAAGCATGTACATGTTATTTCTTCTTATTCTGTTTTATGAGCACATGTATGTCTGGCAATTTTGACTATTACTGCATCTAACACTATAAGCACTATTACTTTTATATTACCATTACATACAATTAGCACTTTCAGCCCTTCTATTATATTATCTGGTAGTCTATAAAATTTTATTGGAAGTTGCTTGTTTGTCTTATGGGAGCCCTGGGTGATGATTTATATTTCCCAGGGCCTACCTTGCCACCTCTTATGGGGCCTACACACTTGGCGACATACAGGGGCGATATCACATAAGTGAACGATATATCGTTCATGTCGTTTAGTCTGTAGGCACCAATGATGAACAATGAGCGCGCCCGTGGTCGTTCATCACTGGTTTTCCCTCGTTTAGCATAGCAAGCCAGTTTGGACGATGGTCGTTAATCGGTGAAAACGAACATCGTCCAAATAGGAAACATCGCCAAGCGTGTAGGGCCCAATAGGGGGGGGGGGGGGGGGGGGGGGGGTGTACACACAGGGCAATATTATCCTATATTCTAAGCGATCTGTCTAGATTGCTTAGAAATTAAGCACTGATCGTTCCGTGTGTACACCCCATAGCGATAGCAATGCGCGGCGCAGTGCGGCGCTATCGCCGGCTCACAGTCAAGATCTGGCTAGATAGTAAGGCTTTCATTGAGCCTTGTGGTCTAGTTAGGATGGGCTAGCACACATCGTAGCGTTTGTGCAGACACCCGCTTCGATGTGTCCTAAGCCCACATCGGGCTCAGCACACATCGCGCTGCGCCCGAATCAGCACGTGTGTATGCCCTATTACACTACAAAATTACTCAATTTGCTTAAAACATACATAAATGTATTCATTTCTGTCAATCGTAGATCACAGTTTCATTGCCAGTGCCTCCCAAGCCATTGACCTCACCGCACGTCACTGCCTTGGTGGGGTTTGCAGAGTCTGGCAGTGCCAGTTACACCGGGTGTGAGCTGCCTGTAATTCACAGCATGGTTACCTACCTTTCTGCAGCCTCCTCCGGGAGGAGGCAGCGTGGTGGGCTAAAGGGGGCGTGGCTGGCGGCGAGGTGGGCTGTCCGGGGGCGTAGCCATCATGGAAGGTGCGCAGCCCAGGGGCGTGAATTTACGATCGCTTCATTGTGGCCCCGCTATACAGTGCAGAGAAAACAGGCACTGTACAGTGGGGGGGTGGAGCTACGATGACGCGATTTAGCACGAATCAGGTCATTGCATCCCCTCGGACCGCCCACTAGTTCTCTGCGGCCAAGGGGGTTGCAGGGGCTGCCAGGGAAGGCGGGAGACTTATCTACCTTTCCAGAGTGGCGGGAGGGGCACCCAATTTTTAGAGCCTTCCGGCCATTATGGAAGGGTAGGTAGCAGTGAATCAGAAAATGTACAGCTGTGTGGTAATTAGAGGCAGTAAGTGGCTGTGATGATCAGTGCTGCTTGGTGACAGCACTCCTGTATCTACACACAAGGCCAGCCCCACCTACCTAAGGTAAGCAGCAGGTCCCTCAGGTAGTGGGGCCCACCCTGCTCTCTGCACGGGGCCATTCATACAACATTGCTCATTAACTCCATTTGTCAGTCAGGTAAATGAAGGGCTGGAGCTTCTATAAGGAGATGAATTCCCCATCCTACGGTAGACCAGCCCCAGATGAAAAGATCTGGAGTTGTTTTGCGGTCTCCATCGGCTTTGGAGGTCGGAAGTTGTAACGAAAGACCTGAGCCATTATACCAGAGAAAAAGTACATAATACACAATAACAACATACAGTAATTTGTCTCACCTAAATAAATCACCCTCATCCACCACTACACTAAAGACAAAATAATACCATCCTTTTCTCTATCGTCCTAAGTGGATGCTGGGGTTCCTGAAAGGACCATGGGGAATAGCGGCTCCGCAGGAGACAGGGCACAAAAGTAAAGCTTTTACAGGTCAGGTGGTGTGTACTGGCTCCTCCCCCTATGACCCTCCTCCAGACTCCAGTTAGATTTTTGTGCCCGGCCGAGAAGGGTGCAATTCTAGGTGGCTCTCATAAAGAGCTGCTTAGAGAGTTTAGCTTAGGTTTTTTATTTTACAGTGATTCCTGCTGGCAACAGGATCACTGCAACGAGGGACAGAGGGGAGAAGAAGTGAACTCACCTGCGTGCAGGATGGATTGGCTTCTTGGCTACTGGACATGAAGCTCCAGAGGGACGATCACAGGTACAGCCTGGATGGTCACCGGAGCCACGCCGCCGGCCCCCTCACAGATGCTGAAGCAAGAAGAGGTCCAGAATCGGCGGCTGAAGACTCCTGCAGTCTTCTTAAGGTAGCGCACAGCACTGCAGCTGTGCGCCATTTTCCTCTCAGCACACTTCACACGGCAGTCACTGAGGGTGCAGGGCGCTGGGGGGGGGCGCCCTGGGAGGCAAATGAAAACCTTTAAAAAGGCTAAAAATACCTCACATATAGCCCCAGAGGCTATATGGAGATATTTACCCCTGCCTAAATGTACTAAATAGCGGGAGACGAGCCCGCCGAAAAAGGGGCGGGGCCTATCTCCTCAGCACACGGCGCCATTTTCTGTCACAGCTCCGCTGGTCAGGAAGGCTCCCAGGTCTCTCCCCTGCACTGCACTACAGAAACAGGGTATAACAGAGAGGGGGGGCAGAATAAATGGCAATATATTAATATAAAAGCAGCTATAAGGGAGCACTTAATCATAAGGCTATCCCTGTCATATATAGCGTTTTTTGGTGTGTGCTGGCAGACTCTCCCTCTGTCTCCCCAAAGGGCTAGTGGGTCCTGTCTTCGTATAGAGCATTCCCTGTGTGTCTGCTGTGTGTCGGTACGTGTGTGTCGACATGTATGAGGACGTTATTGGTGTGGAGGCGGAGCAATTGCCAAATATGAGGATGTCACCTCCTAGGGGGTCGACACCAGAATGGATGCCTTTATTTGTGGAATTACGGGATAGCGTCAACTCGCTTAAGCAGTCGTTTGCCGACATGAGGCGGCCGGACACTCAATTAGTGTCTGTCCAGGCGCCTCAAACACCGTCAGGGGCTGTAAAACGTCCCTTGCCTCAGTCGGTCGACACAGACCCAGACACAGGCACTGATTCCGGTGGTGAAGGTGACGAATCAACCGTATTTTCCAGTAGGGCCACACGTTATATGATTTTGGCAATAAAGGAGATGTTACATTTAGCTGATACTACAGGTACCACGAAACAGGGTATTATGTGGGGTGTGAAAAAACTACCAGTAGTTTTTACCGAATCAGAAGAATTAAATGACGTGTGTGATGAAGCGTGGGGTGCCCCGATAAAAAACTGCTAATTTCAAAGAAGTTATTGGCTTTATACCCTTTCCCGCCAGAGGTTAGGGAGCGCTGGGAAACACCTCCTAGGGTGGACAAAGCGCTAACACGCTTATCAAATCAAGTGGCGTTACCCTCTCCTGAGACGGACGCACTTAAAGATCCATCAGATAGGAGGATGGAAAATATCCAAAAAGGTATATACACACATGCAGGTGTTATACTACGACCAGCTATTGCGACTGCCTGGATGTGCAGTGCTGGGGTAGTTTGGTCAGAGTCCCTGATCGAAAATATTGATACCCTGGACAGGGACAATATTTTACTGTCGTTAGAACAAATAAAGGATGCATTTCTTTATATGCGTGATGCACAGAGAGATATCTGCACACTGGCATCACGGGTAAGTGCTATGTCCATTTCGGCCAGAAGAGCTTTATGGACACGACAGTGGACAGGCGATGCGTAGAGGAGTTATTTGAGGTCGGTCTATCGGATTTGGTGGCCACGGCTACGGCCGGGAAATCCACCTTTCTACCTCAAGTCACTCCCCAACAGAAAAAGGCACCGACCTTTCAACCGCAGCCCTTTCGTTCCTTTAAAAATAAGAGAGCAAAGGGCTATTCATATCTGCCACGAGGCAGAGGACGAGGGAAGAGACAGCAACAGGCAGCTCCTTCCCAGGAACAGAAGCCCTCCCCGGCTTCTACAAAAGCCTCAGTATGACGCTGGGGCTTCGCAAGCGGACTCGGGGGCGGTAGGCGGTCGTCTCAAAAATTACAGTGCGCAGTGGGCTCACTCGCAGGTAAATCCCTGGATCCTGCAGATAATATCTCAGGGGTACAGGTTGAAATTAGAGACAGAGCCACCTCGCCGTTTCCTGAAGTCTGCTTTACCAACGTCCCCCTCAGAAAGGGAGACGGTTTTGGAAGCCATTCACAAGCTGTATTCTCAGCAGGTGATAGTCAAGGTACCTCTTCTACAACAAGGGAAGGGGTATTATTCCACTCTATTTGTGGTACCGAAGCCGGATGGCTCGGTAAGGCCTATTCTAAATCTGAAGTCCTTGAACCTATACATAAAGAAGTTCAAGTTCAAGATGGAGTCACTCAGAGCAGTGATAGCGAACCTGGAAGAAGGGGACTTTATGGTATCCTTGGACATCAAGGATGCGTATCTCCACGTTCCAATTACCCCTCACACCAGGGGTACCTCAGGTTCGTTGTACAAAACTGTCACTATCAGTTTCAGACGCTGCCGTTTGGTTTGTCCACGGCACCTCGGGTCTTTACAAAGGTAATGGCCGAGATAATATTTCTTCTTCGAAGAAAAGGCGTATTAATTATCCCATACTTGGACGATCTCCTAATAAGGGCAAGGTCCAGAGAACAGCTAGAGATGGGTTTAGCACTATCTCAAGAGGTGCTAAAGCAGCACGGATGGATTCTGAATATTCCAAAATCCCAATTAATGCCGACAACTCGTCTGCTGTTCCTGGGGATGATTCTGGATACAGTTCAGAAAAAGGTTTTTCTTCCCGAAGAAAAAGCCAAGGAGTTATCTGACCTGGTCAGGAACCTCCTAAAACCAGGAAAGGTGTCTGTACATCAATGCACAAGAGTCCTGGGAAAAAATGGTAGCTTCTTACGAAGCAATCCCTTTCGGCAGATTTCATGCAAAGGGATCTGTTGGATAAATGGTCAGGGTCGCATCTTCAGATGCACCTGCGGATAACCCTGTCGCCGAGGACAAGGGTATCCCTTCTGTGGTGGTTGCAGGAGGCTCATCTATTGGAGGGCCGCAGATTCGGCATACAGGATTGGATCCTGGTGACCACGGATGCCAGCCTGAGAGGCTGGGGAGCAGTCACACAGGGAAGAAATTTCCAGGGAGTGTGGTCGAGCCTGAAAAAGTCTCTTCACATAAGCATTCTGGAACTAAGAGCAATCTACAATGCTCTAAGCCAGGCGGAACCTCTGCTTCAAGGAAGACCGGTGTTGATCCAGTCGGACAACATCACGGCAGTCGCCCATGTAAACAGACAGGGCGGCACAAGAAGCAGGAGGGCAATGGCAGAAGCTGCCAGGATCCTTCGCTGGGCGGAGAATCACGTGATAGCACTGTCAGCAGTATTCATCCCGGGCGTGGACAACTGGGAAGCAGACTTCCTCAGCAGACACGACCTTCACCCGGGAGAGTGGGGACTTCATCCAGAAGTTTTCCACATGCTATTAAACCGTTGGGTAAAACCAATGGTGGACATGATGGCGTCTCGCCTCAACAAAACACTGGACAGGTATTGCGCCAGGTCAAGAGATCCGCAGGCAATAGCTGTGGACGCGCTGGTAACACCTTGGGTGTACCAGTCGGTATATGTGTTTCCTCCTCTGCCTCTCATACCAAAGGTATTGAGGATTATACGGCAAAGAGGAGTAAGACTAGTGGCTCCGGATTGGCCAAGAAGGACTTGGTACCCGGAACTTCAAGAGATGGTCACGGACGATCCGTGGCCTCTACTTCTGAGAAGGGACCTGCTTCAGCAGGGTCCTTGTCTTTTTCAAGACTTACCGCGGCTGCGTTTGACGGCATGGCGTTGAATGCCAGATCCTAAAAGGAAAAGGCATTCCAGAAGAAGTCATTCCTACCTTGATAAAGGCAAGGAAGGAAGTCACCGCGAAGCATTATCGCCGTATTTGGCGAAAATATGTTGCGTGGTGCGAGCAGCGGAGTGCTCCGATGGAGGAATTTCAACTGGGTCGTTTTCCTACATTTCCTGCAATCAGGATTGTCTATGGGTCTCAAATTGGGATCTATTAAGGTTCAAATTTCGGCCCTATCAATATTCTTCCACAAAGAATTGGCCTCAGTCCCTGAGGTCCAGATTTTTATCAAAGGAGTACTGCATATACAGCCTCCTGTGGTGCCTAAGGTGGCACCGTGGGATCTAAATGTAGTTTTAGATTTCCTCAAATCCAATTGGTTTGAACCACTAAAGAATGTGGATTTGAAATATCTCACATGGAAAGTGACTATGTTACTGGCCCTGGCTTCGGCCGGGAGAGTATCTGAACTGGCGGCTTTGTCTTATAAAAGCCCTTACTTAATTTTCCATTCGACATAGGGCAGAGCTGCGGACGCGTCCGCATTTTCTCCCTAAGGTGGTATCAGCGTTTCACCTGAACCAGCCTATTGTAGTGCCTGCGGCTACAGACGACTTGAAGGACTCCAAGTTGTTGGACGTTGTCAGAGCCTTAAAAATATACATTTAAAGGACGGCTGGAGTCAGAAAATCTGACTCGCTGTTTATACTGTATGCACCCAACAAGTTGGGTGCACCTGCTTCTAAGCAGTCGATTGCTCGTTGGTTTTGTAACAAAATTCAACTTGTACATTCTGTGGCAGGCCTGCCACAGCCTAAATCTGTTAAGGCCCATTCCGCAAGGAAGGTGGGCTCATCTTGGGCGGCTGCCCGAGGGGTCTCGGCATTACAACTCTGCCGAGCAGCTACGTGGTCAGGGGAGAACACGTTTGTAAATTTTTACAAATTTGATACCCTGGCAAAGGAGGACCTGGAGTTCTCTCATTCGGTGCTGCAGAGTCATCCGCACTCTCCCGCCCGTTTGGGAGCTTTGGTATAATCCCCATGGTCCTTTCAGGAACCCCAGCATCCACTTAGGACGATAGAGAAAATAAGAATTTACTTACCGATAATTCTATTTCTCGGAGTCCGTAGTGGATGCTGGGCGCCCATCCCAAGTGCGGATTATCTGCAATACTTGTACATAGTTATTGTTAACTAATTCGGGTTATTGTTTAGGAAGCCATCTTTCAGAGGCTCCTCTGTTATCATACTGTTAACTGGGTTTAGATCACAAGTTGTACGGTGTGATTGGTGTGGCTGGTATGAGTCTTACCCGGGATTCAAAATCCTCCCTTATTGTGTACGCTCGTCCGGGCACAGTACCTAACTGGAGTCTGGAGGAGGGTCATAGGGGGAGGAGCCAGTACACACCACCTGACCTGTAAAAGCTTTACTTTTGTGCCCTGTCTCCTGCGGAGCCGCTATTCCCCATGGTCCTTTCAGGAACCCCAGCATCCACTACGGACTCCGAGAAATAGAATTATCGGTAAGTAAATTCTTATTATACAGTCGTAGTGGCCCAATCTGAAGATAAAACTTTACTTTGTCTTTCTTAATCCAAATAAATCCAAATAGAAACAATTGAAGAGAGAAGTAAAGTGATTTGGAATGAGAGTAACCGGAAATATGTTACAAAGATCCATAATATGAGTCTCCGAACCGTAGTCACAAACGCTGGTCACTTGTGTTTCCGGAAATGAGATCTGTAACCACCATGGAATAGAGGCAGCAGCACGCAGTTACTGCATAGTGACACATACAGTAGACTGGATTGTGAAATCTGCCCATTAGTCATTGGAGTTCCCCTTCAAGATAAATTCACTCTACTACATGCAATAACATAACGCAAAGAACTAAGGATCAAATAGAGTTGAGGTTACCTAAAGGTTAGAAAAGGTGACATACTAGAGGGTCCAAATGGTTCTTATCTGCCAGCAAATTCCCTTGAACTCCCCCAGATCCCAGATAGCACAGACAGTACAGATTTTGACTAAGTGCCAATTTTGACTATACTTTGTACTAGATAATACACTAGATCAGTGGTTCTCAAACTCGGTCCTCAGGACCCCACACGGTTCACGTTTTCCATGTCACACAGCTGGTGTGCTGTGTATCACCAACTGTCACATTTTAAAAATCTACAGGTGACCTGCAAAACATGAACCGTGTGGGGTCGTGAGGACCGAGTTTGAGAACCTGTGCACTAGATAGTCAAGATTGACTTGTCAGCACAGTCTGTCTAGCCTCACAATACCAAACCAACGGGAGCGTGCATCGGGATCGAATCTGTATCGCAAGCTCACTTTGAGACATGCACTAACTTTCCATAAGATTTTGACTATATAGTCTAAATCTTACAGATTTATCTCACCGTGTGTACACACCTTATGTCTCTATGCAACATAAAAAGTATCTGGATAAATAAGTTGGTTAGCTAGGGGAGAGGCATATAGCCTTGTAGTCTATGCACAGGTATATCTCGGAAAATACAAAATCTAATCTTTAACCAACCAATACAAAAAAACATTAATTGTATATATACAAAACAATGAACTAATTAGGTTGGAGGTGCGCCCTAAAGCAAATTTACAATATTGGGGTTAGGGATTTCGGTAAGACCTCTAGTGGGTTTAAACTAGAGATGAGCGGGTTCGGTTCTCCGAGAACCGAACCCCCCGAACTCCACGTGGTTTACACTGGTCTGAGGCAGCCTCGGTTGTTCCCGCCTGACTCGTAAAACCCGAACGAGGGAAAACGTCATCATCCCGCTGTCGGATTCTCACGAAATTCGGATTCCATATAAAGAGCCGCGCGTCGCCGCCATTTTCACTCGTGCATTGTAGAGAGAGCGAGAGGACGTGGCTACGTTCTCTCAGTGGCAAATCTCAATATCAGTGCTCAGTATCAGTGCTTACTTATTGCTGCTCAGTAATACTAGTAGTGTGTCTCTCTTGTGCTGCATCTTGCTGCTCAGTGTCAGTTCTCAGTATTATCATCATCAGTGCTCAGTATCACTGCTCATTGTCTTGTGCTGCATTGTGGTGCTCAGTAATACTACAGTACATTACTAATATACTAGTCCAGTGTCTTGTGCTACATCTTGCTGCTCAGTGTCAGTTCTCAGTATTATCATCATCAGTGCTCAGTATCACTGCTCATTGTCTTGTGCTGCATTGTGGTGCTCAGTAATACTACAGTACATTACTAATATACTAGTCCAGTGTCTTGTGCTACATCTTGCTGCTCAGTGTTAGTTCTCAGTATTATCATCATCAGTGCTCAGTATCACTGCTCATTGTCTTGTGCTGCATTGTGGTGCTCAGTAATACTACAGTACATTACTAATATACTAGTCCAGTGTCTTGTGCTGCATCTTGCTGCTCAGTGTCAGTTCTCAGTATTATCATCATCAGTGCTCAGTATCACTGCTCATTGTCTTGTGCTGCATTGTGGTGCTCAGTAATACTACAGTACATTACTAATATACTAGTCCAGTGTCTTGTGCTGCATCTTGCTGCTCAGTGTCAGTTCTCAGTAGTATCATCATCAGTGCTTAGTATCACTGCTCATTGTCTTGTGCTGCATTGTACTAATATACTAGTCCAGTGTCTTGTGCTACATCTTGCTGCTCAGTGTCAGTTCTCAGTATTATCATCATCAGTGCTCAGTATCACTGCTCATTGTCTTGTGCTGCATTGTGGTGCTCAGTAATACTACAGTACATTACTAATATACTAGTCCAGTGTCTTGTGCTACATCTTGCTGCTCAGTGTCAGTTCTCAGTATTATCATCATCAGTGCACAGTATCACTGCTCATTGTCTTGTGCTGCATTGTGGTGCTCAGTATACTACAGTACATTACTAATATACTAGTCCAGTGTCTTGTGCTGCATCTTGCTGCTCAGTGTCAGTTCTCAGTAGTATCATCATCAGTGCTCAGTATCACTGCTCATTGTCTTGTGCTGCATTGTGGTGCTCAGTAATACTACAGTACATTACTAATATACTAGTCCAGTGTCTTGTGCTACCTCTTGCTGCTCAGTGTCAGTTCTCAGTATTATCATCATCAGTGCTCAGTATCACTGCTCATTGTCTTGTGCTGCATTGTGGTGCTCAGTAATACTACAGTACATTACTAATATACTAGTCCAGTGTCTTGTGCTACATCTTGCTGCTCAGTGTCAGTTCTCAGTATTATCATCATCAGTGCTCAGTATCACTGCTCATTGTCTTGGGCTGCATTGTGGTGCTCAGTAATACTACAGTACATTACTATTATACTAGTCCAGTGTCTTGTGCTACATCTTACTGCTCAGTGTCAGTTCTCAGTATTATCATCATCAGTGCTCAGTATCACTGCTCATTGTCTTGTGCTGCATTGTGGTGCTCAGTAATACTACAGTACATTACTAATATACTAGTCCAGTGTCTTGTGCTACATCTTGCTGCTCAGTGTCAGTTCTCAGTATTATCATCATCAGTGCTCAGTATCACTGCTCATTGTCTTGTGCTGCATTGTGGTGCTCAGTAATACTACAGTACATTACTAATATACTAGTCCAGTGTCTTGTGCTACATCTTGCTGCTCAGTGTCAGTTCTCAGTATTATCATCATCAGTGCTCAGTATCACTGCTCATTGTCTTGTGCTGCATTGTGGTGCTCAGTATACTACAGTACATTACTAATTTACTAGTCCAGTGTCTTGTGCTGCATCTTGCTGCTATAGGGTGCAGTGGTTGTGTCCTGTCACTGTGCATAGGTCATCATCTTTCCAGTCACAGTGGTATCTGGTATCTATCTAGTGGTATCTAATTCCAGACATTACTGTCGTCTAATTCCAGATATATTACTGGCATATAATTCCACACATTAAAAAATGGAGAACAAAAATGTGGAGGGTAAAATAGGGAAAGATCAAGATCCACTTCCACCTAGTGCTGAAGCTGCTGCCACTAGTCATGGCAGAGACGATGAAATGCCATCAACGTCGTCTGCCAAGGCTGATGCCCAATGTCATAGTAGAGAGCATGTAAAATCCAAAAAGCAAAAGTACTGTAAAATTACCCAAAAATCTAAATTAAAATCGTCTGAGGAAAAGCGTAAACTTGCCAATATGCCATTTACGACACGGAGTGGCAAGGAACGGCTGAGGCCCTGGTCTATGTTCATGGCTAGTGGTTCAGCTTTACATGACGATGGAAGCACTCATCCTCCCACTAGAAAAATGAAAAGAGTTAAGCTGGCAAAAGCACAGCAAAGAACTGTGCGTTCTTCTAAATCACAAATCCCCAAGGAGAGTCCAATTGTGTCGGTGGTTGCGATGCCTGACCTTCCCAACACTGGACGGGAAGAGGTGGCTCCTTCCACCATCTGCACGCCCTCTGCAAGTGCTGGAAGTAGCACCCATAGTCCAGTTCCTGATATTCAAATTGAAGATGTCACTGTTGAAGTACACCAGGATGAGGATATGGGTGTTGCTGGCGCTGAGGAGGAAATTGACGAGGAGGATTCTGATGGTGAGGTGGTTTGTTTAAGTCAGGCACCCGGGGAGACACCTGTTGTCCATTGACATGCCTGCTCAAAATACAAAAAGAATCCCCTCTTCGGTGTGGAATTATTTCAACAGAAATGCGGACAACTGGTGTCAAGCCGTGTGTTGCCTTTGTCAAGCTGTAATAAGTAGGGGTAAGGACGTTCACCACCTAGGAACATCCTCCCTTATACGTCACCTGGAGCGCATTCATCAGAAGTCATTGACAAGTTCAAAAACTTTTGGGTGACAGCGGAAGCAGTCCACTGACAACTAAATCCCTTCTTCCTCTTGTACCCAAGCTCCTGCAAACCACACCACCAACTCCCTCAATCTCAATTTCCTCCTTAGACAGGAACACCAATAGTCCTGTAGGCCATGTCACTGGCAAGTCTGACGAGTCCTCTCCTAACTGGGATTCCTCCGATGAATACTTGAGTGTAACGCATACTGCTGCTGGCGCTGCTGTTGTTGCTGCTGGGAGTCGATCGTCATCCCAGAAGGGAAATCGGAAGACCACTTGTACTACTTCCAGTAAGAAATTGACTGTCCAACAGTCCTTTGCGAGGAAGATGAAATATCACAGCAGTCATCCTGTTGCAAAGCGGATAACTCAGGCCTTGACAACTATGTTGGTGTTAGACGTGCATCCGGTATCAACCGTTAGTTCACAGGGACTTAGAGAATTGCATGAGGTAGTGTGTCCCCGGTACCAAATCCCATCTAGGTTCCACTTCTCTAGGCAGGCGATACCGAGAATGTACACAGACGTCAGAAAAAGACTCACCAGTGTCCTAAAAAATGCAGTTGTACCCACTGTCCACTTAACCACGGACATATGGACAAGTGGAGCAGGGCAGACTAAGGACTATATGACTGTGACAGCCAACTGGGTAGATGTATTGCCTCCCGCAGCAACAACAGTGGTGGTGCCAGTAGCAGCATCTCGCAAACGCCAACTCGTTCCTAGGCAGGCTACGCTTTGTATCACTGCTTTCCATAAGGGGCACACAGCTGACAACCTCTTACGGAAACTGAGGAACATCATCGCAGATTGGCTTACCCTAATTGGACTCTCCTGGGGATTTGTGATATCGGACAATACCACCAATATTGTGCGTGCATTACATGTGGGCAAACTCCAGCACGTCCCATGTTTTGCACATACAATTAATTTGGTGGTGCATCATTTTTTTAAAAAGACAGGGGCGTGCAGGAGATACTGTCAGTGGCCCTAAGAATTGCGGGCCACTTTCGGCATTCAGCCATCGCGTGCCGAAGACTGGAGCTCCAGCAAACACTCATGAACATGCCCTGCCATCAGCTGAAGCAAGAGGTGGTAACGGGGTGGAATTCAACCCTCTATATGATTCAGAGGATGGAGGAGCAGCAAAAGGCCATTCAAGCCTATACATCTGCCTATGATATAGGCAAAGGAGGGGGAATGCACATGATTCAAGCGCAGTGGAGAATGATTTCCATGTTGTGCAAGGTTCTCCAACCCTTTGAACTTGCCACACGTGAAGTCAGTTCAGACACTGCCAGCCTAAGTCAGGTCATTCCCCATATCAGGCTTTTGCAGAAGAAGCTGGAGAGATTGAAGGAGGAGCTAAAACGGAGTGATTCTGCTAGGCATGTGGGACTTGTGGATGGATCCCTTAATTCGCTTAACCAGGATTCACGGGTGGTCAATCTATTGAAATCAGAGCACTACATTTTGGCCACCGTGCTCGATCCTAGGTTTAAAGCCTACGTTGTGTCTCTATTTCTGGTAGACACAAGTCTGCAGATGTTCAAAGACCTGCTGGTGAGACACTTGTCAAGTCAAGCGGAACGTGACCCGCCAACAGCTCCTCCTTCATTTTCTACTGCCACTGTAGCTGACAGGAAAAGGATAACATTTCTAAAGCCACCCGCTGGCGGCGATGCAGGGCAGTCAGGAGCAAGTGCTGACATCTGGTCCGGACTGAAGGACCTGCCAACAATTACTGACATGTCGTCTACTGTCACTGCATATGATTCTGTCACCATTGAAAGAATGGTGGAGGATTATCTGAGTGACAGCATCACTGTAGGCATGTCAGACAGTCCGTAGGTATACTGGCAGGAGAAAGAAGCAATTTAAAGGCCCTTGCACAAACTGGCTTTATTTTACCTAAGTTGTCCACCCTCCACTGTGTACTCTGAAAGAGTGTTTAGTGCAGCTGGTCACCTTGTCAGCAATCGGCGTACAAGGTTACTTCCAGAAAATGTGGAGAAGATGATGTTCATCAAAATTAATTATAATCAATTCCTCCATGGAGACATTTACCAGCAATTGCCTCCAGAAAGTACACAGGGACCTGTGATGGTGGATTCCAGTGGGGACGAATTAATACTCTGTGAGGAGGAGGATGTACACAGTGAAAGGGGTGAAGAATCAGGGGATGAGGATGAGGTGGACATCTTGCCTCTGTAGAGCCAGTTTTTACAAGGAGAGATTGATTGCTTCTTTTTTGGTGGAGGCCCAAACCAACCAGTCATTTCAGCCACAGTCGTGTGGCAGACCCTGTCGCTGAAATGATGGGTTTGTTAAAGTGTGCATGTCCTGTTTATACAACATAAGGGTGGGTGGGAGGAGGGCCCAAGGACAGTTCCATCTTGCACCTCTTTTTTTTTTATTTATTTCTGCATCATGTGCTGTTTGGGGACTATTTTTTTAAGTGCCATCCTGTCTGACACTGCAGTGCCACTCCTAGATGGGCCAGGTGTTTGTGCCGCCCACTTGGGTCGCTTAGCTTAGTCATCCAGCGACCTCGGTGCAAATTTTAGGACTAAAAATAATATTGTGAGGTGTGAGGTGTTCAGATTAGACTGGAAATGAGTGGAAATTATGGTTATTAAGGTTAATAATACTATAGGATCAAAATTACCCCCAAATTCTATGATTTAAGATGTTTTTGAGGTTTTTTTTTAAAAAAAACACCCGAATTCAAAACGCATCCGAATCCGACAATAATTTGAAAGGGAGGTTTTGCCAAAACGTGTCCGAACCCAAAACACGACCGCGGAACCGAATCCAAAACCAAAACACAAAACCCGAAAAGTTTCCGATGCACATCTCTAGTCTAAACCAAAGAAGGCTTCCTTGGTGGCGCACTCTTTTAAGGTTGTATAATGTATTACGGGTTGAGTATCCCATATCAAAATATTCCGAAATACGGACTTTTTTGAGTGAGACTGAGATAGTGAAACCTTTGTTTTTTGATGGCTCAATGTACACAAACTTTGTTTAATACTCAAAGTTATAAAAAATATTGTATTAAATGACCTTCAGGTTGTGTGTATAAGGTGTATATGAAACATAAATGAATTGTGTGACTGTAGACACACTTTGTTTAATGCACAAAGATATAAAAAATATTGGCTAAAATTACCTTCAGGCTGTGTGTATAAGGGCCCTCATTCCGAGTTGTTCGCTCTGTAATTTTCTTTGCATCGCAGCGATTTCCCGCTAATTGCGCATGCGCAATGTTCGCACTGCGACTGCTAAGAAGTTTGGTATTTTACTCACGGCATTACGAGGTTTTTTCTTCGTTCTGGTGATCGTAATGTGATTGACAGGAAGTGGGTGTTTCTGGGTGGAAACAGGCCATTTTATGGGAGTGTTTGAAAAAACGCTACCGTTTCTGGGAAAAACGCAGGAGTGGCTGGAGAAATGGAGGAGTGTCTGGGCGAACGCTGGGTGTGTTTGTGACATCAAACCAGGAACGACAAGCACTGAACTGATCGCACTGGAAGAGTAAGTCTCGAGCTACTCAGAAACTGCACAGAGAAGTCTTTTCGCAATATTGCGACTCTTTCGTTCGCAATTTTGATAAGCTAAGATTCACTCCCAGTAGGCGGCGGCTTAGCGTGTGCAAAGCTGCTAAAAGCAGCTTGCGAGCGAACAACTCGGAATGACCACATCGGTGTATATGTAACATAAAAGCATTCTGTGCTTAGACTTGGGTCCTATCACCATCATATCTCATTATGGTATGCAATTATTCTAAAATACGGAAAAATCCGATATCCAAAATTCCTCTGGTCCCAAGCATTCTGGATAAGGGATACTCAACCTGTAATTAAAATGTAACTTTTATTTCAATGTGTTAAAAAAGAAGGGAAAGAATTTTTACAAAAATAGGTATGACATAAGATCAGTGTCTGTCAACCCATAGACCAATACCAGGAACATTATTTGTCAGAGAAAATGGCATCAGGATTTGAAAGAATGTACAGTATATCTGGTAATAACCATGATTAGTGCGTGCTGAACAAGTGCTCTGCCGGGAGCTACCCATATCAGTTTATTTAGAGATCATAATTTATAGAGGAATCTCTGTTAACAAATATTTTAAACCTGTATAAATGTATAAAAATAAATTTTCACATTTGCTTACCTTATAAGTTTCTTGTCCCACCATTATACCCAACCAACAATTAACAGGAAGGAATTACACTTTCACTTCCTCTTTCATCAGTGAGATTATTGAATAAGGTTAGAATGGTGTCCTATATATTAGTTTACATTTTGAGTCTGCATCTTTAATATATAAGAGCAGGAATTGTTTTTGAGCCTGTACTATCCTTTTTTGGTTTTCTGGGTTGACAGACATTGATCTTATGTCATGACTATTTTTGTAAAAAAAAAAAATCCCCTCTTTTTTAACACATTGAAATAAAAGTTACATTTTAATTAATACATTATACAAGATTAAAAGAGTGCGCCACCAAGGAAGCTTTCTTTGGTTTTAGACCCACTAGAGCTCTTACCAAAATCCCTAACCTAAATAAATTGGTTGCTAAGGGTTATGGCCACAGGCTCTGTGGCCTGTGCTTGGCCGGCATGCTTAGATGGGGCTAGTTGTACGGCCATGCCCCCATAACTCATGTCACACCACCTTCACCTGCACCAAGTTATCCTCTCCTGCACCAAATTACACCCCTAGTCCGTCCCTGGTTCTAGCAGGTTCCTGTCAGCAGAAGAGTAGTTTATTTATACCCATATTCTGCAATGTTGTGTAACACAAGTCTTTTTGCAATTGTTTTGTTTGCAGTAATTCATATGGTATGTACGTTGTAAGGCTCTGCAGACCCCTGTGGCACCATGTAAATAAAGGATAATAATAATAATAAAAATAATAATAATAATAATAATAATAATAAAATATTATTATTATTATTATTATTATTATTATTGCTACTACTATTATGGCAGATTATGAGGTAACCACACAAACAGATATTCTGGACCTACATCTATATCCTGGCTACACGTTTAGGGTATCATAAACCGGGAGATACTGTTATGCTGCATTCACATCGCAAATGCCGGGTCCTACCCGGTAAGACAAACGTGTACTTACCGGGTGGGATCCGGCATTTGCGCTCCGTTGCAGGCTTCCCGACCCGGCAATATACCGGGTCGGTTGCCATAGCAACGGAGCTCAGCAGCAGCAGCAGGGGCGGGGTGGAGGTGGCGTCGGGAGATGAGCTCATCTCCAGCGCCGCCTCTCCCTATCTTGTGAATGGGAACCGTGTCGCATCGACACGGCTCCCATTCACACCGCAACTGACCCGGTAATCAACCCGGGTAAAACCCTTCTTTTTTACCGGGTTGATTTACCGGGTCAGGCGACCCGCTAAATCACCCAGTGTGCTTTCACATCGCACACTGACCCGGTTCGACACGGCAATATGCCGTGTCGGTACCGGGTTATTTGTGCGATGTGAAAGGGGTCTGTGTGTCATACGTGTACAGCTTTTTGCAAAGCACACAGGCCCATGTTGTTGTGGGGACAATGTGCTGACCCCTTTACTTATAGATATAATTATGTACGCTCCTCCCGTCAACTCCTGCAGTGAGGTTGGCAGAGCTGCCATGGCGCCATTTGCTATGAAACGTGTTATGTTACCTCCGAATCGCACTGCAGAATGCTGTGAATCAGAGCCCCACCATTCTCATTTACCACTGGGACCTCCCACTCCAGGGTCTTCCTCTTAGCATAGTGACTCACTTTGTCTTGCACATTAGGCCTTAATCAGGGTGTCGACCTTGTTCATGGAGACCATTTGTCTGTATCGACCTATTTCTGGTGCTGACCTATGGTGTGTCGACCAACTGGTGTCAACCTAAGTGGTGTCGACCTGGAGTCTGGATAGCGGGCTGCTGCACTGCACACGCAGCACCCATTATAGGTATACCGCTGGGTGGGAGGCTAGGGGAGAATATGTGTCATGTGTATGCAGGGCAGCAAAGAGCCTGGTTGGGCCCATGTACTTTTCAGGAGGTGTGGCCTAATCACAGGAGGCGTGACCATGTACCCTTTAATAAAAATAGTCAAAAAATTGTATTGTGAGCACCTCCCTGGCCACACTGGGCCCCTCCTTCAGACCTGGGTAAATTAGTACCCCCCCCTTCCTCCCTCGGCACCACTGTGTGTATGTATGTTACATGAATTATATGATTTGCACATGCTCTGAATTGTATGGATATACATGTGCCCAGTCCTGGCGTGCAGCTGTCCTCACATGACTGGTACATACATGTTTTAGTCTGTCTGTTGGATTCTGTGACTGTCCAGCTACTTTCTTGTCACCTTTCATTTATTGTAAATATAGTGTGAGAATGATAACAGTATGTTTCATTGTCAGTGTTCGAGTTGTGTAAACTGGTCAAACAAGAAGAGCTGCTGCAGTATATCCTGGTGAAGGGAAAGTTTGAGGCTGTAAATTGGGACGTGAAACAGACTTTCACAAAACTTTGGTAGTAAGCATTGAGCAACCTTTAATTACCCGAAGGAGCAGGACTGTTCTGACAATAGAGCCAAATACATTCCACCTGTTACTACATATACAACTATAATTTTTGTTTTTTTGTTAAGGCAAGAAGACTTTTATGTAGCAAAAAAGGAATAAGGGACCCTTGTGAAATATGTTTGCACCACTAAAGGAGCAAAGTATGAGTTATGTCTGTCCCTGGCCCTTTCAGGCTCATATGCCACCTGCATGGGGCTGGCAGTTTGTGGGCGAGGGGGGGGAACACTTTTCAGTGACTACCTGGAAGTTATTTACATTATTTTAAAGTTTACTTTAAAAAGTTCACAATGAATATATTTATAATGTGGCAACGTTGTGTGCACAGATTTATGCCATTACTGGAAATGCAACTCTGCACGGGGTGGGTCCTTCCAAAAGCATGGGACAGGACCAAACAGTATGATAAATATTATCTAGCCTTTAAAAGGACCTCTCCACACGAGGGCGCCCTGCATTCAGCGCAATTACACACATGTTTATAATATGAAATGACGGATGTTTTAAAAATACCATAAGTTGGAGACAGAGATGTGATGAAATGTAAGGTGCGTACACACAGTGCGATTCTGCCTAAAGGCCGATTTTGACCGCGATTTCAACTGAACTCCCCGGAGCCCAGAACCACCGATATTGACTGTACTGTACACACGAAGCAATTTTGAGTTGACTATATACAATTTTACATATAATATAAAACAGATTATACACCATATAGTCAAAATTGCCATGCCTGCTCAGTCTATTTTTTCATGCGATACCGACCCCACGGGAGGGCGCATCGGTATCGCAAGCTGTATACACACGGTGCAATATGTGTTAACTCTTCTTACGATTTTGACTATAAAGTCAAAATCGCAAGCACACACATTCACACTAGGAAGGACATACAAACTCCACACAGTTAAGGTCACGGTGAGAATCGACCCATGAACCCAGTGCTGTGAGGCAGTAATGCTAACCATTACACCAGCCGTGCTGCCATTACACCATGCATACTGCTGAATCATTGTTTATATTTCTATTTCCTTTTCTTTTTTAATTTGTTTGGCTCATTATGGTTTCTATTATGTATTTATACAGCACTATCGGTTTGCTTTCATCACACACCCAGGTACCGCCCCGTACTGAACACGCTGCTGCAGCCTGAGTAATGCGATGAGATCATAGCACTGAGTCTGGCAGGCCGCAGCTACGGTAACGTGTCACAGATTCACTTTCACTTTTCTTTTGCCTGTGGATCAATACATAATTGTATCTATCTATCCATCTATCTATCTATCTATCTATATATCTATCTATCTACAATAAAAATATATATCCCCCCCCCCAGGAAATTAACATAGATAATAAAAAATAAAGATAAAAAATAACTGTAAAAATATAAAATTGGTGACGTTAATATGAATTAAATAACCTCAAAATGTAGGTGTGACACGTATCGCAGATCACTATCTGCTTCCTCTGACGCGTTTGTAGTAGAGATGTGCACTTGAAATTTTTCGGGTTTTGTGTTTTGGTTTTGGGTTCGGTTCCGCGGCCGTGTTTTGGGTTCGAACGCGTTTTGGCAAAACCTCACCGATTTTTTTTTGTCGGATTCGGGTGTGTTTTGGATTCGGGTGTTTTTTTCAAAAAACCCTAAAAAACAGCTTAAATCATAGAATTTGGGGGTCATTTTGATCCCAAAGTATTATTAACCTCAAAAACCATAATTTCCACTCATTTTCAGTCTATTCTGAACACCTCACAATATTATTTTTAGTCCTAAAATTTGCACCGAGGTCGCTGGATGACTAAGCTAAGCGACCCTAGTGGCCGACACAAACACCTGGCCCATCTAGGAGTGGCACTGCAGTGTCACGCAGGATGGCCCTTCCAAAAAACACTCCCCAAACAGCACATGACGCAAAGAAAAAAAGAGGCGCAATGAGGTAGCTGTGTGAGTAAGATAAGCGACCCTAGTGGCCGACACAAACACCTGGCCCATCTAGGAGTGGCACTGCAGTGTCACGCAGGATGGCCCTTCAAAAAAATACTCCCCAAACAGCACATGACGCAAAGAAAAATGAAAGAAAAAAGAGGTGCAAGATGGAATTGTCCTTGGGCCCTCCCACCCACCCTTATGTTGTATAAACAGGACATGCACACTTTAACCAACCCATCATTTCAGTGACAGGGTCTGCCACACGACTGTGACTGAAATGACGGGTTGGTTTGGACCCCCACCAAAAAAGAAGCAATTAATCTCTCCTTGCACAAACTGGCTCTACAGAGGCAAGATGTCCACCTCATCATCATCCTCCGATATATCACCGTGTACATCCCCCTCCTCACAGATTATCAATTCGTCCCCACTGGAATCCACCATCTCAGCTCCCTGTGTACTTTGTGGAGGCAATTGCTGCTGGTCAATGTCTCCATGGAGGAATTGATTATAATTCATTTTAATGAACATCATCTTCTCCACATTTTAGGATCTAGGATCGAGCACGGTGGCCAAAATGTAGTGCTCTGATTTCAACAGATTGACCACCCGTGAATCCTTGTTAAGCGAATTAAGGGCTCCATCCACAAGTCCCACATGCCTAGCGGAATCGCTCTGTTTTAGCTCCTCCTTCAATGCCTCCAGCTTCTTCTGCAAAAGCCTGATGAGGGGAATGACCTGACTCAGGCTGGCAGTGTCTGAACTGACTTCATGTGTGGCAAGTTCAAAAGGTTGCAGAACCTTGCACAACATTGAAATCATTCTCAACTGCGCTTGAGACAGGTGCATTCCACCTCCTATATCGTGCTCAATTGTATAGGCTTGAATGGCCTTTTGCTGCTCCTCCAACCTCTGAAGCATATATAGGGTTGAATTCCATCTCGTTACCACTTCTTGCTTCAGATGATGGCAGGGCAGGTTCAGGCGTTTTTGGTGGTGCTCCAGTCTTCTGTACGTGGTGCCTGTACGCCGAAAGTGTCCCGCAATTCTTCTGGCCACCGACAGCATCTCTTGCACGCCCCTCTCGTTTTTTAAATAATTCTGCACCACCAAATTCAAGGTATGTGCAAAACATGGGACGTGCTGGAATTTGCCCATATTTAATGCACACACAATATTGCTGGCGTTGTCCGATGCCACAAATCCACAGGAGAGTCCAATTGGGGTAAGCCATTCCGCGATGATCTTCCTCAGTTGCCGTAAGAGGTTTTCAGCTGTGTGCGTATTCTGGAAACCGGTGATACAAAGCGTAGCCTGCCTAGGAATGAGTTGGCGTTTGCGAGATGCTGCTACTGGTGCCGCCGCTGCTGTTCTTGCGGCGGGAGTCCATACATCTACCCAGTGGGCTGTCACAGTAATATAGTCCTGACCCTGCCCTGCTCCACTTGTCCACATGTCCGTGGTTAAGTGGACATTGGGTACAGCTGCATTTTTTAGGACACTGGTGACTCTTTTTCTGAGGTCTGTGTACATTTTCGGTATCGCCTACCTAGAGAAATGGAACCTAGATGGTATTTGGTACCGGGGACACAGTACCTCCAACAAGTCTCTAGTTGGCTCTGCAGTAATGATGGATACCGGAACCACGTTTCTCACCACCCAGGATGCCAAGGCCTCAGTTATCCGCTTTGCAACAGGATGACTGCTGTGATATTTCATCTTCCTCGCAAAGGACTGTTGGACAGTCAATTGCTTGGTGGAAGTAGTAAAAGTGGGCTTACGACTTCCCCTCTGGGATGACCATCGACTCCCAGCAGCAACAACAGCAGCGCCAGCAGCAGTAGGCATTACACGCAAGGATGCATCGGAGGAATCCCAGGCAGGAGAGGACTCGACAGAATTGCCAGTGACATGGCCTGTAGGACTATTGGCATTCCTGGGGAAGGAGGAAATTGACACTGAGGGAGTTGGTGGGGTGGTTTGCGTGAGCTTGGTTACAAGAGGAAGGGATTTACTGGTCAGTGGACTGCTTCCGCTGTCGCTCCAAAGTTTTTGAACTTGTCACTGACTTATTATGAATGCGCTGCAGGTGACGTATAAGGGAGGATGTTCCGAGGTGGTTAACGTCCTTACCCCTACTTATTACAGCTTGACAAAGGCAACACACGGCTTGACAAATGTTGTCCGCATTTCTGGTGAAATACTTCCACACCGAAGTCTGAAGAGCTGATTTTTTGGGTATTTTCACCAGGCATGTCAATGGCCATATTCCTCCCACGGACAACAGGTGTCTCCCCGGGTGCCTGACTTAAACAAACCACCTCACCATCAGAATCCTCCTTGTCAATTTCCTCCCCAGCGCCAGCAACACCCATATCCTCCTCATCCTGGTGTACTTCAACACTGACATCTTCAATCTGACTATCAGGAACTGGACTGCGGGTGCTCCTTCCAGCACTTGCAGGGGGCGTGCAAATGGTGGAAGGCGCATGCTCTTCACATCCAGTGTTGGGAAGGTCAGGCATCGCAACCGACACAATTGGACTCTCCTGGTGGATTTGGGATTTCGAAGAACGCACAGTTCTTTGCTGTGCTTTTGCCAGCTTGAGTCTTTTCATTTTTCTAGCGAGAGGCTGAGTGCTTCCATCCTCATGTGAAGCTGAACCACTAGCCATGAACATAGGCCAGGGCCTCAGCCGTTCCTTGCCACTCCGTGTGGTAAATGGCATATTGGCAAGTTTACGCTTCTCCGACGACAATTTTATTTTAGATTTTTGAGTCCTTTTTTTACTGATATTTCGTGTTTTGGATTTTACATGCTCTGTACTATGACATTGGGCATCGGCCTTGGCAGACGACGTTGCTGGCATTTCATCGTCTCGGCCATGACTAGTGGCAGCAGCTTCAGCACGAGGTGGAAGTCGATCTTGATCTTTCCCTATTTTTGGAACCTCAACATTTTTGTTCTCCATATTTTAATAGGCACAACTAAAAGGCACCTCAGGTAAACAATGGAGATGGATGGATACTAGTATACTTATGGATGACGAGCGACTGCCGACACAGAGGTAGCTACAGCCGTGGACTACCGTACTGTGTCTGCTGCTAATATAGACTGGATGATAATGAGATAAAATTAAAATATATATATATATCACACTAGTACTGCAGCCGGACAGGTATATATTATGTAATGACGGACCTGCTGGACACTGTCTGTCAGACTCAGCACATCAGACTCCTAAAGTAAGCTACTAGTATCAAGAAGATAGAAAAAAAAACCACGGGTAGGTGGTATACAATTATGGATGGACGAGCGACTGCCGACACAGAGGTAGCTACAGCCGTGGACTACCGTACTGTGTCTGCTGCTAATATAGACTGGATGATAATGAGATAAAATTAAAATATATATATATATATATATCACACTAGTACTGCAGCCGGACAGGTATATATTATGTAATGACGGACCTGCTGGACACTGTCTGTCAGACTCAGCACTGCAGACTCCTAAAGTAAGCTACTAGTATCAAGAAGATAGAAAAAAAAAAAAACACGGGTAGGTGGTATACAATTATGGATGGACGAGCGACTGCCGACACAGAGGTAGCTACAGCCGTGGACTACCGTACTGTGTCTGCTGCTATAGACTGGATGATAATGAGATAAAATTAAAATATATATATATCACACTAGTACTGCAGCCGGACAGGTATATATTATGTAATGACGGACCTGCTGGACACTGTCTGCAGAATGCGTTTATAAAAACACCACACGACGAGTGTTTAACTTTTTCAGGCAGACAATCACAATTTACTGGTGGTCAGCAGACAATCACAATACTGGTGGTCAGTGGTCACTGGTCAGTCACACTGGCAGTGGCACTCTGGCAGCAAAAGTGTGCACTGTACTTAAAATATGTACTCCTGCTATAACTGCTCCCCAGTCTCCCCCACAATTAAGCTGTGTGAGCAGTGAGCACTCAGCACAGTCAGATAATGATATACAGTATTACATATGATGCAGCACACTGGGCTGAGCACAGATATGGTATGTGACTGTGTCACACTGTGTATCGTTTTTTTTCAGGCAGAGAACGGATTAATTAAACTGGTGGTCACTGGTCACACTATCAGCAGCAAGTAGTACTCCTCCTAATAATATGCTCCCCAAAATTTGTGTCTCTCTCTAGTACTCTAGTCTAAACGGAGAGGACGCCAGCCACGTCCTCTCCCTATCAATCTCAATGCACGTGTGAAAATGGCGGCGACGCGCGGCTCCTTATATAGAATCCGAGTCTCGCGATAGAATACGAGCCTCGCGAGAATCCGACAGCGGGATGATGACGTTCAGGCGCGCTCGGGTTAACCGAGCAAGGCGGGAAGATCCGAGTCGCTCGGCCCCGTGTAAAAAAACCTGAAGTTCGGGCGGGTTCGGATTCCGAGGAACCGAACCCGCTCATCTCTAGTTTGTAGTGATCTGCGAAACGCGATGCAACCTAATTGTTAGGTTATTTCAGTCCCATTTACTTCAACAATTTTACATTTTAAATTTTTTTTTAATCTTTACTATATTTTTTTATACAGTATCTTTGTTGTTAATTTCCAGTTTTATCAAGCAACTCTAAACTTTTTTTCCATGGCATAAACCTAAATTGCATCGATTAAACAATAGCTTTTTTAACCGATTGAAACACTATTAATAATGGAGTACTGTATACAGTAGCATTCACAGTACACAATGTCCTACAATCGAAAGGGTAACCCTACAACTCATAAAAAAGACATCAAAGGACATCAGGGTTCCAAATTAATGTCCAAAGCGAACATACACCTGACAAAGAGTGAGTATAGACCAATAACTCCTTATCTGGTGGGTCCATTCTACACAACAGAGAACTCAATGTTTTTCTTCCAATGTATTCCATACACACATTGAGGAATACCACAGCTGGAGACAACACAGCAAACCGCGACCACCAGCCGAAATCGGTGCAGCATTACCCAAGGTGCAGTTCACCACACCAAATGGTGAGCATAGCACTTGCTGGGTGATTGTCCCACTTATATTACGCAGTGTACACTGCAGATGTGTTCTCATACATCTTTGCTGCAGTCACGCCGTACAGGACCTCTTGGCACACCAGGTCGCAAGAGTATCTAATAGCGTTGTGTATCTTTTTGCTTCTTACCAAAAATGTACAGTATCTCATGGGGGGACATTTACTAAGCAGTGATAAGAGCGGAGAAGTGAGCCAATGGAGAAGTTGCCCCATCAACCAATCAGCAGCTCTGTATCATTTTATAGTATGCAAATTATAGATGTTACTTCAGTGCTGATTGGTTGCCTTGGGCGACTTCTCCACTGGCACACTTCTCCGCTCTTATCACTGCTTAGTAAATGTCCCCTGGTCTGACACTGTGAATTCCCAGCAACCTCGGCGCTGCTCCAGAGGTCAGGATCAGGTGACATGTCCACTTGTCCAGTGTCAGATGGTGAGAGCAGTGACAGGTGGAGGTGAGGAGCAGTTAGTCAGGAATGTGGAGCCTCACATCAGGAAAACAAAGCGGGCCCCTGACAGCTGAGGTAGTAAGAAGAGTTGCTCCACCGCTGAGGAAACAGATAAAGCCCTTGGGACAGGTGTCTGTTCTGCTCAGTGACATAACTGTACAGTTGGTCCAGCCCTCAGCTTTGCCGCAGGGCCAGATTAACAATGGGGCGGATGGAGCTCCAGCTCCAGGCCTCCACATAAAAATAGGCCCATCCTGCTGGCAGCAGAATGATGACTAGGCACACAGCTGTCCAAACAATCGTAAATCAAAAGTATTACAATTTTTTTTTTTGTCATTTTCTTTTCTCACAAAATGATCCAATTTTTCTAGTTAATGTATTTAGGGAGACAGCAGGGCACATTGTGTAATGGGTGTACACATCCACATGGTTCTGGCCACATCCACACTGCACTGGTCATAGCTCCTCCCCTTCTCGGTATAGGCCCTTGAAAATTCTCAGCTCCAGGCCCATGTGGCCCTTAATCCGGCCCTGGCTTTGCCACGGACACTGATTTGGAACGAGAAACCAAGCCCCTGCTTATACCGGGTATATTACTGAATCAGCGTCCAGCCTTCAATTCCGCCCCGGGGATTGACTGTAAATGTGACTCAGCACAGATTGTTATAAAAAGACAAGTTTCCCATAGCTGTCTCTGACGGGTGGTCTTCAGTATGCCGGCTGTCGGGATCCCGGCGCACAGTATACCGGCGCCCGTCTCTGACATATAAGTGGTACTACAGAACAGCCTTCAGCTTCATTCCAGCTGCTGGATATAAGACGCAGTTCATCTCTGCTCAGACTGTGCATACTGACACTATGGCTGAATTGTCCCTGTGCACTGCGGTTACTGCCTGGAAGCATGGGAGGGTCGGCTGCATTCGTCTACAGCAGGCCTGGCCAACCTGTGGCTCTCCAGCTGTTGTGAAACCACACATCCCAGCATGCACTGCCACAGTTTTAGCATTACCTAATAGAAAAAGTGTAGTAGGGCATGCTGGGACTTGTAGTTTTACAACAGCTGGAGAGCCACAGGTTGGCCAGCCTTGTTCTAGAGCTATTGCCTGTTATTAATTGTTTAACTCTGGCCTCTAACCTGCCGTTGATCATAATGGATTGTCATTGAGCTGCCCCAGAACCTCGCCTGCCTTTTACTGATGCTGAGAACTCGTCACTTTAGACTCAAGTCAAGTGTCACTAATCTGCATATACCTTACCCAGATTCCTGCAGTGTCACTCATTTCCATGTGTATATTATTAACTAGAGAGGAGCGCCTGAAATTTTTCGGGTTTTGTGTTTTGGTTTTGGGTTCGGTTCCGCGGCCGTGTTTTGGGTTCGACCGCGTTTTGGCAAAACCTCACCGAATTTTTTTTGTCGGATTCGGGTGTTTTTTTCAAAAAAACCTAAAAAACAGCTTAAATCATAGAATTTGGGGGTCATTTTGATCCCATATTATTATTAACCTCAAAAACCATAATTTCCACTCATTTTCAGTCTATTCTGAATACCTCACACCTCACAATATTATTTTTAGTCCTAAAATTTGCACCAAGGTCGCTGGATGACTAAGCTAAGCGACACTAGTGGCCGACGCAAAGAAAAAAAGAGGCGCAATGAGGTAGCTGACTGTGTGAGTAAGATAAGCGACCCTAGTGGCCGACACAAACACCGGGCCCATTTAGGAGTGGCACTGCAGTGTCACGCAGGATGTCCCTTCCAAAAAACCCTCCCCAATCAGCACATGACGCAAAGAAAAAAAGAGGCGCAATGAGGTAGCTGACTGTGTGAGTAAGATAAGCGACCCTAGTGGCCGACACAAACACCGGGCCCATCTAGGAGTGGCACTGCAGTGTCACGCAGGATGTCCCTTCCAAAAAACCCTCCCCAATCAGCACATGACGCAAAGAAAAAAAGAGGCGCAATGAGGTAGCTGACTGTGTGAGTAAGATTAGCGACCCTAGTGGCCGACACAAACACCGGGCCCATCTAGGAGTGGCACTGCAGTGTCACGCAGGATGTCCCTTCCAAAAAACCCTCCCCAATCAGCACATGACGCAAAGAAAAAAAGAGGCGCAATGAGGTAGCTGACTGTGTGAGTAAGATTAGCGACCCTAGTGGCCGACACAAACACCGGGCCCATTTAGGAGTGGCACTGCAGTGTCACGCAGGATGTCCCTTCCAAAAAACCCTCCCCAATCAGCACATGACGCAAAGAAAAAAAGAGGCGCAATGAGGTAGCTGACTGTGTGAGTAAGATAAGCGACCCTAGTGGCCGACACAAACACCGGGCCCATCTAGGAGTGGCACTGCAGTGTCACGCAGGATGTCCCTTCCAAAAAACCCTCCCCAATCAGCACATGACGCAAAGAAAAAAAGAGGCGCAATGAGGTAGCTGACTGTGTGAGTAAGATTAGCGACCCTAGTGGCCGACACAAACACCGGGCCCATCTAGGAGTGGCACTGCAGTGTCACGCAGGATGTCCCTTCCAAAAAACCCTCCCCAATCAGCACATGACGCAAAGAAAAAAAGAGGCGCAATGAGGTAGCTGACTGTGTGAGTAAGATTAGCGACCCTAGTGGCCGACACAAACACCGGGCCCATCTAGGAGTGGCACTGCAGTGTCACGCAGGATGTCCCTTCCAAAAAACCCTCCCCAATCAGCACATGACGCAAAGAAAAAAAGAGGCGCAATGAGGTAGCTGACTGTGTGAGTAAGATAAGCGACCCTAGTGGCCGACACAAACACCGGGCCCATTTAGGAGTGGCACTGCAGTGTCACGCAGGATGTCCCTTCCAAAAAACCCTCCCCAAACAGCACATGACGCAAAGAAAAAGAAAAGAAAAAAGAGGTGCAAGATGGAATTGTCCTTGGGCCCTCCCACCCACCCTTATGTTGTATAAACAAAACAGGACATGCACACTTTAACCAACCCATCATTTCAGTGACAGGGTCTGCCACACGACTGTGACTGATATGACGGGTTGGTTTGGACCCCCCCCAAAAAAGAAGCAATTAATCTCTCCTTGCACAAACTGGCTCTACAGAGGCAAGATGTCCACCTCATCATCACCCTCCGATATATCACCGTGTACATCCCCCTCCTCACAGATTATCAATTCGTCCCCACTGGAATCCACCATCTCAGCTCCCTGTGTACTTTGTGGAGGCAATTGCTGCTGGTCAATGTCTCCGCGGAGGAATTGATTATAATTCATTTTAATGAACATCATCTTCTCCACATTTTCTGGATGTTACCTCGTACGCCGATTGCTGACAAGGTGAGCGGCGGCACTAAACACTCTTTCGGAGTACACACTTGTGGGAGGGCAACTTAGGTAGAATAAAGCCAGTTTGTGCAATGGCCTCCAAATTGCCTCTTTTTCCTGCCAGTATAAGTATGGACTGTGTGACGTGCCTACTTGGATGCGGTCACTCATATAATCCTCCACCATTCTTTCAATGGTGAGAGAATCATATGCAGTGACAGTAGACGACATGTCCGTAATCGTTGTCAGGTCCTTCAGTCCGGACCAGATGTCAGCATCAGCAGTCGCTCCAGACTGCCCTGCATCACCGCCAGCGGGTGGGCTCGGAATTCTGAGCCTTTTCCTCGCACCCCCAGTTGCGGGAGAATGTGAAGGAGGAGATGTTGACAGGTCGCGTTCCGCTTGACTTGACAATTTTCTCACCAGCAGGTCTTTCAACCCCAGCAGACTTGTGTCTGCCGGAAAGAGAGATCCAAGGTAGGCTTTAAATCTAGGATCGAGCACGGTGGCCAAAATGTAGTGCTCTGATTTCAACAGATTGACCACCCGTGAATCCTTGTTAAGCGAATTAAGGGCTCCATCCACAAGTCCCACATGCCTAGCGGAATCGCTCCGTGTTAGCTCCTCCTTCAATGTCTCCAGCTTCTTCTGCAAAAGCCTGATGAGGGGAATGACCTGACTCAGGCTGGCAGTGTCTGAACTGACTTCACGTGTGGCAAGTTCAAAGGGCATCAGAACCTTGCACAACGTTGAAATCATTCTCCACTGCGCTTGAGACAGGTGCATTCCACCTCCTATATCGTGCTCAATTGTATAGGCTTGAATGGCCTTTTGCTGCTCCTCCAACCTCTGAAGCATATAGAGGGTTGAATTCCACCTCGTTACCACTTCTTGCTTCAGATGATGGCAGGGCAGGTTCAGTAGTTTTTGGTGGTGCTCCAGTCTTCTGTACGTGGTGCCTGTACGCCGAAAGTGTCCCGCAATTCTTCTGGCCACCGACAGCATCTCTTGCACGCCCCTGTCGTTTTTTAAATAATTCTGCACCACCAAATTCAAGGTATGTGCAAAACATGGGACGTGCTGGAATTTGCCCAGATTTAATGCACACACAATATTGCTGGCGTTGTCCGATGCCACAAATCCACAGGAGAGTCCAATTGGGGTAAGCCATTCCGCGATGATCTTCCTCAGTTGCCGTAAGAGGTTTTCAGCTGTGTGCGTATTCTGGAAACCGGTGATACAAAGCGTAGCCTGCCTAGGAAAGAGTTGGCGTTTGCGAGATGCTGCTACTGGTGCCGCCGCTGCTGTTCTTGCGGCGGGAGTCCATACATCAACCCAGTGGGCTGTCACAGTCATATAGTCCTGACCCTGCCCTGCTCCTCTTGTCCACATGTCTGTGGTTAAGTGGACATTGGGTACAACTGCATTTTTTAGGACACTGGTGACTCTTTTTCTGAGGTCTGTGTAAATTTTCGGTATCGCCTGCCTAGAGAAATGGAACCTAGATGGTATTTGGTACCGGGGACACAGTACCTCCAACAAGTCTCTAGTTGGCTCTGCAGTAATGATGGATACCGGAACCACGGTTCTCACCACCCAGGATGCCAAGGCCTCAGTTATCCGCTTTGCAGTAGGATGACTGCTGTGATATTTCATCTTCCTCGCAAAGGACTGTTGGACAGTCAATTGCTTGGTGGAAGTAGTAAAAGTGGTCTTACGACTTCCCCTCTGGGATGACCATCGACTCCCAGCAGCAACAACAGCAGCGCCAGCAGCAGTAGGCGTTACACGCAAGGATGCATCGGAGGAATCCCAGGCAGGAGAGGAA
The DNA here is from genome assembly GCF_028390025.1 of Pseudophryne corroboree. Taxonomy (NCBI): domain Eukaryota; kingdom Metazoa; phylum Chordata; class Amphibia; order Anura; family Myobatrachidae; genus Pseudophryne; species Pseudophryne corroboree. Next base: position 1,021,957,329 of record NC_086445.1, read on the forward strand.
TCGTCAGAATTGCCAGTGACATGGCCTGCAGGACTATTGGCATTCCTGGGGAAGGAGGAAATTGACACTGAGGGAGTTGGTGGGGTGGTTTGCGTGAGCTTGGTTACAAGAGGAAGGGATTTACTGGTCAGTGGACTGCTTCCGCTGTCACCCAAAGTTTTTGAACTTGTCACTGTCTTATTATGAATGCGCTGCAGGTGACGTATAAGGGAGGATGTTCCAAGGTGGTTAACGTCCTTACCCCTACTTATTTCAGCTTGACAAAGGGAACACACGGCTTGACACCTGTTGTCCGCATTTCTGTTGAAATACCTCCACACCGAAGAGCTGATTTTTTTGGTATTTTCACCTGGCATGTCAACGGCCATATTCCTCCCACCGACAACAGGTGTCTCCCCGGGTGCCTGACTTAAACAAACCACCTCACCATCAGAATCCTCCTGGTCAATTTCCTCCCCAGCGCCAGCAACACCCATATCCTCCTCATCCTGGTGTACTTCAACACTGACATCTTCAATCTGACTATCAGGAACTGGACTGCGGGTGCTCCTTCCAGCACTTGCAGGGGGCGTGCAAATGGTGGAAGGCGCATGCTCTTCACGTCCAGTGTTGGGAAGGTCAGGCATCGCAACCGACACAATTGGACTCTCCTTGTGGATTTGGGATTTCGAAGAACGCACAGTTCTTTGCTGTGCTTTTGCCAGCTTGAGTCTTTAAATTTTTCTAGCGAGAGGCTGAGTGCTTCCATCCTCATGTGAAGCTGAACCACTAGCCATGAACATAGGCCAGGGCCTCAGCCGTTCCTTGCCACTCCGTGTGGTAAATGGCATATTGGCAAGTTTACGCTTCTCCTCCGACAATTTTATTTTAGGTTTTGGAGTCCTTTTTTTAACTGATATTTGGTGTTTTGGATTTGACATGCTCTGTACTATGACATTGGGCATCGGCCTTGGCAGACGACGTTGCTGGCATTTCATCGTCTCGGCCATGACTAGTGGCAGCAGCTTCAGCACGAGGTGGAAGTGGATCTTGATCTTTCCCTAATTTTGGAACCTCAACATTTTTGTTCTCCATATTTTAATAGGCACAACTAAAAGGCACCTCAGGTAAACAATGGAGATGGATGGATACTAGTATACAATTATGGACGGACTGCCGAGTGCCGACACAGAGGTAGCCACAGCCGTGAACTACCGTACTGTACTGTGTCTGCTGCTAATATAGACTGGTTGATAAAGAGATGTCGTAGTATGTACGTATGAAGAAGAAAGAAAAAAAAACCACGGTTAGGTGGTATACAATTATGGACGGACTGCCGAGTGCCGACACAGAGGTAGACACAGCCGTGAACTACCGTACTGTACTGTGTCTGCTGCTAATATAGACTGGTTGATAAAGAGATGTCGTAGTATGTATGTATGAAGAAGAAAGAAAAAAAAACCACGGGTAGGTGGTATACAATTATGGACGGACTGCCGAGTGCCGACACAGAGGTAGCCACAGCCGTGAACTACCGTACTGTACTGTGTCTGCTGCTAATATAGACTGGTTGATAAAGAGATGTCGTAGTATGTACGTATAAAGAAGAAAGGAAAAAAAACCACAGTTAGGTGGTATACAATTATGGACGGACTGCCGAGTACCGACACAGAGGTAGCCACAGCCGTGAACTACCGTACTGTACTGTGTCTGCTGCTAATATAGACTGGTTGATAAAGAGATGTCGTAGTATGTACGTATGAAGAAGAAAGAAAAAAAAAACCACGGTTAGGTGGTATACAATTATGGACGGACTGCCGAGTGCCGACACAGAGGTAGCCACAGCCGTGAACTACCGTACTGTACTGTGTCTGCTGCTAATATAGACTGGTTGATAAAGAGATGTCGTAGTATGTACGTATGAAGAAGAAAGAAAAAAAAAACACAGTTAGGTGGTATACAATTATGGACGGACTGCCGAGTGCCGACACAGAGGTAGCCACAGCCGTGAACTACCGTACTGTACTGTGTCTGCTGCTAATATAGACTGGTTGATAAAGAGATGTCGTAGTATGTACGTATGAAGAAGAAAGAAAAAAAAACCACGGTTAGGTGGTATACAATTATGGACGGACTGCCGAGTGCCGACACAGAGGTAGCCACAGCCGTGAACTACCGTACTGTACTGTGTCTGCTGCTAATATAGACTGGTTGATAAAGAGATGTCGTAGTATGTACGTATGAAGAAGAAAGAAAAAAAAACCACAGTTAGGTGGTATACAATTATGGACGGACTGCCGAGTGCCGACACAGAGGTAGCCACAGCCGTGAACTACCGTACTGTACTGTGTCTGCTGCTAATATAGACTGGTTGATAAAGAGATGTCGTAGTATGTACGTATGAAGAAGAAAGAAAAAAAAACCACGGTTAGGTGGTATACAATTATGGACGGACTGCCGAGTGCCGACACAGAGGTAGCCACAGCCGTGAACTACCGTACTGTACTGTGTCTGCTGCTAATATAGACTGGTTGATAAAGAGATGTCGTAGTATGTATGTATGAAGAAGAAAGAAAAAAAAACCACGGGTAGGTGGTATACAATTATGGACGGACTGCCGAGTGCCGACACAGAGGTAGCCACAGCCGTGAACTACCGTACTGTACTGTGTCTGCTGCTAATATAGACTGGTTGATAAAGAGATGTCGTAGTATGTACGTATGAAGAAGAAAGAAAAAAAAACCACAGTTAGGTGGTATACAATTATGGACGGACTGCCGAGTGCCGACACAGAGGTAGCCACAGCCGTGAACTACCGTACTGTACTGTGTCTGCTGCTAATATAGACTGGTTGATAAAGAGATGTCGTAGTATGTACGTATGAAGAAGAAAGAAAAAAAAACCACGGTTAGGTGGTATACAATTATGGACGGACTGCCGAGTGCCGACACAGAGGTAGCCACAGCCGTGAACTACCGTACTGTACTGTGTCTGCTGCTAATATAGACTGGTTGATAAAGAGATGTCGTAGTATGTATGTATGAAGAAGAAAGAAAAAAAAACCACGGGTAGGTGGTATACAATTATGGACGGACTGCCGAGTGCCGACACAGAGGTAGCCACAGCCGTGAACTACCGTACTGTACTGTGTCTGCTGCTAATATAGACTGGTTGATAAAGAGATGTCGTAGTATGTATGTATGAAGAAGAAAGAAAAAAAAACCACGGGTAGGTGGTATACAATTATGGACGGACTGCCGAGTGCCGACACAGAGGTAGCCACAGCCGTGAACTACCGTACTGTACTGTGTCTGCTGCTAATATAGACTGGTTGATAAAGAGATGTCGTAGTATGTATGTATAAAGAAGAAAGAAAAAAAAACCACGGGTAGGTGGTATACAATTATGGATGGACTGCCGAGTGCCGACACAGAGGTAGCTACAGCCGTGAACTACCGTACTGTGTCTGCTGCGACTGGATGATAAATAATGATATAAAAAATATATATATATCACTACTGCAGCCGGACAGGTATATATATTATATAATGACGGACCTGCTGGACACTGTCTGTCAGCAGAATGAGTTTTTTATAGAATAAAAAAAAAAACACCACACAAGTGAAGTCACACGACGAGTGTTTAACTTTTTCAGGCAATCACAATATAGTATACTACTAACTATACTGGTGGTCAGTGTGGTCAGGTCACTGGTCAGTCACACTGGCAGTGGCACTCCTGCAGCAAAAGTGTGCACTGTTTAATTTTAATATAATATGTACTCCTGGCTCCTGCTATAACCTATAACTGGCACTGCAGTGCTCCCCAGTCTCCCCCACAATTATAAGCTGTGTGAGCTGAGCACAGTCAGATATATAATATATACATAGATGATGCAGCACACTGGGCTGAGCAGTGCACACAGATATGGTATGTGACTGTCTTGTACTCCTGGCTCCTGCTATAACCTATAACTGGCACTGCAGTGCTCCCCAGTCTCCCCCACAATTATAAGCTGTGTGAGCTGAGCACAGTCAGATATATAATATATACATAGATGATGCAGCACACTGGGCTGAGCAGTGCACACAGATATGGTATGTGACTGTCTTGTACTCCTGGCTCCTGCTATAACCTATAACTGGCACTGCAGTGCTCCCCAGTCTCCCCCACAATTATAAGCTGTGTGAGCTGAGCACAGTCAGATATATAATATATACATAGATGATGCAGCACACTGGGCTGAGCAGTGCACACAGATATGGTATGTGACTGAGTCACTGTGTGTACCGTTTTTTTCAGGCAGAGAACGGATATATTAAATAAAACAAACAACTGCACTGTCTGGTGGTCACTGTTGTCAATCACTAAACTCTGCACTCTCTTCTACAGTATCACAGCCTCAGGTCAATCTCTCTCTCTCTCTCTCTCCTAATCTAAATGGAGAGGACGCCAGCCACGTCCTCTCCCTATCAATCTCAATGCACGTGTGAAAATGGCGGCGACGCGCGGCTCCTTATATAGAATCCGAGTCTCGCGAGAATCCGACAGCGTCATGATGACGTTCGGGCGCGCTCGGGTTAACCGAGCAAGGCGGGAAGATCCGAGTCGCTCGGACCCGTGAAAAAAAACATGAAGTTCGGGCGGGTTCGGATTCAGAGAAACCGAACCCGCTCATCTCTATTATTAACCAGCTCAACAGTGGCCCAGATGGTACTGTGAAATAACTGCTCGTTACTGATAAGGGACTGGAATGTGTTGTGCTAGCTTATGAAGCAAGCAACAGTCATTTATCTGGATGAGATATAACTTTCCCAAGCGAGCATCTGAATGATATAGTAACTTTATTGTGCCAAAGCTGAGCTACAGTAACTACACTGAAGGAACATACTGACGCCTTAGGATATGGGCCTTCAATCTGCGGCCCTCCAGCTGCTGTGGAACTGCACATTCCAGCATGCCCTGCCACAGTTTTGCCATTAAGGTATGCTAAAACTGAGCAGGGCATGCTGGGATGTGTAGTTCCACAACAGCTGGAGGGCCACAGGTTGAAGACCCATGCCTTAGGATATGGAGTTGAATGTAATAGTTGCGGCCTTTATTGAAGATCAAGCAGAGTTAACATAAGCGCTTTATCAGTTTATGACCAGCAGCAGATGTACGGTATGTCAGTTATTGGGTTCAGACTGTTCCACAGCTTATTGAATGTATTGAAAAGTGTTTCCCTAGGATTGTTATTAAGGGGTACATTTACTAAGCAGTGATAAGAGTGGAGAAGTGAGCCAGTGGAGAAGTGCCCATGGCAACCAATCAGCACTAAAGTAACATCTATAATTTGCATACTATAAAATGATACAGAGCTGCTGATTGGTTGATGGGGAAATATCTCCACTGGCTCACTTCTCCGCTCTTATCACTGCTTAGTAAATATTCCCCTAAGTGACTGGTGAATGGAAAATATATTTTATTGCATTCTTGGATTGGAGTTAAATAAAATGTTTCTTTTGTCCAAAAGAGAAAAAGTTGCCTCTGTAAGAAGAAGTAAGAAGACGTCTCCGCTACAGAGGTAACTGCAGCTTATGTGCCCTACACACTCAGCGATGTGCTGCCGAGCTGCCCGACCGCCGATACTGCCGACGGGCGACCCGGCGGCGGGGGGGGCAGTGACGGGGGGAGTGAAGTTTTTTCACTCTCCCAGTCACCCGGCTCCGTAGACGTGCAGGCAAATATGGACGAACTCGTCTATATTGGCCTGCATGCACAGCCGACGGGGCACCAGCGATGAATGAGCGCGGGGCCGCGCATCGTTCATCGCTGGAGCCTCCACACTGCACGATATGAACGTTATCTCGTTCATTAATGAACGAGATCGTTCATATCGTGCAGTGATGTCGGCCAGTGTGTAGGGCCCATTACACCCGCTTCACCCCGTTAAGGACCTCACCCTGGCTGGGTATTACACATGTAGCTTTGGGATAGATGAACTGGTGTTTCTGTCGCACATCAATGTAAGTGGATAACCTGAAACTAAGTCATAAGTATCGTGGTCTGACTCTGCACAGGAGTAATGGCCACAGTGTGCTGTATTATCTGCTCTCTCCACTCTCTCCTCCTTGTGTGTTATCTATAGGGGATGCAGTTAAAATGGCGGCTGCTGGGATCCAGGCATTCAGGATGTCGACGCCGAAATCCCGACAGCTGGAATTCCGGCGCACAGGGGCTATTCTCATTCATGGGTGTCAACGACACCCACAGAGTGGGAATAGATCCTGTGGCAAGCGCAGTGAGCCCGTAAGGGGAGTCTTAGCGCTCGTCACGCTGCTGGCACTCTGGCGGGATATTCACAGCCGGCATCCTGCCCACCTGGACAACGTATGTAACCTATCTATAGCACCTGCACTATTGTCTATGGGCCTGATTCTGATTTGGGAGTAAAGTAAGAAAGAGCAAGTACAGTAACTTTGCACCTGGACAAACCATGTAGCAATGCAAGGGGTGTAATATACATGCATTTCTTGCATGCATGGTAAATACTGACTGCTTTTGCATGTAGCCCACACATGCCCGACAGCTTTATTTGTACACTGCCTGCACTTTATATTTCAGATTGAACACGCTCCACACAAATCTAAATCTCTCTGCACATTATATCTGCCCCTTCTGCAGTGCAGCATGGTCTTACCAAGGTGCACAGTTACTGGCTCTTACATACTTTATTCCCAAATTAGTACCCATTCCTCTGTCCCCTGCGGCTGTGGCTATTACAGTATGCTTAGCTGTACAGCCACAGCAACATACATAAAAGATTAATGTACACACCTCTCTGAGATATGACCCCTTGCTGGATCACCTACCGGTATCTGCAGCAGGATCGTTCTTAGGGAGGTGAACAGGTGAAAGGGACCAGGGGCGGATTGGGAACAAAAAGAGGCCCTGGAAAAATTTGCACTAGTGGCCCCACTTGGGCAGCACCAGAGGTGTAAGGTCTACCCATGGGCTGTGGCAGCAGCACCCTCCCCCCAAGACTTTCCAGATAGTGGGCATGTCCAGCATCAAGGGGGAAGTTAAAAGGAACTAAAATTAAATATTATGAGCAAATTATATGATACACCTTTGGAATTTAGTAAACTATATAATTCTTTAGAAAGATATATTTTCTTGCTTATTACACCAACCGCATCCCAATCACTATTCACTCAATCTTATATGTCAGCCAAGCAGGCAGACAGAGCATACACTAGATCATCTGCAATCACAGGCTAAGTGGCAAAGTCATTTTCATATATGCAAATTATTTTGCATCTTATTCATTATGTCTATTAATAGGACCACATGTCCTCAAACAAAACAGGCCCCGCGGGTGCGTCGGCCCACCGGGAATCTTCCCTGTAAACCCTATGGCCAATCCGCCTCTGAAAGGGACTGATGTTTTGGGGTGTGGCCCAGATCCTGACAATCACTGGAGCAGGTAATATTGCCATATGTACTATGACTGGTAAAACACTATCACTGAAAACACGTGATCATAAGACAGCCCTGACATTGTTTACACAGTACTGTAAATTGCTTCTGTGCAGTACATCATGCATACTGCTGTACTTACTACCCTGCCCGCACGGCGCAAGTGAAAGGAACGACTTTCTCAGCTTCTACAGTAACGCTATTTTTATTATTGTACATAATTAATGTAAGTCATTATTCAGCATTAACTAATAGGTGGTAAAATTGAATACATACTTTCTTGATAAAAGTTCCAGCTACAAAAAGTTCCCACAGCTGTAAGGGTCTACCCGTCCCTGAGCTGCAGAGCTGACACCTAAGAAGGGGAAATAACCTCTCCACACTTTTTATCTACACTGTGCATTCACTAAAGCTTCAATTTGATCTACAGTATAAGACGTCTCCCGCCATTGTGTATTGTATAAGCAAAGTATACATTCAATGTAGATAGATAGATAGATAGATAGATAGATAGATAGATAGATAGATAGATAGATAGATCTCCTTCCCTTAACGAGTTGCTCAGCCCTCCCCACATGTCCCCTTCCTACCAATTTACATTGTATTGTACTTACGATATGTAAAGTTACACTGTTACTGTGTATATTCCTAAAGACACTTTTTAGGTATCTTAAAAATAAAACATAATAAATAATAATAACAACAGACCTGAAACGCAATGTAGATGATATATGATCCTACAGATCTTATGTCCAGTGGGTTCCACACAAATGACACAATGGCATTCATTAGAAACAACAAGCACCAGCCATTACATACAACTTTATACAGCCCAATAGAATGTACTGTAATAGTATAACTAACAGATGTAGAAACATCAGTGAAGGTGGAATACAGTAATCTACTGTATGCTAAATTACCACAGCCAACACCCTCTGTAACGGAGAACAGACACACATGTTCTTTCTCCTAGTCCATGCCACACAGTCACCGACATCGCTGAATATGGACATAGATAGATAGATAGATAGATAGATAGATAGATAGATAGATAGATAGATAGATAGATAGATAGATAGATAGATAGATATGAGGTAGATAGATACAGTAGGTAGGTAGATAGATATGAGGTAGATAAAAAGATAGACAGACAGGTAGGTAGAGAGATATGAGGTAGATAGATAGATAGATAGATAGATAGATAGATAGATAGATAGATAGATAGATATGAGGTAGGTAGATATGAGGTAGATTGATAGATAGACAGACAGACAGGTACATAGATAGACAGGTAGACAGATAGATATCAGGTAGAGAGATAGATAGATAGATAGATATGAGGTAGGTAGTTAGACAGGTAGGTAGGTAGATAGATATGAGGTAGATAGGTACGTAGATAGATATGAGATAGATAGATAGATAGATAGATGAATAGGTAGATATAGATATATATAGATATATATATGTAGGTAGGTAGATAGGTAGGTAGATATGAGGTAGATAGGTGTGTAGTTAGATATGAGATAGATAGACAGACAGGTAGGTAGGTAGATAGATGGATAGGTATATATATATATATATATATATGTAGGTAGATATGCGATAGATAGATAGATAGATAGATAGATAGATAGATAGATAGATAGATAGATAGATAGATAGATATGAGGTAGGTAGATATGAGGTAGATTGATAGATAGACAGACAGACAGACAGGTACATAGATAGACAGGTAGACAGATAGGTATCAGGTAGAGAGATAGATAGATAGATAGATATGATGTAGGTAGTTAGACAGGTAGGTAGATAGATATGAGGTAGTTAGGTACGTAGATAGATATGAGATAGATAGATAGATAGATAGATAGATAGATAGATAGATAGATAGATAGATAGATATGTAGGTAGGTAGATAGGTAGATATGAGGTAGATAGGTGTGTAGTTAGATATGAGATAGATAGACAGACAGTTAGGTAGGTAGATAGATGGATGGATAGGTATATATATATATATATATATATATATATATATATATATATGTAGGTAGATATGCGATAGATAGATAGATAGATAGATAGATAGATAGATAGATAGATAGATAGATAGATAGATAGATAGATAGATAGATAGATCTGTGTATGTTCCTATTTAGATAACTTAGTAATTACACAACTATGAGAATGATTGCAACTATAGCGACAAAAAGAACTTTCCGGGAATAATTCCAATTGTAAGAAATAAGTAACTGATGAAAAACGCCCAACAGATAAAACCTGTATTCCCAGTTCACAAACCAGTTCATTAACTGTCATGTCAAAAAATGAATGTATTATCAAGTAACAACTTACGAGATTTCTCATCGGCTTGTCAGGGGAAGAAGGTAAAATCCACGGAGAGCTGTCTCTGTAATATACCGTCTCTGCCGGGGACACAGACTCTCTGAGCTCCTGCATTAGACTGATGTTAGCTGAGGAAGTGTATACAGGTCCTTGACGTATCCCATTTGTGTGGGAGGAGTTCCTCTTATGCAGAATTTCCCATTTCATATTGTACCAGGTCCTGGATATCATGTACAGAAAAAAAGCACAAACAACATAAAATTTCTAGCTATAATTCTGCCATTGTGATAATAAGGGTGGAATTCACTACAGGGCAATGCGCAGCCGATAACACTTCACGGGCAGTGGCATCGCTAATTTTGACTTGCACCCCATAGAAGTGTGCATGTAAATTAGCAGCTTTTAGCAACCATATAAACCTAGGTAATGTGCGCAGCGGCACATTGCGCAGACATGAATGACTCATTACGAATCTCCACAACCATGAGGACTAGGAACTTGAAGTTTGGACAGTAGCTTTTCTTTGTGATGTAGGCACCCACATCGAAGGGATTTTTCAAAAGTCCACCCCCAAAGGGTTGAAAAGGGGTGAAATGTGGTTTTTTTTTTTATAAATTCTTCATTATCGCTTAATCCATATAATCTCTATACACCAATGACTGTACCTCAGTCGAGCAACCAGTAAAAATCCTAAAATTCGCAGACAACACCACCGTCATTGGTCTAATCAAGGGAGGAGACAAGTCGGCATACAGACGCGAGGTGGACCGGCTAACTCTGTGGTGTGGTAAGAACAACCTTAACCTAGACCCCATCAAAACGGTCGAGATGGTAGTGGACTTCAGGAAGAAACCTGCTGCCATGCCCCCACTAGTGATTGCTGACAGCGTGGTGCCGCGGGTCGACTCCTTCAAATTCCTTGGGTCTAAAACCTCCCGCGACCTCAAATGGGGGCCAAACATAGGCTCCATCGTCAAGAAGGCACAACAGAGAATGTTCTTTCTGAGGCAACTCAGGAAATTCAACATCCCGCAGAAGCTGCTGCTCACTTTCTACACAGCCATTGTGGAGTCTGTCCTATGCTCATCAATTGTTAGGCGCCGGGGTCCGCTTGATGGTCTGCGCGGCCCGGCGCCTAGCAACTAGAGACGCCGTGCACGTACAGCCGCCGGCTCCCTAGCAACGCTAGACGCCTAGCAACGCTGAGCCACTGGCGGACCGCGTTCCCCGTTGCTAGGCTTTAGGAAATTAAGATATTCACCTGCTCTCTGGCCATGCAGCAAGGCAGCTGCACGGCATTTATTCTAATCAGCCTTTAGCAGCTGATTGGAGGACTCCTTGTTAAATACACTCCCAGGGCTTCTCACAGACGCCGGTAATAGCTTCCTGCATGCTGCCTTTGTTTGCTGAGAGTCTGTTTCCAGTCCTGCTGTATCCGGTCATTCCAGTCCTCAGAAGTCCGGTATTCGGGAGTTGTCATCTCATCCCAAGAGGTCGTTTGGTTCCCTGGAGTCCTGACTGATCACCGTTTTATATCCAGTGGTGTTCGTGAGTTGCGGCTCTGCCGTGTGTTGCGGCTCAGCCGCTTTACCTTTTATATTTTGTGTTTGGAGCATTTGCGGAGGGTTCCGCTTCCACAAGTCCTCTCTGGTACTCGGCGGTGCCGGGTAGGAGAATTGGACAAGTGGATATTTTGGTTGTCCTTTTCCCTGGCGGTTTCTCCGCACATATTATAGTTTTGAGTTTGCTTAGCCCCTGGCCTGGTTGTTTAGTTAGAGGGCCTCTTGTTATCACCCTGTCTCGGGTTTCCCTTTGTCTCTCATTAAGACCGGGGGGCATCGAAGTTGGGCAGACATAATCCGCCCTTCAAATGCGGCTGCCAAGGGCTCAAGAAACCATAGTCTCGCAGGGGATTTCTGACAACACGGGTGAGACAAAAGAGTTAGGGCGCCAGGGGCTATTTTCCTGTCCTGCTCCCTTCCCCAGCATTCCGTTCCAGTGCTCCGGTCCTTGCCATAAGATCTCCTCTGACCAGAGTGCTGGAATCATAACATTATTACCGGCCATACCAAAACTTAAAATTAAACGGGGTTTAATTTTTTCTCATTCAGTTTTGTGAGAGTTTATCGGCCTCATGAATCCAACAGGTTTAGGGCCAAATCCTGGTCAGCTCTTAGTCAGCCAGATTCAAGAACTTACTCAGATGGTTCAGGATCTTTCTCTTCGGGTGAAGTCGCAGGAAGATCTTTTGCGAGCTTCCCCAAGGGTAGTCCCTGAACCAAAGATGCATTTGCCTGACCGTTTTTCTGGTGATAGAAAAGAGTTTTTTAATTTTAAAGAATCCTGTAAACTTTATTTTCGTTTAAGACCGACTTCCTCGGGTACTGAATCTCAGCGGGTCGGGTTTATTATTTCTTTGCTCCAGGGGGATCCTCAGACCTGGGCATTTGGTTTAAGAGCAGAGGATCCGGCATTGTTGTCAGTTGACGCTTTTTTTGAGTCTTTAGGGCTCTTGTATGATGACCCTGATAGAGAGGCGTCCGCTGAAAGTCAGTTGCGCGCTCTCAGACAGGGTAGAAATCCTGCGGAGGTTTATTGTACGGAGTTTCGCCGTTGGTCGAACGACTGTGGCTGGAATGACCCAGCCCTGCGCAGTCAGTTTCGCCTTGGCTTATCAGAGTCTATAAAAGACAGTCTCCTTCAGTACCCCGCTCCTGAGACTCTCGATAAACTCATGGAGCTTTCTATTAAGATTGATCGTCGTCTCAGAGAGCGGAGGGCTGAAAAAGGAGCACCTGTAAGGTCAAGTCCGTGTGTATATTCCATTCCTGAAGACGTAGAGGAGCCCATGCAGATGGGTCTCTCCCGGCTGTCTCCTGAAGAAAGAGCCAGAAGGCAAAATTCTGGTCTTTGGGGTAAATTTACTAAGATTCGTGTTTTCCCGTTTCAGGTCAAAGTTCAATCACGAATGACATCGAAAGTGTAAAACTGCAACTTTTTGAATTTGTTACGATGGATTTACTAAGCTGTCGTATTCGGGTTTTTCTTTTCTTCCGATGTCGATGTCATTCGTGTTTTTTTTGTGTTTTTTACGGCAGTGATTAGCAAAACACTGCCGACTTTTTTACAATTAATCTCGGCCGGATCTGTGTGATCCGTGCTGGGGTTCAATTTTTTTTTTTTTTAATTAAACACTGTAAAATTTAAAAAAAAAATTGCGTGGGGTCCCCCCTCCTAAGCATAACCAGCCTCGGGCTCTTTGAGCCGATCCTGGTTGCAAAAATATGGGTAAAAAAATGACAGGGGTTCCCCCATATTTAAGCAACCAGCATCGGGCTCTGCGCCTGGTCCTGGTTCCAAAAATACGGGGGACAAAAAGAGTAGGGGTCCCCCGTATTTTTAAAACCAGCACCGGGCTCCACTAGCTGGACAGATAATGCCACAGCCGGGGGTCACTTTTATATAGTGCCCTGCATCAAAAATCCAACTAGTCACCCCTGGCCGGGGTACCCTGGGGGAGTGGGGACCCCTTCAATCAAGGGGTCCCCCCCCCCAGCCACCCAAGGGCCAGGGGTGAAGCCCGAGGCTGTCCCCCCCCATCCAATGGGCTGCGGATGGGGGGGCTGATAGCCTTTGATGTAAATGAAAATATATTGTTTTTAGTAGCAGTACTACAAGTCCCAGCAAGCCTCTTTCAAGGTGTGTGTGTCTTGTGTTTTTTTGGGTATTTTTTTAGTGGTAGTACTACAGGTACCAGCGGGCCCGTTTTTCCGCCGCATGCTGGTACTTGTGGTTCTCCAAGTACCAGCATGCGGGGGAGGCTTGCTGGGACTTGTAGTACTGCTACTAAAAACAATATCTTTTCTTTTACAACAAAGGCTATCAGCCCCCCCATCCGCAGCCCATTGGATGGGGGGGGACAGCCTCGGGCTTCACCCCTGGCCCTTGGGTGGCTGGGGGGGGGGGACCCCTTGATTGAAGGGGTCCCCACTCCCCCCAGGGTACCCCGGCCAGGGGTGACTAGTTGGATTTTTGATGCCACGGCCGCAGGGCACTATATCAAAGTGACCCCCGGCTGTGGCATTATCTGTCCAGCTAGTGGAGCCCGGTGCTGGTTTTAAAAATACGGGGGACCCCTACTCTTTTTGTCCCCCGTATTTTTGGAACCAGGACCAGGCGCAGAGCCCGATGCTGGTTGCTTAAATATGGGGGAACCCCTGTCAATTTTTTCCCCATATTTCTGCAACCAGGATCGGCTCAAAGAGCCCGAGGCTGGTTATGCTTAGGAGGGGGGACCCCACGCAATTTTTTTTTTAAAAATAAGCACTTTCCCACCCCTTCCCACTGATATACATGCACGGATCTCATGGATCCGTGCATGCCTATCCAATCACGAATAAAAAAAAAAGGTCTGGTTTTTTTTAGCACTTTTTTACGAGTTGTAATTTTTCACGGCAGTGTTTGTTTTTTTTTTGCTTTGCACTTCTTAGTAAATGACCGAGATTCATACTTAAACAGCCGCGTTTTGACCGATGGTGTATTCATTCGTGATTTTTTTCCTAGGACTTCAAAATATTACGAATGCCCTCATCACTGCCGAGATGACACTTTGATGAAAAAACGGCATCTCGGTCAAAATCGTGAGCTTAGTAAATTTCCCCCTTTGTCTGTACTGTGGGGGTAAGGGACATTTTGCTCGTAATTGTCCGAACAAGTCGGGAAACGCTTTGACCAGGTGAATTGTGAGGGGGTTCACCTAGGTCTGCAGCTTATCTCCTCGAATAACTCCCTTTTAGTCCCAGTTAAAGTTTCCTTTGGCAGCCTCAGTTCTTCGGTGTTGGCTTTTGTTGACAGTGGAGCTGCAGGAAACTTTATGGATTTAACTTGGGCTAAGGCCTTAGGCATTCCTCAGTTACCTTTGGGTAGGTGTGTCACCATGCATGGCTTAGATGGGAGTCCGCTGTCTAATGGGATTATTTCTCTTCGTACACCCCCTGTATTACTTACAGTAGGAGCTCTACATTCCGAGAAAATCGAGTTCTTTCTTACACATTGCCCAGCAGTTCCAGTTGTTCTGGGTCACCCTTGGCTGGCCTTTCATAATCCCACCATTGATTGGCGGTCGGGGGAGATTTCACATTGGGGTACTTTTTGTGATAAGGAATGTATCACGTTTCCAGTCAGAGTAGCAGCTATCATTCCAGAACTCATTCCGGTGGAATACCAGGAGTTTGCTGATGTTTTCTTCAAAGGCAATGCGGACATTCTGCCTCCCCATCGGCCTTATGATTGTGCTATTGAGTTAATTCCTGGTGCCGCATTGCCAAAGGGAAGATTATATGCATTATCCGGGCCAGAAACTACGGCTATGAATGATTATGTAAAGGAGAGCCTTGAGAAAGGATTTATTAGACCATCAAAATCTCCTTTAAGTGCAGGCTTCTTCTTTGTGGAGAAAAAGGATGGCTCGCTTAGACCTTGCATTGATTTTAGAGCCCTGAATAAGATCTCAGTTAAAAACACCTATCCTTTGCCGTTGATTTCTGTACTCTTTGATCAGTTACGTTCTGCTGTGATTTTTTCTAAAATTGACCTTAGAGGAGCGTACAACCTCATCCGAATTAAATCTGGAGATGAGTGGAAAACGGCCTTCAGTACTCAGTCGGGTCACTACGAATACCTGGTGATGCCGTTCGGCCTGTCCAATGCTCCGGCAGTTTTTCAAGACCTCATTAACGATGTGCTCCGTGACTTCCTAGGGAAATTCGTGGTCGTTTACTTAGACGACATCCTGATTTTTTCTGAATCAATGGAACAACATGTTACCCAGGTGCGTGAAACAAAAGAATGCAGCGCTTGAATGGTCACATAAGCAAGAACAAGTAGCATGTAAAAATACTTATTTTAATAAAACATGTATTAAAAAGTGGTCTATAATAGTAGAGTATGTATCTACTTAAACTTTCACATAAGTTTCAAATATCAATCATGATAGGTGTTTTTTCAAATGTCAATAGAGTCCTTGTAGAAGGTAAGTATTGCAAAACCTGTTCCTATAATAGTCCCCTTGCATATAAGGACCCTTTGTCCTATCCGTGAGTTTATAGTTACCACCGGCGTCCCTTGAGGTAATTAGGCGAAGCTGCGTCCGCAAATTTGCAGTTCCTCAGAGTATGGTAGATGTGGCTCCTCCACGGTAGGTATAGGTTCTTTTAGGGGTCCAAGTTGTTAAGAGGCAATTGCGGGGGCTTGGTCCAGGTCCAATCCTTCCAAGGTTTAGGCAAACACACTATCAGGGACTTGCCTGATAGTGTGTTTGCCTAAACCTTGGAAGGATTGGACCTGGACCAAGCCCCCGCAATTGCCTCTTAACAACTTGGACCCCTAAAAGAACCTATACCTACCGTGGAGGAGCCACATCTACCATACTCTGAGGAACTGCAAATTTGCGGACGCAGCTTCGCCTAATTACCTCAAGGGACGCCGGTGGTAACTATAAACTCACGGATAGGACAAAGGGTCCTTATATGCAAGGGGACTATTATAGGAACAGGTTTTGCAATACTTACCTTCTACAAGGACTCTATTGACATTTGAAAAAACACCTATCATGATTGATATTTGAAACTTATGTGAAAGTTTAAGTAGATACATACTCTACTATTATAGACCACTTTTTAATACATGTTTTATTAAAATAAGTATTTTTACATGCTACTTGTTCTTGCTTATGTGACCATTCAAGCGCTGCATTCTTTTGTTTCATCCACTGTTTTAGGGGTCTGACCAACCCTTTTTTATACAGCTGCTGTGGGGAACCACCCATCTAGCGCCTGGGTATAGGTAATACCTTTGGGTATTGCTTTTTTAAATTCATGTTACCCAGGTGCATCTGGTTCTTCAAAAGTTACGTGAGAATCATTTATATGCCAAGCTGGAGAAGTGTGAGTTTCATGTCACGGAAGTATCTTTTTTAGGGTACATAATTTCCCCTCAGGGATTTTCCATGGAACCAAAGAAACTCCAGGCCATCCTTAGTTGGGCGCAACCCACCAATTTAAAAGCAATTCAGCGCTTTTTAGGGTTTGCGAATTATTATAGGAGGTTCATTCATTCTTTTTCTGACCTGGTTGCTCCCATTGTAGCTCTGACAAAGAAAGGAGCGGATCCTACCAACTGGTCGCGTGAAGCTGAGTTGTCCTTCCGGGCCTTGAAACAAGCCTTTGTCTCGGCTCCAGTCCTCAGACATCCTAATCCGGAATTGCCCTTTGTGGTGGAGGTTGATGCCTCGGAGGTTGGAGTGGGGGCTATCCTTTCTCAAAAGGATCCGGAGTCTCTGGAGTTACATCCTTGTGCCTTTATGTCCAGGAAATTCTCCTCCGCTGAATCCAACTATGACGTTGGTAATCGGGAGTTACTGGCGGTAAAGTGGGCTTTCGAGGAGTGGAGGCATTGGCTGGAGGGAGCAAAACATACTATTTCGGTATTGACTGACCATAAGAACCTGCAATACATTGAATCGGCTAAGCGGCTTAATGCCCGGCAGGCACGTTGGGCATTATTTTTTATGCGTTTCAAATTTATAATCACTTTCAGGCCTGGTTCCAAGAATACTAAGGCTGATGCCCTGTCACGTAGCTTTTTTCCGGTTCACAATAACAATCCTGTTACCCCCATACTTCCATCTTCGGTCATCTGGGCGGGCCTCACACAAGATTTATTTACCCAGTTAAAACAGCTTCAACACCAAGCTCCTAGAATTACTCCTGCTGGTCGTCTTTACGTCCCTGAGTTTTTGAGAGCTACTGTTTTAACGGAATTCCATGATAACAAAGTTTCAGGGCATCCAGGAGTCTCTAAGACATTGGAGTTAGTCTCTCGCTCAGTATGGTGGCCTGGTCTTTCTAAAGACGTCAAGGAATTTGTTTATTCATGTCAGGTTTGTGCACAGCATAAGGTTCCCCGTTCCTTGCCCATCGGGCAACTTATGCCCTTAAATGTTCCTCTCAGGCCGTGGTCTCATATTTCCATGGATTTTGTGGTTGACCTTCCCCTTTCAGCCGGATTCCGAGTCATATGGGTGGTAGTGGACCGTTTTAGTAAAATGGCTCATTTTATTGCTCTTCCCCGATTGCATTCTGCCCAAGGGTTGGCAGTTTTGTTTCTCCGCCATGTATTCAGGCTTCATGGGTTGCCTACTGATATTGTTTCTGATCGGGGTCCACAATTCATCGCACAATTCTGGAAATGTTTTTGTGCCTCATTGAAGATTAAATTGTCGTTAACATCCGGTTACCACCCACAATCCAACGGGCAAACCGAACGAGTTAACCAATCATTGAAACAATATTTGCGCTTGTATTCAGCCAAACTCCAGAATGATTGGTCCGAGTTTCTTCCGTTGGCTGAATTTGCTTACAATAATTCTTGTCATTCCTCCACTAAAGAGTCTCCATTCTTTTCAGTTTTTGGTTTTCACCCCAGAGCTAATTCTTATTTTCATCATTCCTCAGTCTCCTCGCTTACCTTAACCTCCCATCTCAGAGCCATTTGGAAAAAGGTGCACCTTGCTCTCAGAAAAGCGGCCTTTCGAGAGAAGAAATTTTCTGACAGGCTCCGACGTCCTTGCACTTTTAAGGTGGGAGATAGGGTGTGGTTGTCGACTCGCAACATCAGGCTTCGACAATCCTCGGCTAGACTGGGACCCAAATTTATTGGGCCATTTCTTATTATTAAAAGAGTCAACCCAGTTGCCTTTCTGTTACGTTTACCAAGATCTCTCAGGATTGGAAATACGTTTCATTGTTCCCTGTTGAAACAGTACGTTTCTTCCAGTAGATTTCCTCGGAAGATCTCTCAGGGTAGATCTCCAGTGGATGTACAGGGACAACAGGAGTTCTTGGTAGAGAAGGTTCTCGATTCCAAATTGTCCCGGGATCGGCTGTATTTTCTGGTTCACTGGAAAGGCTATGGTCCGGAGGAAAGGTCTTGGGTCCTGGATAAGGATCTTCATGCCCCGAGGCTCAAGAGGGCATTTTTTCGGGAATTTCCTCAGAAACCTGGCTTTAGGGGTTCCTTGACCCCTCCTCAAGGGGGGGGTACTGTTAGGCGCCGGGGTCCGCTTGATGGTCTGCGCGGCCCGGCGCCTAGCAACTAGAGACGCGTGCACGTACAGCCGCCGGCTCCCTAGCAACGCTAGACGCCGGGCGCGCTGAGCCGCACGGACCCTAGCAACGGGGACGCCACTGGCGGACCGCGTTCCCCGTTGCTAGGCTTTAGGAAATTAAGATATTCACCTGCTCTCTGGCCATGCAGCAAGGCAGCTGCACGGCATTTATTCTAATCAGCCTTTAGCAGCTGATTGGAGGACTCCTTGTTAAATACACTCCCAGGGCTTCTCACAGACGCCGGTAATAGCTTCCTGCATGCTGCCTTTGTTTGCTGAGAGTCTGTTTCCAGTCCTGCTGTATCCGGTCATTCCAGTCCTCAGAAGTCCGGTATTCGGGAGTTGTCATCTCATCCCAAGAGGTCGTTTGGTTCCCTGGAGTCCTGACTGATCACCGTTTTATATCCAGTGGTGTTCGTGAGTTGCGGCTCTGCCGTGTGTTGCCGCTCAGCCGCTTTACCTTTTATATTTTGTCTTTGGAGCATTTGCGGAGGGTTCCGCTTCCACAAGTCCTCTCTGGTACTCGGCGGTGCCGGGTAGGAGAATTGGACAAGTGGATATTTTGGTTGTCCTTTTCCCTGGCGGTTTCTCCGCACATATTATAGTTTTGAGTTTGCTTAGCCCCTGGCCTGGTTGTTTAGTTAGAGGGCCTCTTGTTATCACCCTGTCTCGGGTTTCCCATTGTCTCTCATTAAGACCGGGGGGCATCGAAGTTGGGCAGACATAATCCGCCCTACAAACGCGGCTGCCAAGGGCTCAAGAAACCATAGTCTCGCAGGGGATTTCTGACAACACGGGTGAGACAACAGAGTTAGGGCGCCCGGGGCTATTTTCCTGTCCTGCTCCCTTCCCCAGCATTCCGTTCCAGTGCTCCGGTCCTTGCCATAAGATCTCCTCTGACCAGAGTGCTGGAATCATAACATCAATCACATTATGGTATGGAGCTGCCAAAGACAGACGGCGGCTACAGAGGGTGGTGAGGTCGGCAGAAAAGGTCATCGGGGCCAATCTCCCCTCTGTCCATGACATATACATGTCCAGAGTCAAGAAGCGGGCTGGGAAAATCGTGGCGGACAAGCTGGTGTAATTACCAGGAAGTCCTTTAAAATTAAAGTTACATTTATGGAAATACTTGAAATTCCGTAGAGAAGCTCTGGTATTCGGCTAGTCATTGAATATTTTAAATTTAATCCTCCGAGAACACCCTTTTTCATGGGCTAACCACAGATATTAAGCATCCCATCGAATGTATAACACAGGGACCACAGCAAATGTTAGAGAACCCTCAATTCCTGCCTGCAGCATTTACCAACTTCTGCAATGCAAAGCACTCTTGAGATTGGCCCCCACAGCTACAGCCATATGAAGATAGCGGTAGCCCATTGTAACTTATACACCTCATGATTCCGCCAACAGAGTGTTCCTCCGGAACCCTCCCCAGTAATGGCCGCTATGCATGTGTGGTCAGCGGGACTAAGCAGCCCTGGCAGCACTTAGAGCACATTGCAGGGACGGGTTCTTGGAGCCTCTGTCCATGCGGAGCTCTATAATACATCCCGCAATTCTGGGGGCTAATATCACGCCCAGATCACATTGCAAATGCAATTAATAATAAACTGACCCCTATGTACAATATCTAATAGTAAAGTTTGGTGTGGGGTTTTTCTGCACCCTATCCAAAGCTTCAGCCTACTGCCCCCTCCCTCCCCCAATATCCACCTCCAAGACCCCCAGGTGAAAGTGTCTGCAGCTGCCATCTGCATTAAACATAACAATGATTTTCCTTTCAGACACATTCCTAACATTAGTGATAGGCAGACTCACCGGGAACCCCACCCTCTGTCCCCAGATCCCGGAAGGTCAGAAGATGACGCTGGAATTTCCAGCAACAGTCTGTATGACATATTTAGAGCATTTAACCACTAATCCAGCTCTTCATATTATCTACTCTTACACTGAATGGTGCTTGAAACCAAAACAATTTATCAGAATCTGGCAATGGCTGCCCCTATGTGTGAGATGAGGAGATTAGTAACACAGTGACCCCTCTAGATTTTAAGGTCTCACGAGCTGGACCCTCATGTATTCCTACCTACACTTTCTCCTTGGATTATGCCTGTTGCCCAGCTTTTACCTCTATTCTCAGTGCCCTAGTCCTGCCTCTACCACCTTTGCTCATGGGTATAGATCTTCTTCAATCTCTTAGCCCCCCAGTTCTGTACCCAGCACCCCTCTGTTTCCCACCCCCCTTTTTTTCTTTTTAATCTTTTTATAGGATGTAAAAAGACACATGAAGGTACTATAAACATTTGTGAAAAAAATTACCATAAACTGATGAGGTAAAGCAGACACAAAATTGTTGAAATGGTACAGACATTTTTAGAAAAATTCAAGTCACATACAGAAGAATAATCACCATTACCAGCATAAAAATTATGGGGAATGGAAAACACAAAAAATAGAGGGGGAGGGGGGGGGGGGGGGGAGGAGGAGCAGAGGTGTCAGAATGGTGGGGGGGGGCAAGGGGGCAGCATGCCCCCCCCCCAAAAAAAAAAAAAAAATGCGCTGGGGCGGGGAGCACTTAAAGTCTGCTAAAAGTCTGCTTTTTGAAGTAGACGTCTCCACGGGGATCTGGAGGTAAGCGGGGGTGGGGAACGCCAACATTTTTTTTATACTACGCCCCACCCACAAAACATTCTGGCGCCCCTGGAGAGGAGGAAAAATATGAACAGGGTGTTAAAAGGTTAACAATACCTGAGTGCTTAAGTGCATAATACAGGTGTAGACGGATAATTCCGCTAGCAATGAACGGAATGTCAGACTGAGTAATCTGCAGTGTTCTGGAGAATATCAGATTCACAAGGAATAAAAAAGTTTAGTATTTCAAACTAAGGGCCTGATTCAGACCTGATCGATGCTGTGCGGGCGATTATCAAATTACTGCGCATGCGTATGCACCGCAATGCGCACACGCATCGCCAAACAGCGTCAGGGTGGTGCGAAAATTGCAATCACACGGCTGTTTGCAAGGTGATTGACAGGAAGAGGACGTTTGTGGGTGGTAACTGGCTGTTTTCTGGGAGTGTCAGGAAAACGCAGGCGTTCCCAAGTGTTTTCAGGGCGGGTGTGTGACGTCAGCTCCGGCCCCGATCAGCCTCATTCCTTCGCACTGGAGGAGTAAGTATTGCGCTACGCACACACTGCACAGAATGGGTGAAACATTCGATAGTGAGTATGATGTGAACGGTTTTACAGCTGTCCGCTGACAGGTGTGGATCGTTGGATTGTGTGAATCGTTGGGTCGATAGTAACTAGGTCGACAGTCATTAGGTGACTATACCGACACCTGGAATAAGTCGACGCGGTCATTAGATCGACATGGAAAATCATAGGCCCTCATTCCGAGTTGTTAGCTCGCAAGCTGCTTTTAGCAGCTTTGCACACGCTAAGCCGCCGCCTACTGGGAGTGAATCTTAGCTTATCAAAATGCAAACGAAAGATTCGCAATATTGCGAAAAGACTTCTCTGTGCAGTTTCTGAGTAGCTCCAGACTTACTCTTCCAGTGCGATCAGTTTAGTGCTTGTCGTTCCTAGTTTAACGTCACAAACACACCCAGCGTTCGCCCAGATACTCCTCCGTTTCTCCAGCCACTCCCGCGTTTTTCCCAGAAACGGTAGCGTTTTTACACACGCTCCCATAAAACGGCAAGTTTCCGCCCAGAAACACCCACTTCCTGTCAATCACACTCCGATCTCCAGAACGAAGAAAAAACCTTGTAATGCCGTGAGTAAAATACCAATCTTCATAGCAAATTTACTTGGCGCAGTCGCAGTGCGAACATTGCGCATGCGCAATTAGCAGAATATCGCTGCGATGCGAAGAAAATTACCGAGCGAACAACTCGGAATGACCACCATAGTCAGGATGTAAAGTATAAAAAAGTTCAAAAAAAAAATGAAAAAAATTGTGAAAAACTCATGTCGACCTAATAATGTGTTGACCTTTGCCATATTGACCTAGTGACAACGTCGACCTAATGACTACGTCGACCTAATGTGTGTAGACAAATAGTGGTCGACCGGATTCCCTGTTGACTGAGGGGAATTTTCGCACAGTGTACACATGCAATCACACACTTGCATGTGGCAAATTTTCACTCTCCCTGGGCGGCGACTGTCTGATCGCAGGACAGTGTAATTTGCAGCACAGCGACCAGGCCTGAATTAGGCCCTGAGACAGGTTGTGGCATAAATAAATACCAACAGGTAGTGTCAAAAACTTTTCACATTTTGGCTTGGGCAGAGGAGTCAAGGGATTTGCCAAATGCATTTCTTATAGAAAGAGGCCACTCAGTCTCTAATGCCGAATAGACAGTCTGCTGGTCGTAATAGAGAGGTTTAAGTAGCAGAGATGTAACCACAGTAGTGGGGATAGAAGAAGTCCGGGTACATAAAATTACTTTCTCCACAATCGCAACAATGGGCCTAATTCAGACCTGATCGTAGCCCTGCAAGATTTTGCAGGGCTACAATCAGGCACACAGACATGCGGGGGGACGCCCAATACAGGGCTTGTCCGTCCCGCATGTCAGGCCTGCCCCTTCACAGAAGTACAAAAGCATTGCACAGCGACGATGCTTTTGCACTTCAGGAGTAGCTCCCGGCCAGTGCGGCTTTTTCGTGCTGGCCGGGAGCTACTCGTCGCTGCACGGGTCGCAGCAGCTGTGTGTGACGTCACGCAGCCACTGCGGCCCGCCCCGCGCACGGTCCGGCCATGCCTGCAAAACGGTGGCCAAACGCTGCCGTGTCGGCCCCTCCCACCAAGCAACCGCCTCTGCCTGTCGATCAGGCAGCGGCCATCGCTAGGCAACGACAGCCGTCGGCTGTCAGCCATACGCCGGCGCACTGCGGCGCCGGCGCATGTGCAGTTCTGATCTGATCACTGTGCTGCGATGAACTGCGACGAGCGATCAGGTCAGAATGACCCCCTAAGAGTTTTAACATGTAGCTCTTGCAACTAAGTACAATGCAAATTGATTTTTATGTTAAGTATCACGAAAAACAATATTATTCAGAATATGGGAGGGGATAAACTTTGACGGCGTATGAAGCAGTGCAACTACCTAAAAGCGTCTAAAGAGAAGCGTAAACATGCCAATATGCCATTTACGAAATGGAGTGGCAAGGAACGGCTGAGGCCCTGGCCTATGTTCATGGCTAGTGGTTCAGCTTCACATGAGGATGGAAGCACTCATCCTCTCGCTAGAAAAATGAAAAGACTTAAGATGGCAAAAGCACAGCAAAGAACTGTGTGTTCTTCTAAATCACAAATCCCCAAGGAGAGTCCAATTGTGTCGGTTGCGATGCCTGACCTTCCCAACACTGGACGGGAAGAGGTGGCGCCTTCCACCATTTGCACGCCCCCTGCAAGTGCTGGAAGGAGCACCCGCAGTCCAGTTCCTGATAGTCAAATTGAAGATGTCACTGTTGAAGTACACCAGGATGAGGATGTGGGTGTTGCTGGCGCTGAGGAGGAAATTGACAAGGAGGATTCTGATGGTGAGGTGGTTTGTTAAGTCTGGCACCCGGGAAGACACCTGTTGTCCGTGGGAGGAATATGGCCATTGACATGCCTGGTCAAATTACAAAAAAAATCACCTCTTCGGTGTGGAATTATTTTAACAGAAATGCGGACAACAGGTGTCAAGCCTTGTGTTGCCTTTGTCAAGCTGTAATAAGTAGGGGTAAGGACGTTAACCACCTAGGAGTATCCTCCCTTATACAACACCTGGAGCGCATTCATCAGAAGTCATTGACAAGTTCAAAAACTTTGGGTGACAGCGGAAGCAGTCCACTGACAACTAAATCCCTTCCTCTTGTAACCAAGCTCCTGCAAACCACACCACCAACTCCCTCAGTGTCAATTTCCTCCTTACACAGGAAAGCCAATAGTCCTGCCGGCCATGTCACTGGCAAGTCTGATGAGTCCTCTCCTGCCTGGGATTCCCCCGATGTATCCTTGAGTGTAACGCCTACTGCTGCTGGCGCTGCTGTTGTTGCTGCTGGGAGTCGATCGTCATCCCAGAGGGGAAGTTGGAAGACCACTTGTACTACTTCCAGTAAGCAATTGACTGTCCAACAGTCCTTTGCGAGGAAGATGAAATATCACAGCAGTCATCCTGCTGCAAAGCGGATAACTCAGGTCTTGTCAGCCTGGGTGGTGAGAAACGTGGTTCCGGTATCCATCGTTAATTCAGAGGCAACTAGAGACTTGATTGAGGGACTGTGTCCCCGGTACCAAATACCATCTAGGTTCCATTTCTCTAGGCAGGCGATACCGAAAATGTACACAGATGTCAGAAAAAGAGTCACCAGTGTCCTAAAAAATGCAGTTGTACCCAATGTCCACTTAACCACGGACATGTGGACAAGTGGAGCAGGGCAGACTCAGGACTATATGACTGTGACAGCCCACTGGTTAGATGTATTGCCTCCCGCAGCAAGAACAGCAGCGACGGCACCAGTAGCAGCATCTCGCAAACGCCAACTCGTTCCTAGGCAGGCTACGCTTTGTATCACCGCTTTCCATAAGAGCCACACAGCTGACAACCTCTTACGGAAACTGAGGAACATCATCGCAGAATGGCTTACCCCAATTGGACTCTCCTGGAGATTTGTGACATCGGACAACGCCACCAATATTGTGCGTGCATTACATGTGGGCAAATTCCAGCACGTCCCATGTTTTGCACATACATTGAATTTGGTGGTGCAGAATTATTTAAAAAACGACAGGGGCGTGCAAGAGATGCTGTCGGTGGCCCGAAGAATTGCGGGCCACTTTCGGCATTCAGCCACCGTGTGCCGAAGACTGGAGCACCAGCAAACACTCCTGAACCTGCCCTGCCATCAGCTGAAGCAAGAGGTGGTAACGAGGTGGAATTCAACCCTCTATATGCTTCAGAGGATAGAGGAGCAGCAAAAGGCCATTCAAGCCTATACAGCTACCTACGATATAGGCAAAGGAGGGGGAATGCACCTGACTCAAGCGCAGTGGAGAATGATTTCAACGTTGTGCAAGGTTCTGCAACCCTTTGAACTTGCCACACGTGAAGTCAGTTCAGACACTGCCAGCCTGAGTCAGGTCATTCCCCTCATCAGGCTTTTGCAGAAGAAGCTGGAGAGATTGAAGGAGGAGCTAAAACTGAACGATTCCGCTATGCATGAGGGACTTGTGGATGGAGCTCTTAATTCGCTTAACCAGGATTCACGGGTGGTCAATCTGTTAAAATCAGAGCACTACATTTTGGCCACCGTGCTCGATCCTAGGTTTAAAGCCTACGTGGTATCTCTCTTTCCAGCAGACACAAGTCTGCAGATGTTCAAAGACCCGCTGGTGAGACACTTGTCAAGTCAAGCGGAACGTGACCCGTCATCAGCTCCTCCTTCACAGTCTCCCGCAACTGCGGCTGCGAGGAAAAGGCTAAGAA
This sequence comes from Pseudophryne corroboree, assembly GCF_028390025.1. Taxonomy (NCBI): domain Eukaryota; kingdom Metazoa; phylum Chordata; class Amphibia; order Anura; family Myobatrachidae; genus Pseudophryne; species Pseudophryne corroboree. Next base: position 1,021,983,765 of record NC_086445.1, read on the forward strand.
TTCCGAGCCCACCCGCTGGCGGTGATGCAGGGCAGTCTGGAGCGAGTGCTGACATCTGGTCCGGACTGAAGAACCTGCCAACGATTACTGACATGTCGTCTACTGTCACTGCATATGATTCTGTCACCATTGAAAGAATGGTGGAGGATTATATGAGTGACCGCATCCAAGTAGGCATGTCAGACAGTCCGTACGTATACTGGCAGGAAAAAGAGGCAATTTGGAGGCCCTTGCACAAACTGGCTTTATTCTAGCCAAGTTGCCCTCCCTCCAGTGTGTACTCTGAAAGAGTGTTTAGTGCAGCCGGTCACCTTGTCAGCAATCGGCGTATGAGGTTACTTCCAGAAAATGTGGAGAAGATGATGTTCATCAAAATGAATTATAATCAATTCCTCCGTGGAGACATTCACCAGCAGCAATTGCCTCCAGAAAGTACACAGGGACCTGAGATGGTGGATTCCAGTGGGGACGAATTAATAATCTGTGAGGAAGGGGATGTACACAGTGAAAGGGGTGAGGAATCGGACGATGAGGAGGAGGTGGACATCTTGCCTCTGTAGAGCCAGTTTGTGCAAGGAGAGATTGATTGCTTCTTTTTTGGTGGGGGCACAAACCAACCAGTCATTTCAGCCACAGTCGTGTGGCAGACCCTGTCGCTGAAATGATGGGTTTGTTAAAGTGTGCATGTCCTGTTTATACAACATAAGGGTGGGTGGGAGGGCCCAAGGACAATTCCATCTTGCACCTCTTTTTTTATTTTTTATTTATCTTTGCATCATGTGATGTTTGGGGCTAATTTTTTTAAGTGCCATCCTGTCTGACACTGCAGTGCCACTCCTAGATGGGCCAGGTGTTTGTGCCGGCCACTTGGGTCGCTTAGCTTAGTCATCCAGCGACCTTGGTGCAAATTTTAGGACTAAAAATAATATTGTGTGTATGGTGTTCAGAATAGACTGGAAATGAGTGGAAATTGTGGTTATTGAGGTTAATAATACTATGGGATCAAAATTACCCCCAAATTCTATGATTAAAGCTGTTTTTGAGGGTTTTTTGTAAAAAAAAACACCCGATTCCAAAACACACCCGAATCCAACAAAAATTTTTTAGGGACGTTTTGCCAAAACGCGTCCGAATCCAAAACACGGCCGCGGTACCGAATCCAAAACCAAAACCCGAAAAATTTCCGGTGCACATCTCTAATATATATATATATATATATATATATATATATATATATATATATATATGTTCCTGCTCTCCCTCCCCAGGTGCTGCTGACAATCACTGATGACTCTATTGCCCAGTGTAACTGGCTGCACCAGGCCAGCAATGTTCTGCAGGTGAGGGGGCAATGGGGAACACCTCACCCAGAAGTTAGTATGCACCAGTTTACTCACAACACTAGGGTGATGGTTGTGACCTGGCTATTACTGTATTTATATTCTTCCTGTGTTTGTATGGATGTAGTGCAGAGACATAAGAGTTACATTGTGTAGGGGGTGAGACAGGATCCCGGCACTGAGACCCACCACCATTTGTGCCTCCCAAGCCTCTGACCTCACCGCACGTCACTGGTGTACGGTGGCTCAGTGAAGAGGTGCTGTCAGTGAGTATAATGTGCCAGTATGTGTACAAGGACTTAGAGAGTATAATGTGTATGAAAGTGTATGACCCCTATGAGCTGTCAAAAAGTTTATCAGTGCGTTAATGTTAAACTAGCAACACTATTTTAATTGATGTTAGTGTCTTGGTGTGACCACGCCCCTTCCTTGTGAGACCACACCCCTTCGGCGCACGCTATTCCTTCATAACGTATGAAAGGTAGGGCACAAATTTATAGTTTGCAGGGGGGTAGTACTAGCGAACACCGGCCCGAGACGGGAGGGTTGGCGGAGGAAATGAGTTCCACCACCTCTCCAGAACCACTTTAAGCCATGTCGGGGAGACCTAGGCCACCTTTAGCTCTGAGTAAAAGTAATTTAGCTACAGCTATACATGGATATCCTCCTTCCCACAAAAAGGTAGTAAAAAGTATAGTGCAATGTTTAATATCAGACTGGGAGAAGGCAATGAGGAGCATCTGGATTGGGTAACATCATTTAGGGAATGCTACACTCTAATCAAAGCTATACGTCCCAATAAGGTAAAGGTAACATTTTCCAGGCATCCAGCAATTTGGCTATCTGTGTAACGATTGGGGTGAAATTAAAACGGTAAAGCGGGGTCATTGCTAAAGGAATATTATTGCCAAGATATTCAAAACTCGTGATAGTAATGCGAAAATGCCTAAAGGCCGGAACCCTCAAATTGGAACCACGAATACCTCTTAACCCCTTCAGTGGCAAGTTTTACATTTAAAAACACACCGCGGGGGGGGGGTTTAAATTGAAGTGGGAGAGGAGGGGAAGGTGCAGAGGGGGCGACTGATGAAGCAGGGCGAGGTAATCGCCTGATGATCGCCAGCCCCAGCGCTGATTCCCGGACGCCTTTCGGTGCCCAGAAATCAGCATAAGCCATTTTACTGCTAAGCCCGTTCCCCCGGCCAATAGGAGTCCGGGGGGCGGGCTAAACTCCATAATGGAGTATACTGATTCCCGGGCGCTTTGCACGGCTGTCCCTGAGGAGTCAGACAGTAGTATGCACGGAAATCTTCTGGAGTTTCCAGCGCTGGCCAGCCCGGAAAATTTCAGGGCAAACCGCTGAAGCAGTTAAAGGCATCAACTCCGATTTATGAAGATTAATTTTAAAACCTGCAAATGAGCCAAAAGGTGATAATAAAGAAATTATTGCTGGTATCAAACATATAGGGACTGAGACAAAAATAACATGTCATCAGCAAAAAGAGATAACTTAAGTTCCGCACGTACAATAGTAATACCTCTATCGGCAGTTGACGTTCGCAAAGCTATAGCAAGTGGTTCAAGGGCTGTGTCCAAATACTAAGGGGGACATGGGGCAACCTTGACAAGTGCATCGGAAATCTGAAAAGAGGAGTAGTATGCCTGGAGAAGAGCAATAAATTGAGCAGGGAAACCAAATTTAAGACAAAGGCCGACTCTGCATCCATAGAAATAATAACGAGTAGAAAGAGAAGAAGATGACTGTATCACTGAGATCACCTTCCGAATATAAAGAGTGAAATGATGACTCCAAATTTAGCCAGTTTGAGCCGGTGCTATAATAGAAGGTAAAACCAATTTCAATCTTTCTGAAATAATTTTCATAAACATTTTATAATCTACATCTTAAAGAGATATAGGGCGGTATGAAGACAGTAGTTCTAGATCACGGCCAGGTTTTGGTAAAACCTTGATCACAGCAGGATTGAAATATTGTGGGATATTATGGTCAGAGAGGATCGAGTTAAATAAAGACATAAAGGGAGAACAGATATATTTACTAAGAACTGTAAAAAAATTCCCCTGAAAATCCATCTGGGTCTGGAGCTTTTAAAGGTTTCAATTTACTGATAACTGTGCCAACCTCCTCTTGGGCAATAGGAGCCAGCAATGGTCTGACGAGATTAGAGGCAAAACAATATTATTCCATAATAACTCTCTCTGGTGCAAATCTATAGAAGGTTGAGAATATGGGGGGTCATTCCGAGTTGTTCGCTCGCAAGCGGATTTTAGCAGATTTGCTCATGCTAAGCCGCCGCCTACTGGGAGTGAATCTTAGCTTCTTAAAATTGCGAACGATATATTCGCAATATTGCGATTACACACCTCGTAGCAGTTTCTGAGTAGCTCCAGACTTACTCGGCATCTGCGATCATTTCAGTGCTTGTCGTTCCTGGTTTGACGTCACAAACACACCCAGCGTTCGCCCAGACACTCCCCCGTTTCTCCGGCCACTCCTGCGTTTTTCCTGGAAACGGTTGCGTTTTTTCCCACACGCCCATAAAACGGCCTGTTTCCGCCCAGTAACACCCATTTCCTGTCAATCACATTACGATCGCCAGAACGAAGAAAAAGCCGTGAGTAAAAATCCTAACTGCATAGCAAATTTACTTGGCGCAGTCGCAGTGCGGACATTGCGCATGCGCATTAAGCGGAAAATCGCTGCGATGCGAAGATTTTTACCGAGCGAACAACTCGGAATGACCCCCATGGTTCTGCATAAAAGTCTCTAAAAGGATTGGCAATGTCCTGGCCATTTCACACCTTAGTACCATTCGGAGATTGTAGTTTAGAGGTGGAGGAGGGGGTAGTATGATTGCTTAGTAAATTGGATAACAATCTGCCCGTATTACCAAATTTATAAAATTGACAATTTATGTGGAAAGTATGACAAGAAACCAGCTGGTATAAGCCCGTCAAAATGAGCTTTGGCTTTTTGATACTAATCTTGAGAAAAAGGGGAACAGTTAGGGCCCATATAGACGGGCCGATGCGGGAGAGATGTGTGCTGAGCGAACCGCTCAGCACACATCTCTCCCGCCGCTCAGCACAGCGCGATCTGTGCTGAGCGTGCGGGGGGAGACAGGCGGGGGGCGCTCACTTCACCCAGCGGGCCAATCTAGCACCAGCGATAGCGATGCGCGGGGCTGCGCATCGATATCGCTGTTAGGGCTACACACGGAGCGATCTTGCTGGGAATCTAAGCAATCTAGTCAGATTGCTTAGATTATCGCTCCGTGTGTGCCCCCCTTTAGACTTAAACTTTGGAAAGGAGCCAGTGAGGTCAGTCTGAGCTTGTACCTATAACCGTGCACATTCTGTTATATTTAACAGTATACACAGTGGTGCAAGTAGAAAAAATGTCTTCCGGGTACTGTGTGCGCGCGCCGAAGGCGTGTGCGCAAAAAAATGGGTGTGGCCAAATGCTACATGGGGTGTGGTCAATGAAAATGGGGGCGTGATACACATATGGGGGAGGGGCAAATACACGTATGACCCCAATAGTGCCAGATACACGTTGCCCCACAGTGCCAGATATATATTGCCCCACAGTGACAGATATACATTGCCTCACTGTGCCAGATACACAAATGCCCCCAGAGTGCCAGATGCACAAATGCCCCCAGAGTGCCAGATACACATTGCCCCACAGTGCCAGATACACATTGCCCCACAGTGCCAGATACACATTGCCTCACAGTGCCAGATACACATTGCCTCACAGTGCCAGATACACATTGCCTCACAGTGCCAGATATGCCCCACAGTGCCAGATACACATTGCCCCATAGTGCCAGATACACATTGCCTCACAGTGCCAGATATGCCTCACAGTGCCAGATACACATTGCCTCACAGTGCCAGATACACATTGCCCCACAGTGCCAGATATACATTGCCTCACAGTGCCAGATACACAAATGTCCCCACAGTGCCAGATATCCCCCAGTGTCAGGTATACAAATACATGCCCCCCCCCCCCCTGCTCACCGCTGCCGCTGCCGTCCTGTCTGACCGCGAGTTCTGATTGGCTCACGGATCGGTGCTGAATTAAACTGAGACACCCGCCGGAGACTGAGGGGAAGGAGAGGCGCAGGCTGCGCTCTCCTTCCCTCACATCAGTGGCGGTGCGGTGGGGAGCAGAAGAGGGAGGGAGGGAAGAGGAGCGGCGGCCCGTCGGTGTGGGTACGGCGTACCCACAGCTAAATTCTTACGGGTACGCCGTACCCATCCGTACCCACACACTTGCACCACTGAGAATACACATTTTATGATCTACATCTAAAAGAGCGGTATGATGATGGATTATCAGTCAACATCATTATGTACATAGTCCACTCTGCCACTAATATATTTAAAAATGTAATGGAGTTTGCTCAATAAGAGGGAAATCTTCTAAGCAAGAACCACTATCAATTACACAGGAATGAGGGAATCCATGTGCACACAGAACCCCCCTCCGGGACCCGCTTGGCCGCTATGTGTTGCCGTAGCCTTAGAGTATAGATTAGCAGGGCCATTTTTAGACAATTTGGCTCCCAGTGCGAACAGTAAAAAAATGCTCCCCCCTCCCCCCATAGACATTGTAAAATACACCACAAGGTTAGTACATACCGCCCATAGTCTCCTTTATGGCCGGCACTATGCCAGTGTAAGAGGCCAGTAAACCATGCTGTGCCTCTTCATATGGGGGCACAGGAGGTGATGAAGGTGATGAGGAGGAGGAAAGGGAGCTTGAGGACAGCAGTGAGGCAGCGGGAGATGCTATCGCCATCTTGAATTGGAGTCTATTGTTTTCCCAGCACTGGCGCTGTTCTTTGCTGCCCATCAATGAAGGGAAATACCTCTCTATACATGGAAGGGTTATTCCCCTAACTGGTGGTGGTCCCGGTCTGGCTTATCAGGCCCCCAGGAGGCCCAAGATCGTCAATGCTGCTGCGCTTATGGAGGAGCAGAGTCAGGCTGCAGCTGTCAGCGATGTGGGTGTGGCCAGAAGTCTCTCCCCATGCACTTTCATCACATTGCTCTCGGCTCCATGTGTATATTAAGTAGTTGTTTACCCAGCTGTGTACCATGTAAATAGTGTCAGGATGTTCCTGCTGTATGTAATCTTGTCATTTGTTTTAGTTACTTTAAACTCCCAATATAGGGGGTCATTCCGAGTTGATCGCTTGCTACGGATTTTCGCAGCGCAGCGATCATGGCAGAACGGGGCTAATCTGCGCATACGTATGCACCGCAATGTGCAGGCACGTCGTACGAGTACACAGTGATTCGTTGCCCAGCAATGGCTTCTACGACAATTCCGTTCGCACAGCCGGTCACAAGGAGATTGACAGGAAGAAGGCGTTTATGGGTGGCAACTGACCGTTTTCTGGGAGTGTTTGGAAAAATGCAGGCGTGTCCAAGCGTTTGCAGGGCGGGTGTCTGACTAAATTTCGGGAACAAAAACACTGAAGTGATCGCAGCGGCTGAGTAAGTCCAGACCTACTCTGAAACTACACAAAATGTTTTTGCAGAGCTCCGCTGTAAAGATGTTCGCACACTTGCAAAGCAAAACAACACTCCCCCGTGGGCGGCGACTATGCGTTTGCACGGCTGCTAAAAGTAGCTAGCGAGCGATCAACTAAGAATGATGGCCACAGTCCAGTGACGTGCGGTGGGGTGAGGCAGAGCCTTTCCTGTCCTACTAACATTTGTGTCAGAGTTTTTACTGTATAAAGTATATTAAAAACACAAAGAATATGGTTGAAATATCTTCTTTGCATTATTCTAATAATTTGTATAGCCAAAATTCTGGAGTAAAAAGTCTATGGCTTATCTTTTTCAAACATCTCTAATCAAAACTCATAAATAATTTCCAGGAGTTTATACTGCTGGAACCTGTGTATGATGCCCACATGTATATACTGTACTGCTGCACCTGTGTATAATGCCCACATGTATAATATATACTACTGCACCTGTGTATAATGCCCACATGTATATACTGCTGCACCTGTGTATAATACCCACATGTGTATACTGCTGCACCTGTGTATGATGCCCACATGTATAAACTACTGCACCTGTGCATAATGCCCACATGTATATACCGCTGCACCTGTGTATGATGCCCACATGTATATACTGTACTGCTGTACCTGTGTATAATGCCCACATGTATATACTGCTGCACCTGTGTATAATGCCCACATGTATATACTGCTGCACCTGTGTATAATACCCACATGTGTATACTGCTGCACCTGTGTATGATGCCCACATGTATATACTGCTGCACCTGTGTATAATGCCCACATGTATAAACTACTGCACCTGTGTATAATGCCCACATGTATATACCGCTGCACCTGTGTATGATGACCACATGTATATACTGTACTGCTGCACCTGTGTATAATGCCCACATATATATACTGCTGCACCTGTGTATAATGCCCACATGTATATACTGCTGCACCTGTGTATAATGCCCACATGTATATACTGCTGCACCTGTGTATAAGGCCCACATGTATATACTGCTGCACCTGTGTATAATACCCACATGTATATACTGCTGCACCTGTGTATAATGCCCACATGTATTTACTGAGGCACTTGTGTATAATGCCAACATGTATATACCGCTGCACCTGTGTGTAATGCCCATATGTATATACTGCTGCACCTGTGTATAATACCCACATGTATATACTGCTGCACTTGTGTATAATGCCCACATGTATATACCGCTGCACCTGTGTATAATACCCACATGTATATACTGCTATCTTTTATTAAGAAAAATTGCAACATACATTACATAAATATGGTAAAACTCATAAAAATAGGACATACAATATACATTGAATTGTTGCCCAATAATCCAAACCAAAAAGCAACAAAGCTTGTATAACTATACGCAATGTCAATATTGCTTAACATCTAAGCAAAAAACAACCTACTGTATTCAAACAACACATCTCATAACCATAAGCAATGAAAAGATGAATGAAGTCTTTTAGTCACATGCAAACCGCTTTAATGAAAAAAACAGAAAAAAGAAAATCTACGGGAAGGTGAAGGATAGGAAGCCATAAGATGAACAAGAAAAGGACTTCTGCTACCCACTCAAGGGGGTTTCAGGTTGCGCCAGAGCCTGGACCACCGGACAGCATCCAACCTCTTCCTATCCATATCCATCATCCTCTTAACCTCATGCAGAATATTTCCCACCACCTCCTCACAGGGGAGGACCTTTGCTCTGAGGGAAACCTGACACCGTGCACCCCATGTGTGAAACCTAACTGCTAAACTAACTATAAAAATTGTGGTTAAATCAAACCTTCTATACCCTTTGAACGCCCCATAAACACACTCAGGGTAACTAAGCCCCAAAAGGCACGGGATGCGTAAGGCCCTTGATACCGCTCTGTAAACCTTTATATTGAAGGGACACTCAAGGAGGAAATGGTCCATTGTCTCCACCTCCCCTAGACATTCCTCACGTGGGCAGCCACGATCATTGGCACTTCGACACTTGAGGTTACCCCGCACATAAAGCCTCCCTTGGAAAGAAAGCCAGGCAATATCTCTGAACTTCAGTGGGATTCTTTGAGAATTAATCAAAGACAACCCATCTGAGCAGACACTGCCTGGGCAGTCCCTCAACGACAGCGGAGCATAAAAGTGAGTCTGCAAAATTCTTCTCTCCAACCCCCTTCTAGAGAAATTTTTGACTTCACCCACCTCCAGCCCCCAAAGCCTCGTCATCTTCAAGCACAGTATAATGTAGATCGGGAGGTAGCCATGCCGGACTCGAAAGGTTTTTACTTGGCCACCATCCATCCATAACCTGAGGAAGGGAAACACCCAGGCCCTAAAACTTTCTACCCATCGAGGGGGAGTTCTTAGAAACAAACTCCCTAGATTCAGTTTTAAAAACGTTGTAGCAAAAAACACCACAGGGTTGACCATACTCAGCCCCCCCTGTTCCCTCGATCTGTAGGTGATCCCTCTCTTGACCAGATTCATTCTATTCCCCCATAACATCAGGAAGAATAAAGAATTCATCTTGGTCCACAAAGACTGTGGCAAGAAGCACACATAACTGACATACAGAAAAAGCGGAATCAGATAGGTTTTGCATAAGTCAACCCTCTCCCTGAAAGAAAGTTGCCACCTTCTCCAGGACTGCACCTTCCTGGTAGCATCTTCCAGCCTCTTCTCCCAATTCTGAGTGGCATAATCGCCACGGCCAAATTTGATACCTAGAATTTTTATCTCTGGACAGGCGCGGGGGAGGCTATCCGGAAGGGTAAATTCATCACCTTCCTCCCCCATCCGGAAAGCTTCACACTTATCCTGATTGATTCTGGAGCACGAAGCCTCAGAGTACTCACAGATGAGATGTTCCATGCCACGTGCCTCTGCCACAGATGACAGGACCACAGTAACATCGTCTGCGTAGGCCTCCACCCTGAGCGGCAACCCAGGGCCCAGCTGAACCCCTGCCACAGCACCGCTCTCAATCCTCCGCACAAAAGGATCAATTGAAAATACATATAGAAGGGGGCTCAGGGGACACCCCTGATGGACACCCAAGTCGACCGCAAAAGCAGGGCCTACCCAGCCATTGACAAGTGGGAAGCTCTCAGCCTGATTGTAAATGACACGTAGCCCATCTACCACCCTCGCTGGAAGACCATACCTCTCCAGCACAGCCCACAGGTACTGATGATTAACTCGGTCAAAAGCCTTGGACTGATCCAATGCCAGCAAATACTTGCCCCATTTTTCAGCACGACATTGCTCCACAGCCTCCCGGATGACAAGGACAGCACTAAAGGTGCTTCGGCCTTTTACAGTGCAATGCTGAGACGGAGAAAGTAACAGCCCGGAAACTTCCATCAGCCGATTAAAAAGTACCTTTGCCAGAATCTTTTTTTATAGACAAACCGTCTATGGCTCTCTTGACCTCCTCCACTGTCACATCACTGCCCAAAGAGTCAAAAGAAGGATCAAGTTGCTCAAGCCCAGGTGTCTCCCTCAGAAACTGATCCATCCTCTCTCTGATGAGTGGCTGCTCAGACAAAAGGCTGGAGTAATAGTACCTGATGACTCCCAAAATACCCTCCCTGTCTTCATGAAGAGTACCCTGGTCATCAAACAGGCCCCGGACCTCCCTCAAATCAACTGATTTTCTGCAACTCTGGTAGGGATCAGGCGGGTGGTACTTTCCATAATCCCTCTCCAGAATCAAAGAAGCCAGGCGATCGTACTGATATTCCTTCATCTGAGCCTTCACCCGGGAGATTTCCCCACTATCTCCACGCTCAGAGATCAAGAAATCCAGTTTCTTTCTCAGGCTCTGGTAGATACATCTTTTTGTCAAGTTTTCCTGGCTACCAGCCTTTGAAAAAGCCTTCGAGTCCTCTTTTTACACTCCTCCCACCACTCAGACCTACTCCAACCAGCCTCCAGAAGTGTTTCCTGTAGTTGAAGAAAGTCTCTAAAGGACTGTCTAACTCCCTCCTCCTTTAGGAGCTCGGAATTCAAACGCCAAAGGCCCCGCCCTTTCTGAGGGGTTCAAAGCAACACACAGAAAAACGTAATCGGAGAACTCTACTGGCTTTGTCTCAGGAGGCAAAGTTTTCGAGGACTCCTTAACAAAAAAACTATCTATCCTAGACCTACGACTACCACAATGATAGGTAAAACCTGTGAGGTCTGGGAAATGGCGAACGTGCACATCCACCAGACCAGCCTCTCTAACCATGCTAACTAGAAAATTGGAATCATAGCCCAGGGTCACCTTTGTGTCCCCTCTGTCTTTTGGCCTAATGACGGTGTTAAAATCACCTCCAAAGACAATCTGCCGGGCCGTAAAAAGAAACGGTTTTATCTCCCTGAAAAGACATTTCCAGTCCCACTTTGAATGGGGCCCATAGATGTTTATTAGCCTCAGGTCATGTCCTCTCAGGTTGACATCTAAAACCATGCACCTACCTACCTGTAAATCTATAATCCTGTGCACGTTTACCATATCAGTAAAAAGCACTGCCAACCCACTGGACGCCTTGGCCGCAAGAGACCAGAAGGAAGGCCCCCGCTTCCACTGACACTTGGCCCAATGGAGTGTGGCCAAGTCACCTACCCTGGTCTCCTGCAAAAATAAAAAGTCAACATCAACCGTGTTGAAAAAATCGAAGGCCAAGAAACGAGCACGTTCAAAAAACACTGAAGCCACATTAATGGTGGCATATCGTATAGGTTGGGGATCCATGTTCTTGGATTATAGAGGTAGGACCCCATTCACTTTTTCTTTGCTTGTCTTTTAGAATCCTCGTCCGAGGATCCTACTCTTTTACACGTAACCCCAAAAGGAAGAACATCCTCATTGGACAAAGAGATTTCTTCCACCTCCCCCTCCTCCACCCCACCAACAACTGAGACCGCAGTCTCACAGAACAGACCCTTAGATCCCTCTACAACAACACCCTCCCTAATATCACACCCCTCCCCATTTGCAACCCTGTCTGGGGGAGGATCCGGATCAGGGGCTTTTGGGGCAATAATACAAGAACCGCCCCCAGGATCATCCCCACCAGAGGACGCCAAATGAGAATAGGTAAGGCTCCCCGCCTCAAGGCTAGGAGTCTCCTCCACCACCATCACCTCTCCCGGAGATTGAGGGGCCTTCCCCTCTGAACTCTGCACTACCTCAACCTTATTTAATAACGGTCCCAAGGCCTGGCTTAACTCTGTCCCTGTAGGATCCCACTCTAGATCCCCCTGAAAACTATCTAAGTGCTTGGTTTTGCTCTGAACTTTACCACATCCCCCTTTTCCTGTTTAGCTTTGACCGTAACTGCTACCCCATCAACAGACAGATTAGAGGCCTGTTTTGGCTTTTTACTTTTAGAAGTATTCGGAACAAACACTAGCTCTTTTCCCCCAACCATGACTACCTCCCCCTCATCCTCATAATCAGCGGAGGACAAAATGTCAAACCTATTAGAGCATACAACGTCCACCCCCCTCTTTTTCAGCTTCTTCCTCCTACCTTTACTCACTGCCTGAAAAGATGCTTCCCCCTTTCGACCTGGACTTTCCCTACCCCGCCAGCTTCTAGTTTCCTCAACATATCCTGATGCTGTAAAGCAACCACCATGTTATCCTCATGACTGGGCCTGATTTCTAGTGCCTACTCAACCACCCCTGCATCATGATTATGCAATGCTTTAGGGCACCGACTATAGGGATGGCCATCCGCTCCGCAGAGATTGCACGTCACCTTATTACACTCACGGGACCCGTGCCCCATCTGGCCACACAGAGCACATTTAACAACCGTACAATCATTACTAAGGTGGCGAAAGTCACCACATTTGTGACAAGTTCTGGGCTGCCCAGGATAGAAACACTGAAGCCGGTCACGGCCAATATAAGCAGCAGATGGTATGTGCTTAGTCTCAGCCCCTACCTGGTGCAACCTCACAAAGGTCGAATAGGCACCACCCCAGACCCCCTTAGTGTAATCAAATTTCTCAAGTGGGGACAACACTGTGCAGGACCTGGACAACCAATATACGATATCCGCAGACGGTAGTGACTCATTGCGCACCAGAACAGTAATCTTTACTCTATCCTGCCTGGTGATGGTGTTGGTTTTAAAATGGCAGTACGGCTCCTTGGTCTTGTTCTTCTCCCATTGGGAGCCAAAAGCTTGCAAGCCATTCAGGGAGAGGAAGCTCAGATCAAAGTCGGGAGTTCTCACCGGATGGATGCACGCAAAAAGGTCTGCGGCCCTAAAACCCAGCGAGAATACTATATCCAAGTACTCCGACTTTGAAGGAGCCTCCCCCTCCCCTACCCATCTAAACTGAACCACATTACGCCTTTTTATAGGCTGACCCCCACTTACCCCAAGCTGAGGACCAGTACTAGCCCAACCAGAACCCTCCAAAGTTTTGGCATTTGAACCAGATCCTGGTCTAACCACAGGAGAGATTTCAGGGAGACCCTTGGGTGCCTGAACATTTACCTTCTTACTGACCTCTATACCCGCACTACCAGCCCCACCAGCCATCCTAGTTTGGTTTGCCTGGATCAAGCTTACGGCCGCTAAAGCCCTCACAGGCATATCCATATCTCCGTAAACTGTTTCTACTAGTGTAGTCTCCTCATGGGTTAAGCTGCTCTTATCAACTGCCGGCAGTCCTTGGGCCAAACTTTGCCCAGTTTTTAATATGGCTTCATACTCCGGAATTCCCATTGATGCAGTTAATGATGTCACTCGTGATGTCACACATGATGCGTCTTTGGCCCCGCCCTCCTCAGCCACCACAGCGACTAAGCCAGAGCCAGTCGCTGCTGGCTTACAGGGAGAGCCAGCCTCCGCATCTACCACGGCCCGCGCCGTCCCCATATCCGCAGCTTCAGAGACAAGTGCATCGGGAGCAAGTCCACAGGAAGCAGTAGCAGCCACCAGAGCTCCGGCACCCGCCGTCACCCCGGCAGCCACCATGCCCCCTGCACTACCACCACCCAGCATTCTCTCTGGGAGAGACGCCTCCCCCTCATGGAAAGGGTTCCCCTCGGTATCCACGGCACCAGATGCAATCCCAGAGGTTTCACCTCCATCATGGCCCACGATATCCACCACTTCTTCTGCAGTCTGGCTGTCCACCTCCATGTCTTCCATTGGAAATATGAGTCCAGATGCCGCCACAGAACCCGCCGGGACCGGGCCGCCATCACATCCACCATCTTGTCCTGGTATGGACTCTAGCAGTGCTTTTTCCTTTTGCAATAGAGCCTGATCCTGCAACATTTTAATCCTCTTTTTAACTGCAGCCAAACTGTCATTCAGCTCCCAAAGTTCATCTTTCAGGGCAACTCTCTCCCATCTGCTGCTACAGTTACGCCTTCTTTTTTTATAAGTAATACGGGAGTATATACGGTTCTGCTCCATTCTTAATTCCTCTAGACTCATATTCATGTATTTATCACTAGAGGATGATGAATCCTCCAGGCTGCAATCAGAAACCTCAGCATCTCCACCTGCAGCACTAACCCCCGCCCCACCACAGGCAAGTTCATTCACCTTATCACCTCCCTGGGTTACCTCACCCAGAGAGCCGTCATCCTGTGGTTTGGGGGTCTCCAGTTGGGGATCCTGTTTCATCACCGGATCCACAATCACTGGAAATGCTGTACTGTCCAAATCCTCCAGCACTGAGGCTTCCACTGCAATCAGCAGGTCAGAATTCCCAGGGCCTCCCTCAGGCCTTGCAGCCTGGAACTCTCCGTCATCTTCCTCCCCAGGAGGATCCATCCTCCCCTGGGAGGCTCCCAGGGGAAACACTGCAGGCTTTTAAGAAGAACCAGGGCCTAGGAGCTATACACTGTGCACCTGTGTATAATGCCCACATGTATATACTGCTGCACTTGTGTATAATGCCCACATGTATATACTGCTGCACTTGTGTATAATGCCCACATGTGTATATACTCCTGCACCTGTTTATAATGCCCACATGTATATACTGCTGCACTTGTGTATAATTCCCACATGTATATACCGCTGCACCTGTGTATAATACCCACATGTATATACTGCTGCACCTGCGTATAATGCCCACATGTATATACTGCTGCACCTGCGTATAATGCCCACATGTATATACTGCTGCACTTGTGTATAATGCCCACATGTATATACTGCTGCACTTGTGTATAATGCCCAGATGTACCCTTTGGCTCATATATTGCGTGTAAATTTGGCTCTGGTGCTAGCCATTGCCTCCTGAGCCATTTAGCTCGCACTGTGAGGGATGTGTGGAGTGTTCTGTGATACATCGCTCAACACACATCTCTCCGTGTGTACCCCCCTTTACAGTACTGTGCAAAAATTTTAGGCAGGTGTGGAAAAAATGCTGCAAAGTAAGAATGCTTTCAAAAAATAGGATTTTAATACCTACCGGTTAATCCTTTTCTCTTAGTCCGTAGAGGATGCTGGGGTCACATTAAAAACCATGGGGTATAGACGGGATCCGCAGGAGACATGGGCACTTTAAGACTTTCAAAGGGTGTGAACTGGCTCCTCCCTCTATGCCCCTCCTCCAGACTCCAGTTTAAGGAACTGTGCCCAGGGAGACGGACATTTCGAGGAAAGGATTTATTGTTAAACCAATGTGATCATTTTACCAGCTCACACCTCTAGCATGCCGCAGAACGTGGCATTCAATAGAACACAAGCCAACGGCATGAACAATTGCAGCAACATGCTGACCAGAACCGTACACAACATGTGTGTACCACAAGTTATAACTGCAGATACAGTACGCACTGGGACGGGCACCCAGCATCCTCTACGGACTAAGAGAAAAGGATTTACCGGTAGGTATTAAAATCCTATTTTCTCATACGTCCTAAAGGATGCTGGGGTCATATTAAGAACCATGGGGTTATACCAAAGCTCCAGAACAGGTGGGAGAGTGCGGATGACTCTGCAGCACCGAATGACCAAACTTGAGGTCAACATCGGCCAAGTTATCAAACTTGTAAAACTTAGCCAAAGTGTTTGCTAAATAGCTGCTCGGCAAAGTTGCAATGCCGAGACCCCCCAGGGCATCTGCCCCAGATGAACCCACCATTCTAGTAGAATGGACAATTCACCTATTTCGGTAACGGCAATCCTGCCATGAAATGAGCATGCTGAATCGTACCACAGATCCAGCGCGCAACGGTCTGCTTGGAAGCAGGACACCCAATCTTGTTGGGAGCAAACAGGACAAACCGAGCCTGTTTTCCCAAAACGGAGCCGTTCTGGCGAAATAAATTTCCAAAACTCTGACCACATGCAGAGACTTTGACTCAGCGAAGGCGTCAGTAGCCACAGGCACCACAATAGGGGGGTACATGTGGAAAGAAGAAAACACCTTCGGTAGAAATTGTTGACGAGTTCCCATCTCTGCTCTATCTTCATGGAAGATCAAATAAGGGCTCTTGTGAGACAAGGCAGCTAACTCAGACACCCGCCTTGCGGATGCCAAGGCCAACATGATGACCACTTTCCAAGTGAGGAATTTAAACTCCACCTTATGTAAAGGTGCAAACCAATGTGACTGAAGGAACTGCAACACCACATTAAGATCCCATGGTGCCACTGTGGGCACAAATGGAGGTTGGATGTGCAACACACCCTTCACGAAAGACTGAACTTCTGGAAGGGAGGCCAATTGATTCTGAAAGAAAACCGATAAGGCTGAAATTTGTACCTTAATTGAGCCCAATTTTAGGCCCGCATCCACACCTGCTTGTAGAAAATGGAGAAAACGTCCTAGCTGAAACTCTGCCGTAGGAACCTTCTTGGATTCACACCAAGAACCATATTTTCTCCAAATACGGTGGTAATGTTTAGATGTTACCCCTTTTCTAGCCCGAATAAGTGTGGGAACGACTTCACTGGGAATACCCTCACGGGCTAGGATATGGCATTCGACCGCCATGTCGTCAAAAGTAGCCGTGGCAAGTCTTGATACACGCACGACCCCTGCTGCAACAGGTTTTCGCGCAAAGGAAGAGGCCAGGGATCTCCTATGAGGAATTTCTGAGATCTGGATACCAAGCTCTCCTTGGCCAGTCTGGGACAATGAGGATCGCTCCAATCTCTGTACAGTTTATGATCCCAGAACTTTTGGAATGAGAGAAAACGGAGGGAATATATATATATATATATATATATATATATCAACTGAAAACACCCACGGTGTCACCTTGACCTGGAACTCTAAAACCTCTTGTTGAGACGAGATGCCATCATGTCTACTTGAGGAAGCTCCAACGACATGTCACCTCTTCGAAGACTACTTGGAGGAGGCCCCTCTCTCCTGGATGGAGATCATATCTGCTGAGGAAGTCTGCTTCCCAGTTGTCCGCTCTTGGAATGAATATCGCTGACAGAGTGCTTGTATGTTTTTCCACCCAGCGGAAAATCCTTGTGGCTTCTGCCATTGCTGCTCTGCTTTTCGTTCTGCCCCGACGGTTTATGTACGCCACTGCTGTTACAGTGACCGACTGAATCAGCATGGGTCGATCTCGAAGATGATGGTCCGCTTGCAGAAAACCTTTCTAAACGGCCCTTAACTCCAGACCCTTTATGTGGAGACAAGTTTCCTGACTTGACCATCTTCCTTGGAAGTTTTCCCCCCTGTGAGACTGCTCCCCAACCTCGGAGGCTTGCATCCGTGGTTACTAGGATCGAGTCCTGGATCCCGAACCTGCGCCCCTCTAGGAGGTGAGAGCTGTGCAGCCACCACAGGAGTGAGATTCTGGTCTTGGAAGACAGGATTATCCTCCGGTGTATGTGTAGGTGGGATCTGGACCACTCGTCCAACAGGTCCCACAGGAACACCCTGGCATGGAACCAGCCAAACTGAATGGGAAGAGACTCCATTTCTTCTTGGAGTCAGCCTCAGCATTCCATTGGTGAATCCACAACGCCCTTCTAGCCGAGACCGCCATGGAATTGGCCCGTGAACCCTGCAGTGTTCTTGATATGACCCAACCTAAGGAGTATCCCATCTCTCCCCAGGGTATCTACAACGGATGACAAGGTATCCGACCATATTTTAATACTACTACTCACACATGCGCATGTAATGGAAGGTCTAAATAACGTACGCGTGGTCACATAACTAGAATATAACATAGCTTCCTGCATATGATCCGCTGGATTTGTGACAGGGCCCCGTGCAGAACAGGGGGTGACTCCTACTTTATGCTGTCCACGGCGGGAAAGGAATAAACAATCGGAATCCTCTTGGGAATTTGAAACCATCTTGTCAGGGCTGACCCAGACTTTTCAATCAGAGCGCTCAGCACATGAGATGGAGGAACGTTACCTCAGCTTTCATTTTATATATATATATATATATATATATATATTTCTCTATCGTCCTAGTGGATGCTGGGGTTCCTGAAAGGACCATGGGGGATAGCGGCTCCGCAGGAGACAGGGCACAAAAAGTAAAAGCTTTAGGATCAGGTGGTGTGCACTGGCTCCTCCCCCTATGACCCTCCTCCAAGCCTCAGTTAGATTTTTGTGCCCGGCCGAGAAGGGTGCAATCTAGGTGGCTCTCCTAAAGAGCTGCTTAGAAAAGTTTAGCTTAGGTTTTTTATTTTACAGTGAGTCCTGCTGGCAACAGGATCACTGCAACGAGGGACTTAGGGGAGAAGAAGTGAACTCACCTGCGTGCAGGATGGATTGGCTTCTTGGCTACTGGACATTAGCTCCAGAGGGACGATCACAGGTACAGCCTGGATGGTCACCGGAGCCTCGCCGCCGGCCCCCTTGCAGATGCTGAAACGAGAAGAGGTCCAGAATCGGCGGCAGAAGACTCCTCAGTCTTCTTAAGGTAGCGCACAGCACTGCAGCTGTGCGCCATTTTCCTCTCAGCACACTTCACACGGCAGTCACTGAGGGTGCAGGGCGCTGGGAGGGGGGCGCCCTGGGAGGCAAATGAAAACCTTTTTTGGCTAAAAATACCTCACATATAGCCTCCGGGGGCTATATGGAGATATTTAACCCCTGCCAGAATCCGTTAAGAGCGGGAGACGAGGCCGCCGAAAAAGGGGCGGGGCCTATCTCCTCAGCACACAGCGCCATTTTCCCTCACAGAAAGGCTGGAGGGAAGGCTCCCAGGCTCTCCCCTGCACTGCACTACAGAAACAGGGTTAAAACAGAGAGGGGGGGCACTAATTTGGCGTTAGAAATATATAAATGCTATAAGGGAAAACACTTATATAAGGTTGTCCCTATATAATTATAGCGTTTTTGGTGTGTGCTGGCAAACTCTAACTCTGTCTCTCCAAAGGGCTAGTAGGTCCTGTCCTCTATCAGAGCATTCCCTGTGTGTGTGCTGTGTGTCGGTACGTGTGTGTCGACATGTATGAGGACGATGTTGGTGAGGAGGCGGAGCAATTGCCTGTAATGGTGATATCACTCTCTAGGGAGTCGACACCGGAATGGATGGCTTATTTAGGGAATTACGTGATAATGTCAACACGCGCCAAGGTCGGTTGACGACATGAGACGGCCGACAAACAATTAGTACCGGTCCAGACGTCTCAAAAACACCGTCAGGGGTTTTAAAACGCCCGTTTACTTTAGTCGGTCGACACAGACACAGACAGGGACACTGAATCCAGTGTCGACGGTGAATAAACAAACGTATTCCTTATTAGGGCCACACGTTAAGGGCAATGAAGGAGGTGTTACATATTTCTGATACTACAAGTACCACAAAAGAGGGTATTATGTGGGATGTGAAAAAACTACCGTAGTTTTTCCTGAATCAGATAAATTAAATGAAGTGTGTGATGATGCGTGGGTTCCCCCCGATAGAAAATATGGGCGGTATACCCTTTCCCGCCAGAAGTTAGGGCGCGTTGGGAAACACCCCTTAGGGTGGATAAGGCGCTCACACGCTTATCAGAATAAGTGGCGGTACCGTCTATAGATAGGGCCGTCCTCAAGGAGCCAGCTGACAGGAGGCTGGAAAAATATCATAAAAAGTATATACACACATACTGGTGTTATACTGCGACCAGCGATCGCCTCAGCCTGGATGTGCAGAGCTGGGGTGGCTTGGTCGGATTCCCTGACTAAAAATATTGATACCCTTGACAGGGACAGTATTTTATTGACTATAGAGCATTTAAAGGATGTATTTCTATATATGCGAGATGCACAGAGGGATATTTGCACTCTGGCATCAAGAGTAAGTGCGATGTCCTTATCTGCCAGAAGATGTTTATGGACACGACAGTGGTCAGGTGATGCAGATTCCAAACGGCACAAAGGTGTATTGCCGTATAAAGGAAGAGGAGTTATTTGGGGTCGGTCCATCGGACCTGGTGGCCAGGGCAACTGCTGGAAAATCCACCGTTTTTACCCTAAGTCACATCTCTGCAGAAAAAGACACCGTCTTTTCAGCTTCAATCCTTTCGTCCCTATAAGAGTCATATCTGCCCAGGGATAGAGGAAAGGGAAGAAGACTGCAGCAGGCAGCCCATTCCCAGGAACAGAAGCGTTCCACCGCTTCTGACAAGCTCTCAGCATGACGCTGAGACCGTACAGGACCCCTGGATCCTACAAGTAGGATCCCAGGGGTACAGTTTGGAATGTCGAGACGTTTCCCCTGCGCAGGCTCCTGAAGTCTGCTTTACCAAGGTCTCCCTCCGACAAGGAGGCAGTATGGGAAAAAATTCACAAGCTGTATTCCCAGCAGGTGATAATTAAATTACCCCTCATACAAGAAAAGGGGTATTATTCCACACTATATTGTGGTACTGAAGCCAGAAGGCTAGGTGAGACCTATTCTAAATCTAAAAAAAATTGAACACTTACAAAGGTTCAAATCAAGATGGAGTCACTCAGAGCAGTGATAACGAACCGGGAAGAAGGGGACTATCTGGTGTCCCGAGACATCAGGGATGCTTACCTCCATGTCCCAAATTTGCCCTTATCACTAAGGGTACCTCAGGTTCGTGGTACAGAACTGTCACTATCAGTTTCTGACGCTGCCGTTTGGATTGTCTACGGCACCCCGGGTCTTTACCAAGGTAATGGCCGAAATGATGGTTCTTCTTCGAAGAAAAGGCGTCTTAATTATCCCTTACTTGGACGATCTCCTGATAAGGGCAAAGTCCAGGAAACAGTTGGAGGTCGGAGTAGCACTATCTCGGATACTGTTACAACAGCAGGGGTGGATTCTAAATATTCCAAAATCGCAGCTGATCCCGACAACAAGTCTCCTGTGCTTAGGGATGATTCTGGACACAGTCCAGAAAAAGGTGTTTCTCCCGGAAGAGAAAGCCAGGGAGTTATCCGAGCTAGTCAGGAACCTCCTCTAAAATCAGTGCATCATTGCACAAGGGCCATGGTAAAAAAAATGGTGACTTCCTTCGAAGCAATTCCAGTCGGCAGATTTCATGCAAGAACTTTTCAGTGGGATCTGCTGGACAAATGGTCCGGATCGCATCTTCAGATGCATCAGCGGATAACCCTATATCCAAGGACAAGGGTGTCTCTCCTGTGGTGGTTACAGAGTGCTCATCTTCTAGAGGGCCGCAGATTCGGCATTCAGTTTTGGATGTTGGTGACCACGGAGGCCAGCCCGAGAGGCTGGGGAGCAGTCACACAAGGAAAAAATTTCCAGGGAGTGTGATCAAGTCTGGAGATTTTTCTCCACATAAATATAGCTAAGGGTAAATTTATAATGCTCTAAGCTTAGCAAGACCTCTGCTTCAAGGTCAGCCGGTATTGATCCAGTGGGATAAAACATCACGGCAGTCGCCCACGTAAATAGACAGGGCGGCACAAGAAGCAGGAGGGCAGTGGCAAAAACTGCAAGGACTTTTCGCTGGGCGGAAAATCATGTGATAGCACTGTCAGCAGTGTTTCATTCCGGGAATGGAAACTGGGAAGCAGACTTCCTCAGTAGGCACGACCTCCACCCGGCAGAGTGGGAACTTCATGGGGAAGTTTTCCACATAATTGTAAACCGTTGGGAATTACCAAAGGTGGACATGATGGCGTCCCGTCTGAACAAAAAACGGGACAGGTATTGCGCCAGGTTAAAAGACCCTCAGGCAATAGCTGTGGACGTTCTGGTAACACCGTGGGTGTACCAGTCGGTGTATGTGTTCCATCCTCTGCTTTTCATACCTAAGGTACTGAGAATTATAAGACGTAGAGGAGTAAGAACTATACTCATGGCTCCGGATTGGCCAAGAAGGACTTGGTACCCGGAACTTCAAGAGATGCTCACAGAGGACTTATGGCCTCTGTCGCTAAGAAGGGACTTGTTTCAGCAAGTACCATGTCTGTTCCAAGACTTACCGCAACTGCGTTTGACGGCATGGCGGTGGAACGCCGGATCCTAAGGGAAAAGGCATTCAGGAAGAGGTCATTCCTACCCTGGTCAAAGCCAGAAAGGAGGTGACCGCACAACATTATCACCACATGTGGCGAAAATATGTTGCGTGGTGTGAGGCCAGGAAGGCCCCACGAAGAAATTTCAACTCGGTCGATTCCTGCATTTCTTGCAAACAGGAGTGTCTATGGGCCTCAAATTGGGGTCCATTAAGGTTCAAATTTCGGCCCTGTCGATTTTTCTTCCAGAAAGAATTGGCTTCAGTTCCTGAAGTCCAGAAGTTTGTCAAGGGAGTATTGCATATACAACCCCCTTTTGTGCCTCCAGTGGCACTGTGGGATCTCAACGTAGTTCTGGGATTCCTCAAAACACATTGGTTTAAAACCAGTCAAATCTGTGGATTTGAAGCATCTCACATGAAAAGTGAACATGCTCTTGGACCTGGCCTGGACCAGGCGAGTGTCAAATTGGTGGGTTTTTTTTCTCAAAAAAAAAAAAAAAAAAAAAAGCCCATATCTGTTTGTCCATTCGGACAGGGCAGAGCTGCGGACTCGTCCCCAGTTCTCTCCCTAAGGTGGTGTCAGTGTTTCACCTGAACCAGCTTATTGTGGTGTCTTGCGCCTACTAAGGACTTGGAGGACTCCAAGTTGCTAGATGTGGTCAGGGCCCTGAAAATATAGGTTCCAGGACGGCTGGAGTCAGGAAAACTGACTTGCTGTTATCCTGTATGTACCCAACAAACTGGGTGCTCTTGCTTTTAAGCAGACTTTTGCTAGTTGGATGTGTAATACAATTCAGCTTGCACATTCTGTGGCAGGCCTGCCACAGCCAAAATATGTAAATGCCCATTCCACAAGGAAGGTGGGCTCATCTTGGGCGGCTGCCCGAGGGGTCTCGGCTTTACAACTTTGCCGAGCGGCTATTTAGTCAGGGGCAAACACGTTTGTAAAATCCTACAAATTTGATACTCTGGCTAAGGAGGACCTGGAGTTCTCTCATTCGGTGCTGCAGAGTCATCCGCACTCTCCCGCCCGTTTGGGAGCTTTGGTATAATCCCCATGGTCCTTTCAGGAACCCCAGCATCCACTAGGACGATAGAGAAAATAAGAATTTACTTACCGATAATTCTATTTCTCGGAGTCCGTAGTGGATGCTGGGCGCCCATCCCAAGTGCGGATTATCTGCATTACTTGTACATAGTTACAAAAATCGGGTTATTATTGTTGTGAGCCATCTTTTCAGAGGCTCCGCTGTTATCATACTGTTAACTGGGTTCAGTTCACAGGTTGTACAGTGTGATTGGTGTGGCTGGTATGAGTCTTACCCGGGATTCATAAATCCTTCCTTATTGTGTACGCTCGTCCGGGCACAGTACCTAACTGAGGCTTGGAGGAGGGTCATAGGGGGAGGAGCCAGTGCACACCACCTGATCCTAAAGCTTTACTTTTTGTGCCCTGTCTCCTGCGGAGCTGCTATCCCCCATGGTCCTTTCAGGAACCCCAGCATCCACTACGGACTCCGAGAAATAGAATTATCGGTAAGTAAATTCTTATTATATATATATATATATATATATACATAAATAGACCCTATTGTCAGGAACAGCAGGGTCCTCAGTGACGTTCATACGTCCTTAATATGCATAATCATGTACTGAATGCTCTTTTTCAATAGTGGATTTAATCAGGAAACATTATGGTCGACATAGGAATAAGCATCCGTGTTGGTATCAGGGAGTAGTAACTGGGCAAAAATAAGAATTTACTTACCGATAATTTTATTTCTCGTAGTCCGTAGTGGATGCTGGGGACTCCGTCAGGACCATGAGGGAATAGCGGCTCCGCAGGAGACAGGGCACAAAAGTAAAAGCTTTAGGATCAGGTGGTGTGCACTGGCTCCTCCCCCTATGACCCTCCTCCAAGCCTCAGTTAGGATACTGTGCCCGGACGAGCGTACACAATAAGGAAGGATTTTGAATCCCGGGTAAGACTCATACCAGCCACACCAATCACACCGTACAACCTGTGATCTGAACCCAGTTAACAGTATGATAACCGAAAAGAGCCTCTTAAACGAAGGCTCCCAACAATAATAACCCGATTTTTGTAACAATAACTATGTACAAGTATTGCAGACAATCCGCACTTGGGATGGGCGCCCAGCATCCACTACGGACTACGAGAAATAGAATTATCGGTAAGTAAATTCTTATTTTCTCTATCGTCCTAGTGGATGCTGGGGACTCCGTCAGGACCATGGGGATTATACCAAAGCTCCCAAACGGGCGGGAGAGTGCGGATGACTCTGCAGCACCGAATGAGAGAACTCCAGGTCCTCCTCAGCCAGGGTGTGCCCCTGACCAAGTAGCAGCTCGGCAAAGTTGTAAAGCCGAGACCCCTCGGGCAGCCGCCCAAGATGAGCCCACTTTCCTTGTGGAATGGGCATTTACATATTTTGGCTGTGGCAGTGCTGCCACAGAATGTGCAAGCTGAATTGTACTACACATCCAACTAGCAATCGTCTGCTTAGAAGCAAGAGCACCCAGATTTTTGGGTGCCTACAGGATAACAGCAAGTCAGTTTTCCTGACTCCAGCCGTCCTGGAAACCTATATTTCCAGGGCCCTGACAATATCTAGCAACTTGGAGTCCTCCAAGTCCCTAGTAGTCGCAGGTACCACAATAAACTGGTGCAGGTGAAACGCTGACACCACCTTAGGGAGAAACTGGGGACGAGTCCGCAACTCTGCCCCGTCCGAATGGACAATCAGATATGGGCTTTGTGAGACAAAGCCGCCAATTCTGACACTCGCCTGGCCGAGGCCAGGGCCAACAGCATGGTCACTTTTCATGCGAGATATTTCAAATCCACAGATTTGAGCGGTTTAAACCAATGTGATTTGAGGAATCCCAGAACTACGTTGAGATCCCACGGTGCCACTGGAGGCACAAAAGGGGGTTGTATATGCAGTACTCCCTTGACAAACTTCTGGACTTCAGGAACTGAAGCCAAATTCTTTCTGGAAGAAAATTGACAGGGCCGAAATTTGAACCTTAATGGACCCCCAATTTGAGGCCCATAGACACTCCTGTTTTCAGGAAATGCAGGAATCGACCGAGTTGAAATTTCTTCGTGGGGCCTTCCTGGCCTCACACCACGCAACATATTTTCGCCACATGTGGTGATAATGTTGTGCGGTCACCTCCTTCCTGGCTTTGACCAGGGTAGGAATGACCTCTTCCGGAATGCCTTTTTCCCTTAGGATCCGGCGTTCCACCGCCATGCCGTCAAACGCAGCCGCGGTAAGTCTTGGAAACAGACATGGTACTTGCTGAAGCAAGTCCCTTCTTAGCGGCAGAGGTCATGAGTCCTCTGTGAGCATTTCTTGAAGTTCCGGGTACCAAGTCCTTCTTGGCCAATCCGGAGCCACGAGTATAGTTCTTACTCCTCTACGTCTTATAATTCTCAGTACCTTGGGTATGAGAAGCAGAGGAGGGAAACCATACACCGACTGGTACACCCACGGTGTTACCAAAAACGTCCACAGCTATTGCCTGAGGGTCTCTTGACCTGGCGCAATACCTGTCCAGTTTTTTGTTCAGGCGGGACGCCATCATGTCCACCTTTGGTCTTTCCCAACGGTTCACAATCATGTGGAAGACTTCCCGATGAAGTCCCCACTCTCCCGGGTGGAGGTCGTGCCTGCTGAGGAAGTTTGCTTCCCAGTTGTCCACTCCCGGAATGAACACTGCTGACAGTGCTATCACATGATTTTCCGCCCAGCGAAAAATCCTTGCAGTTTCTGCCATTGCCCTCCTGCTTCTTGTGCCGCCCCGTCTGTTTACGTGGGCGACTGCCGTGATGTTGTCCCACTGGATCAATACCGGCTGACCTTGAAGCAGAGGTCTTGCTAAGCTTAGAGCATTGTAAATTGTCCTTAGCTCCAGTATATTTATGTGGAGAGAATACTCCAGACTTGATCACACTCCCTGGAAATTTTTTCCCTGTGTGACTGCTCCCCAGCCTCTCAGGCTGGCATCCGTGGTTACCAGGACCCAGTCCTGAATGCCGAATCTGCGGCCCTTTAGTAGATGAGCACTCTGCAGCCACCGCAGAAGAAACACCCTTGTCCTTGGAGACAGGGTTATCCGCTGATGCATCTGAAGATGCGATCCGGACCATTTTTCCAGCAGATCCCACTGAAAAGTTCTTGCGTGAAATCTGCCGAATGGAATCGCTTCGTAAGAAGCCACCATTTTTCCCAGGACCCTTGTGCAATGATGCACTGACACTTTTCCTGGTTTTAGGAGGTTCCTGACTAGCTCGGATAACTCCCTGGCTTTCTTCTCCGGGAGAAACACCCTTTTCTGGACTGTGTCCAGAATCATCCCTAGGAACAGCAGACGTGTCGTCGGAAACAGCTGCGATTTTGGAATATTTAGAATCCACCCGTGCTGTTGTAGAACTACTTGAGATAGTGCTACTCCGACCTCCAACTGTTCTCTGGACCTTGCCCTTATCAGGCGATCGTCCATTTTCTTTGAAGAAGAATCATCATTTCGGCCATTACCTTGGTAAAGACCCGGGGTGCCGTGGACAATCCAAACGGCAGCATCTGAAACTGATAGTGACAGTTCTGTACCACGAACCTGAGGTACCCTTGGTGAGAAGGGCAATTTGGGACATGGAGGTAAGCATCCCTGATGTCCAGGGACACCATATAGTCCCCTTCTTCCTGGTTCGCTATCACTGCTCTGAGTGACTCCATCTTGATTTGAACCTTTGTATGTAAGTGTTCAAATATTTCAGATTTAGAATAGGTCTCACCGAGCCGTCTGGCTTCAGTTCCACAATATAGTGTGGAATAATACCCCTTTCCTTGTTGTAGGAGGGGTACTTTGATTATCACCTGCTGGGAATACAGCTTGTGAAATGTTTCCAATACTGCCTCCCTGTCGGAGGGAGACGTTGGTAAAGCAAACTTCAGGAACCTGCGAGGGGGAGACGTCTCGAATTTCCAATCTGTACCCCTGGGATACTACTTGTAGGATCCAGGGGTCCTGAGACGACCCCCCACCGCACCTGTTTGTACGGCCCCGGCGTCATGCTGAGGACTTGGCAGAAGCGGTGGAAGGCTTCTGTTCCTGGGAATGGGCTGCCTGCTGCAGTCTTCTTCCCTTACCTCTATCCCTGGGCAGATATGACTGGCCTTTTGCCCGCTTGCCCTTATGGGGACAAAAGGACTGAGGCTGAAAAGACGATGTCTTTTTCTGCTGAGATGTGACTTGGGGTAAAAAAGGTGGATTTTCCAGCTGTTGCCATGGCCACCAGGTCCGATGGACCGACCCCATATAACTCCTCCCCTTTATACGGCAATACTTCCATGTGCCGTTTGGAATCTGCATCACCTGACCACTGTCGTGTCCATAAACATCTTCTGGCAGATATGGACATCGCACTTACTCTTGATGCCAGAGTGCAAATATCCCTCTGTGCATCTCGCATATATAGAAATGCATCCTTTAAATGCTCTATAGTCAATAAAATACTGTCCCTGTCAAGGGTATCAATATTTTCAGTCAGGGAATCCGACCAAGCCACCCCAGAGCTGCCCATCCAGGCTGAGGCGATCGCTGGTCGCAGTATAACACCAGTATGTGTGTATATACTTTTTAGGATATTTTCCAGCCTCCTATCAGTTGGCTCCTTGAGGGCGGCCGTATCTGGAGACGGTAACGCCACTTGTTTTGATAAGCGTGTGAGCGCCTTATCCACCCTAAGGGGTGTTTCCCAACGCGCCATAACTTCTGGCGGGAAAGGGTATACCGCCAATAATTTTCTATCGGGGGAAACCCACGCATCATCACACACTTCATTTAATTTATCTGATTCAGGAAAAACCACAGGTAGTTTTTTCACACTCCACATAATACCCTTTTTTGTGGTACTTGTAGTATCAGAAATATGTAACACCTCCTTCATTGCCCTTAACAAGTAACGTGTGGCCCTAAAGGAAAATACGTTTGTTTCTTCACCGTCGACACTGGAGTCAGTGTCCGTGTCTGTGTCGACCGACTGAGGTAAAAGGACGTTTTAACGCCCCTGACGGTGTTTGAGACGCCTGGACAGGTACTAATTGGTTTGCCGGCCGTCTCATGTCGTCAACCGACCTTGCAGCGTGTTGACATTATCACGTAATTCCTTAAATAAGCCATCCATTCCGGTGTCGACTCCCTAGAGAGTGACATCACCATTACAGGCAATTGCTCCGCCTCCTCACCAACATCGTCCTCATACATGTCGACACACACGTACCGACACACAGCACACACACAGGGAATGCTCTGATAGAGGACAGGACCCCACTAACCCTTTGGAGAGACAGAGGGAGAGTTTGCCAGCACACACCAAAACGCTATAATTATACAGGGACAACCTTTATATAAGTGTTTTTCCCTTATAGCATCTTAATATATATAATCATATCGCCAAATAAGTGCCCCCCCTCTCTGTTTTAACCCTGTTTCTGTAGTGCAGTGCAGGGGAGAGCCTGGGAGCCTTCCCACCAGCATTTCTGTGAGGGAAAATGGCGCTGTGTGCTGAGGAGAATAGGCCCCGCCCCCTTTTCGGCGGGCTTCTTCTCCCGTTTTTCTAAGACCTGGCAGGGGTTAAATACATCCATATAGCCCCAGGGGCTATATGTGATGTATCTTTTAGCCAGTATAGGTATTTCATTGCTGCCCAGGGCGCCCCCCCCAGCGCCCTGCACCCTCAGTGACCGCTGGTGTGAAGTGTGCTGACAACAATGGCGCACAGCTGCAGTGCTGTGCGCTACCTCATGAAGACTGAAAAGTCTTCTGCCGCCGGTTTCTGGACCTCTTCACTCTTCGGCATCTGCAAGGGGGTCGGCGGCGCGGCTCTGGGACCGGACTCCATGGCTGGGCCTGTGTTCGATCCCTCTGGAGCTAATGGTGTCCAGTAGCCTAAGAAGCCAATCCATCCTGCACGCAGGTGAGTTCACTTCTTCTCCCCTAAGTCCCTCGTAGCAGTGAGCCTGTTGCCAGCAGGACTCACTGAAAATAAAAAACCTAACAAAACTTTTACTCTAAGCAGCTCTTTAGGAGAGCCACCTAGATTGCACCCTTCTCGGCCGGGCACAAAAATCTAACTGAGGCTTGGAGGAGGGTCATAGGGGGAGGAGCCAGTGCACACCACCTGATCCTAAAGCTTTTACTTTTGTGCCCTGTCTCCTGCGGAGCCGCTATTCCCCCATGGTCCTGACGGAGTCCCCAGCATCCACTTAGGACGTCAGAGAAATAAAATTTCTCTTACGTCCTAGAGGATGCTGGGGACTCCGTAAGGACCATGGGGTATAGACGGGCTCCGCAGGAGACATGGGCACTCTAAAGACTTTAGATGGGTGTGCACTGGCTCCTCCCTCTATGCCCCTCCTCCAGATCCTGTGCCCAGAGGAGACTGGATGCACTGCAGGTGAGCTCTACTGAGTTTCTCTGAAAAGACTTTTGTTAGGTTTTTTATTTTCAGGGAGCACTGCTGGCAACAGGCTCCCTGCTTCGTGGGACTGAGGGGAGAGAAGCAGACCCACTTTCATGGACTGATGGGCTCTGCTTCTTAGGCTACTGGACGCCATTAGCTCCAGAGGGTCGGAACACAGGTGTCGTCCTCGCTGTTCGTCCCGGAGCCGCGCCGCCGTCCTCCTCACAGAGCCGGAAGATAGAAGCCGGGTGAGTATAAGAAGAAAGAAGACTTCACAGGTGGCAGAAGACTTCGGATCTTCACTGAGGTACCGCGCAGCGTTACCGCCATTGCTCCCACACTCACACACACAGAAGGCACTGTAAGGGTGCAGGGCACAGGGGGGCGCCCTGGGCAGCAATAATGACCTCAAGGGACACTGGCTAGCATATTAGATACTGCGGAGGCAGTATATTAGAAAACCACCGCCAGTATAAAAAATTTGAGCGGGACCGAAGCCCGCCGTCGAGGGGGCGGAGCTTGATCTTCCAGCACTAATCAGCACCATTTTCTCCACAGCAAGCTGCAGAGAAGCTGCTCCCTGGACTCTCCCCTGCTGAACAAGTACAGAGGGCAAAAACGAGGGGGGGGCACATTTAATTGGCGCAGTAAGGTATTTATCTATAAAAGCGCTGTACAGTCTGGGATTTTGTTCCAGTGTCCAGTGGCGCTGGGTGTGTGCTGGCTTACTCTCTCTCTGTCTTTCCAAAGGGCCTTATGGGAGGCTGTCCCCATATTTGTATATCCCAGTGTGTATGGGGGTGTCAGTATGTGTGAAGCCGAAGTCTCATCTAGAGAGGAGGCAGAGCAGATGATTGTGGTGTCTCCGTCGGCACCGCCGACACCTGATTGGTTGGATATGTGGAATGTTTTAAATGCAAATGTGACTTTATTATATAAAAGATTGGACAAAGCAGAGTCCAGGGATAAAGCAGGGAGTCAATCCA
Organism: Pseudophryne corroboree; assembly: GCF_028390025.1. NCBI lineage: Eukaryota > Metazoa > Chordata > Amphibia > Anura > Myobatrachidae > Pseudophryne > Pseudophryne corroboree. Next base: position 1,022,014,577 of record NC_086445.1, read on the forward strand.
TGGCTTTGACTGGGTCACAAGGCCCTTCGGGGTCTCATAAACGTCCCCTTTCCCAGATAGCAGACACGGATACCGACACGGATTCTGACTCCAGTGTCGACTATGATGATGCGAGGTTACACCCACGGGTGGCCAAGAGAATTCATTATATGATTATTGCAATAAAATATGTTTTGCATATCACAGAGGACCCCTCTGTGCCTGACACGAGGGTATGCATGTTTAAGGAAAAGAAACCTGAGGTAACGTTTCCCCCATCTCATGAGCTGAACGCCTTATTTGAAAAAGCTTGGGAAACTCCAGACAAGAAACTGCAGATTCCCAAGAGAATTATTATGGCGTATCCTTTCCCCTCACAGGATGGGTTACGGTGGGAATCCTCGCCCACAGTGGTCAAGGCTTTGACGCGATTGTCCAAAAAGGTGGCGCAACCGTCCCCGGACACGGCAGCCCTCAAGGATCCTGCTGATTGCAGACAGGAAACTACCTTGAAATCGATTTATACACATACGGGTGCCTTGCTCAGACCGGCAGTAGCGTCGGCATGGGTGGGTAGCGCAATTGCAGCATGGGCAGATAACTTGTCATCTGACATTGACACCCTAGATAAGGATAGCATTTTATTGACCCTGGGTCACATTAAAGATGCAGCATTATATATGAGAGAGGCTGCGACATTGGGCTGTTGGGTTCAAGAGCCAATGCCATGGCAATTTCTGCTAGACGATCCCTGTGGACCTGCCAATGGGCGGGTGATTCCGATTCAAAGAGACATATGGAAACTTTACCTTACAAGGGTGAGGTTTTATTTGGGGAGGGCCTCGCGGACCTGGTTTCCACAGCTACCGTGGGTAAGTCTTCTTTTTTGCCTTATGTTCCCCCACAGCAAAAGAAAACACCTCAATATCAGATGCAGTCCTTTCGGTCGCATAAATCCAGAAGGGGTCGGGGCTCTTCCTTCTGCGCCAGAGGTAGAGGTAGAGGGAAAAGAACGCTTGCTACGGCTAGTTCCCAGGAACAAAAGTCCTCCCTGGCTTCTACAAAATCCACCGCATGACGCTGGGGCTCCTCTGTGGGAGTCCGCGCCGGTAGGGGCACGTCTTCGACTCTTCAGCCAGGTCTGGGTTTAGTCGGATTTGGATCCTTGGGCGATCAAAATTGTATCCGAAGGCTACAAACTGGAATTCGAAGAAGTGCCTCCTGGCCGATTTTTCAAATCGGCTTTGCCAGCTTCTCCCCCAGAGAGGGAAATAGTTTCAGCTGCCATACAAAAGCTGTGTCAACAGCAAGTGATTATCAAGGTTCCCCTGCCTAATGCAACAGGGGAAAGGGTACTATTCAACCCTATTTGTGGTCCCGAAGCCGGATGGCTCGGTCAGACCCATTCTGAATCTAAAATCCCTGAACCTGTATTTGAAAAAGTTAAAATTCAAGATGGAATCTCTCCGGGCAGTGATCTCCAGCCTGGAAGGGGGGGATTTTATGGTATCACTAGATATAAAAGATGTATACCTTCATGTCCCCATTTATCCCCCTCATCAGGCCATCATGGAATTAAGGGCCATATACAACGTCCTACGACAAGCGGAGAATCTTCTTCGGGACCTACCCATTCTGATTAAATCAGACAACGTCACAGCCTTGGCTCATTTAAACTGCCAAGGCGGGACAAGGAGCAGAGTGGCAATGGCGGAAGCCACCAGGATTCTTCGCTGGGCGGAAAATCACGTAAGCGCTCTGTCAGCAGTCTTCATTCCGGGAGTGGACAACTGGGAAGCAGACTTCCTCAGCAGACACGATCTCCATCCAGGAGAGTGGGGTCTTCATCAAGAAGTTTTTGCAGAAATAACAAGTCGTTGGGGACTTCCTCAAATAGACATGATGGCGTCACGCCTCAACAAGAAGCTTCGGATGTATTGTTCCAGGTCAAGGGACCCTAAGGCAGTAGCGGTGGATGCCCTGGTGACACCATGGGTGTTTCAGTCGGTCTATGTGTTCCCTCCTCTTCCGCTCATCTCAAAAATATTGAGAATCATAAGACGAAAAAGAGTGCAGACAATACTCATTGTTCCGGATTGGCCTCGAAGGACCTGGTATTCAGATCTTCAGGAAATGCTCACAGAAGATCCGTGGCCTCTTCCTACCATGGAGGACCTGTTGCAGCAGGGGCCCTGCATGTTCCAAGACTTACCGCGGTTACTGTTGACGGCATGGCGGTTGAACACCAAATCCTAGCTAAGAAAGGTATTCCGGTGAAGTCATCCCTACTCTGATAAAAGCTAGGAAGAAGGTGACGGCGAATGCTCCTACGGAAGATTTCCACCTGGGCCGTTTTCTCCACTTTCTACAGACAGGAGTGGATATGGGCCTAAAGTTAGGGCCGAAATCTGCACCTTAATGGAGCCTATCAATATTCTTTCAGAAGGAATTGGCTTCTCTCCCAGAAGTCCAGACTTTTGTAAAGGGAGTGCTGCACATCCAGCCTTCTTTTGTGCCCCCAGTGGCACCATGGAACCTTAACGTTGTGTTACAGTTCCTTAAATCACACTGGTTTGAATCTCTTCAAACGGTTGAATTAAAATTTCTCACTTGGAAAGTGGTCATGTTGTTGGCCTTGACATCTGCAAGGCGGGGTGTCCGAATTGGCGGCTTTGTCTCACAAGAGCCCCTATCTGATTTTCCAGGTGGATCGAGTAGAGTTGAGGACTCGTCCTCAATTTCTGCCTAAGGTGGTTTCGTCGTTTCATATGAACCAACCTACTGTGGTGCCGGTGGCTAGTCAGGGCCTTAAAAATTTATGTAGCCAGGACGGCTCGAGTTCGGAAAACAGAGGCACTGTTTGTCCTGTATGCGGCCAACAAAGTTGGCGCTCCTGCTTCTTAGCAGACTATTGGTCGCTGGATCTGTAACACGATTCAGCAGGCTCATTCTACAGCTGTATTGCCATTATCTAATTCGGTAAAGGCCCATTCCACTAGGAAAGTGGGCTCTTCTTGGGCGGCTGCCTGAGGCGTCTCGGCTTTACAGCTTTGCCGAGCAGCTACTTGGTCGGGTTCAAACACTTTTGCAAAATTCTACAAGTTTGATACCCTGGCTGATGAGGACCTCATGTTTGCTCAATCGGTGCTGCAGTCATCCGCACTCTCCCGCCCGGTCTGGAGCTTTGGTAAAATCCCCATGGTCCTTACGGAGTCCCCAGCATCCTCTAGGACGTAAGAGAAAACAAGATATTAAACCTACCGGTAAATATTTTTCTCCTAGTCCGTAGAGGATGCTGGGCGTCCGTCCCAGTGCGGACTAATTTCTGCAAGGCTTATATATAGTTGTTGCTTACATAAGGGTTATGTTACAGTTTAGATCAGTCTTTGGCTGATGCTGTATTGTTCATACTGTTAACTGGTTTCGTATATTCCATGTTGTACGGTGTGTATGGTGTGGGCTGGTATGACTCTTGCCCTTAGATTAACAAAAATCCTTTCCTCATACTGTCCATCTCCTCTGGGCACAGTTCTTTAACTGAGGTCTGGAGGAGGGGCATAGAGGGAGGAGCCAGTGCACACCCATCTAAAGTCTTTAGAGTGCCCATGTCTCCTGCGGAGCCCGTCTATACCCCATGGTCCTTACGGAGTCCCCAGCATCCTCTACGGACTAGGAGAAAAAGATTTACCGGTAGGTTTAAAATCTTATTTTTTGCGACCCCGAGGGGTCTGAGGGAAAAATAGCTATGAACATCACATCCTCCATAGATATTTCTACATCTGTGTCTGGGACACAGATTTATGCAACCTTACTCTGATCATTATCATGCAAATTTTTACCCAGTCAGTTATTGGTGGTGCCGACAGGGTCACCCACATATGTCTGTGTCCCTAATACAGCCTCCTCCTGGGAAGAGCCTCAGACATGTCAGCACATGTGTACCAAACACCCACAGACACACGGGCATATAGGGGACATACCCACAGCAAAGTCTGTTAGAGAGACACAGAGGGAGTTTTGCCAGCTCACAACCCAGCGCCTAATCACCGGTTCTGGAACACTAAAGAATGCCCCAGACCTGCAGCGCTTTTATAACAAATATATATATATATTGCACCAATATTCCTGCCCCCCCCCCCCTTTTTGCACCCTGATACTTAGTCAGAAGTGTGAGGAAGGACCAGCGTCTCTGCAGCCTTGTAGAGAGGAAAATGGCGCTGAACTCCGTGAGTTGTGAGGATGAAGCTCCGCCCCCTTAATGGCGCGCTTCAGTCCCGCTTTTTTAAAATATATATTTATACTGGCGGGGGTTTGGACAGTGCCTAGGCATTTATGTCCCCTCTTGCCAGTCCACTTTAGAGGTTTATCTGCTGCCCAGGGCGCCCTCCCCCTGCGCTCTGCACCCTGTAGTGCTGCTGTGTGTGTGGGAGCATGGAGCGCAGCGTGCGATCGCTGTGCGGTACCTCAGAAAGCCGTCGCTGAAGTCTTCTGATCTTTTTCTACTCACCTGTCTTCTGACTTCTGGCTTTGTAAGGGGGGTGACGGACGGCTCTGGGAGCGAGCATCTAGGCGTACCTAGCGATCAAACCCTCAGGAGCTAATGGTGTCCTGTAGCCAGTAGCAGAGCCTTTGAACTCACTGGAAGTAGGTCTAACTTCTCTCCCCTTAGTCCCACGAAGCAGGGAGACTGTTGCCAGCAGTCTCCCTGAAAATAAAAAACCTAACAAAGTCTTTTCCCGAGAAACTCTGTAGAGCTCCTCAGTGTGCAACCAGTCTGCCTGGGCACAATTCTAAAACTGGAGTCTGGAGGAGGGGCATAGAGAGAGGAGCCAGTTCACACCCTTTTAAAGTGCCCATGTCTCCTGTGGATCCCGTCTATACCCCATGGTTCTTAATGTGACCCCAGCATCCTCTAGGACGTATGAGAAATAGAAGTGTTAATAGTTTATTTTTATCAGTTAACAAATTGCAAAGTGAATGAAGAGAAGAGAAATGTAAATCAAATCAATATTTGGTGTGACCACTCATTACCTTCAAAACAGCATCAGTTCTTCTAGGTGCACTTGCACACAGGTTTTGAAGGAACTCGGTAGAGAGGTTGTTCCAAACATCTCGGAGAACTAACCACAGATCTACTGTGGATGTAGGTTTGCTCAAATCCTGCTGTCTCTGCATGTAATTTCAGACAGACTCAATGTTGAGATCAGGGCTCTGTGGGGGAATCATCATAGCTTCCAGGACTCCTTGTTCTTCTTTACACTGAAGATAGTTCTTAATGACATTGGCTGTATGTTTGGGCTCATTGTCCTGCTGCAGAAAAATATTTGGAGCCAATCAGATGCCTCCAAGATGGTATTGCATGATGGAAAATGTTTCTGTTAAATGGATATGATGCAAGTATGTAATTGCTAAACACAGTAAAAGCTCATAAAAACGAGATTGTACCCCTTAAAGATATACTACATACGTTTATGCTGAATAAAACACATGGCAACAGGAGCTGGGTCAAAATGTGGACAAATTTTGTTTGACAATTAAGTTTCTTTCAAATGATTAAAGTTAGTTTGGCAGCGGATAACATGAAGGGACAACATAAAACTATCATGCATTCCAGACTGAGGGGGACATGTACTAAGCAGTGATAAAAGTGGAGAAGTGACGTGAGCCAGTGGAGAAGTTGCCCATGACAACCAATCAGCAATGACGTAACATTTATAATTTGCATACTATAAAATTATACAGAGCAGCTGATTGGTTGCCATGGGCAACTTCTCCACTGGCTCACATCTCCACTTTTATCACTGCTTAGAATATGTTCCCCTCAGTCATTGGTGTGTAACTCTCTAAGATTAGACACCCGGAGAGGTGGTAACAAATGCTCTGACTGTGATGTTAGTGTATTAGAATGCTTAATATTTGTAGACACTCCCTTACTAATATGTGTAAGCCTGAATCTTCAGTGATGGTCCCTGAGACCAGGGGGATGCTGGGAAGTGGGTGGTCCAGTGTGCAGTGTGCCTGGAGTTGGTGATGGAATAAACAGCACAGCAGGGAACTCACATGTCTCTGTGTCCTGATGACTGTATTTACAAACATATGAACAACACATGGTGTCAGAAGAAGTTTAACTTGGACTGCTAGTGCTCTCAGACTGTAAAAGAATCCTGCAGCTGTCTGTAAGGCTGTGATACTCAGTGTCTGCAAAGCCTGCCGTGTGCTCCTCTCTTCAAACAGTGAGTAACCATGGATATACTAGCTCCTCCAACCGGCATGCTGATGTCTGGTAACTTGTCTGAAAACTGGAAAGATTTAAGCAAAGGTTTAATATACCGTATTTGCCGGCGTATAAGACGACTGGGCGTATAAGACGACCCCCAACATTTCCACTCAAAATATAGAGTTTGTTATATACTCGCCGTATAAGACTACCCCCTTCCACACACCAAATAAAACGTAAAAGAACATCAGATTTGTGACATACTGTATATTATGACCTGATAAGAGATTTGGATAGGGAGTATTTATCAAGGTATGCATAAGAAGGGGGGAGGGGGCGAGGAGAAAGTTGTAAAATGTATAAAAGTATACCCCTATGTGCATTTAGTGTTACCGGTTTCACATGAGTGCCATTAGTATTAGTATCAGTGCCATTACAGTACCTGTCATTGTCACCATTGTACGGCCACAACGCGACTGCAGCGCCTCCGGCCAGTCCCTGCATCTCCCTGTAATTGGCACTAGTGACCCGCCGCGGCCGCACTGGATATCGCGCGATACTGGATGGTGAGTAGAATGAGGTGGGCGGGCATCGGGAGGACACTATGGGCACCGGGCGAGTATCGGAAGGCCACTATGGCAGCTATGTCTATCCCAACTGAAGTGCACCCGTCGTATAAGACGACCCCCCCACTTGGAGGCATGTTTTTCAGGGCAAAAAAGTAGTCTTATACGCCAGCAAATACTGTATATCTTGCTGCATGTGGAGCTGATACAGAGGCTGACAAAACTAAGGCATCCATTTTCCTCCATGTGATAGGAGAAAATGTGCTGGACATTTATAATAGTTTTCAGTTTGATGAGGGGCAGAATATGGTGCTATCTTCTATAATGCAAAAGTTTGAAGATTACTTTGTGCCAAGGAAAAATGTGACATATGAAAGATATAAGTTTTTCACATGTGATCAGAAGTCTGGAGATGGATTTGATCAGTATGTTACAGAGCTGCATCACTCAGTAAAACCTGTGAGTTTGGTGATTTAAAGGATTCACTGATTAGAGATCGTATTGTCTGTGGAATACCTGATAATGGACTCAGAGAGAGAGACTGCTGAGAGAGCAAGACCTAACACTAGACAAGGCAGTGACTATGTGTAGATCTGCAGAAATAACTAGATTTCAAGACAAAAAGTTACACAAGGACGCTGATGGTGCTGTCTATGTAGTGCAGAAAACAGAGCCAAGCAAACCTCCATCCTCAAGAGTGAAGCAGTCTAAGCCACAGTCTAATAAGGAAATGTGTAGTAGATGTGGAAATGCTCACAATCCTAAAATGTGCCCGGCTTATGGTAAAACCTGCATGAAATGTGGTAGACTTAATCACTTTGCCAAATGCTGTAAAATGAAAAGTGAAACAACCAATGTGCATGATGTTAAACAAACAGAGGAATTCTTTGTGGATTGCATTGAACTTTGCAGTGCAGATAAGAAAGAATGGATTGTCCCTTTAACTGTGAACGAGATTGTCATTCCCTTTAAGCTTGATACTGGCGCGCAGGTGAATTTAATATTGTTTCAAGACTATAAGACTTTTAGAGTAAAACCGAAAATTCATCCAGCCAAAGTGAAAGTTACAGGGTACACTGGGGAGGAAATTCCTGTGAAAGGTACAAGCTTAGTGACACTGAAATATAAGGGACAGCAGTTTAAAACATTTCTACTGATTGTGGATAAAAATGTGCAACCGATTCTAGGATTAAGTTCCTGTGAGAAACTAGTAGAAGATGACTGCAAATCAATGTTTACAGAATACAGAGACTTGTTTGAAGGTCTAGGTTGAACATAAAATAAATATAGACATGCAAGTTTCTTCATTGATACACCCCTGTAGAAAAGTGTCGTTTGCGCTGAGAGAAAAAACTGAAACAAGAGTTAAATTGCATGGAAGCCTTGGGTGTGATACAGAAAGTTGATGAGCCCACTGAATGGGTAAGCTCCTTAGTAATTGTGGAAAAGAAAAATGGACAACTCAGAATATGTCTAGACCCCAGAGATTTAAACAAAACTATTAAACGAGAACATTTCAAACTACCAACTAGAGATGAAATCATGTCGCAATTTGCAGGAGAAAAATGGTTCAGTAAATTGGATGCATCTTCAGGATTCTGGCAAATGAAGCTAGATGAGGCCAGCTCAAAGCTTTGTACATTTAATACACCAGAAGGTCGATACAGATTTCTTCGACTACCATATGGAATTTTGTCTGCTCCAGAAGTATATCACAAAAAGATACACATGATTTTTGAACATATTCCAGGTGTTGAAACAATGATGGATGACATTATTGTCTGGGGATCTACAAAGGAAGAACATGATTCTAGATTGAGACAAGTAATGGAACTTGTCAAGAAAGTGAATCTAAAGCTAAACAAGGACAAATGTGAATTTGGCGTGAATACACTTACCTTTATGGGTGACGTGGTCTCGGATCAAGGTGTAAAACCAGACCCAAGGAAAATATCAGCCATAGTGAACATGGAACGTCCTAACAACAAAGACGACGTCAGAAGATTCCTAGGAATGATTACTTACTTAGGAAAGTTTATTTCTCAACTATCTGAATGAACAGCTTCTCTTAGTTGGTTGTGGGACAAAGATGAGTGGATGTGGTCACATGAACAAGAAGAAAGTTGGCAAAACTTGAAACAGATCATTACAGAGCAACCAGTGCTAAAATTCTTTGATCCTGCGAAAAGAATAAGAATTTCAGCAGATGCTTCGCAATTTGGCCTAGGCTCAGTGCTGTTACAAGAACATGAGGATACATGGCAACCAGTAATCTATGCATCAAGAGCACTGACAAGTGCTGAAACAAGGTATGCTCAGATAGAAAAAGAACTTCTAGCGATCACATATGCATGTGAGCGATTTCATCAGTTTGTGTATGGTCAAACATTTACAGTGGAAACTGACCACAAGCCATTGGTAACTTTCATGACTAAATCATTACATGACTGTCCCATGAGAATTCAATGAATGCTTATCAGACTACAGAAATATGATGTACACTTGCTGTACTGTCCCGGCAAATACATGTACATTGCTGATACACTTTCTCGTGCTGTGGACAAAAGTGAAGGTTCCAAAAATTCTGATGGATGAAGAGATAGAAGCCTATGTTAATTTGATCGTAGCTTCTCTACCAGTGTCTCTTGCAAGACAAGAACAGATTAGTAAAAAAAACTGAGACAGATGACACAATGAAAGTGTTGAAAGATATCATTCTGAAAGGTTGGCCAGCAGAAAAACATGCGTGCCCGCTGTCTATTCATGATTATTGGATGTACCACAGTGACTTTACAGTTGTCGATGGTATTATTTACAAAGACAATAGGTTTGTAATACCTGCACGACTAAGAAAAACTATGTTGTGCAAGATACATGAAGGCCACTTAGGAGAAGAAAAATGTAAGCGGAGAGCGCGTGAAGTTATGTATTGGCCAAGAATGAACCAAGACATAGCACAGACTACAGCTACATGTGAATTATGTCTTACGTATAGACCGAAACAACAAGTCGAGCCACTGAGTCCTCACGCAGTGCCAGAGAGACCGTACCAGAAAGTTGGCGCAGATTTGTTTGATTATAATGGAAAAACGTACATTGTCGTGACTGATTATTACTCTAACTACCCTGAGGTGAAGACACTACATACAACTACTAGTAAAGCCGTAATCAATTGCATGAAGTCAATCTTTGCAAGGCACGGTGTTCCTATGGAAGTGTTCACTGACAATGGTCCTCAGTTTTCCAGTGCTGAATTTAGACAATTTGCTGATGAGTGGGAATTTGTCCATACTACGTCAAGTCCCCACTATCCACGCTCAAATGGGTAGGTGGAAAGTTCAGTAAAAACTGTAAAGAGTCTCATGAAAAAAAGCTCAAGAAGGTAAAGAAGATTTCTATAAAAGTCTTTTAATCTACCGCAGTACACCTTTACAGAATGGACTTTCTCCTGCACAAATGCTGATGTGAGGAGGATTAGAGCAAATCTCCCGATACATGATGAACTGCTTAATATACATAACTCAGCGTTGGTCAGACTGAGTAAGGAACGTCAGCAGGCGAAATAGAAACTGTTCCATGACAGGCGAGCAAAGAGCTTATCTGATCTAAAATCGGGTGACCAAGTCCGTCTCAGAGATCACGAGAAAGGTATTTGGGTGCAGAAAGGTATTGTGCAAGCACAAGTAGCACCAAGATCTTATACTATACGTACAGAGCGTGGAACGGAAGTTAGAAGAAATCGGGTGGATTTAAGATCTCAACCTAACCATAATGAAGACAACATGACTGAAGAATACCTTTCATCTGACATGTATGATGATCCTCATAATGGTGAACCAACCACGATTCTAGAAAGGTCCAATATGGTCGATGAAACACAGACTGTGTATGAAAGACCCAAAAGGGAAATACGCAGACCTGAGAGACTCATTGAAACGTGTTAGATGATGTTCTTAATATGACGTTGTTAATTGTTGCATTGAAGCGTACAGGGCTTATCTTTAAAGAAAAGAGGATGTGATGTTAGTGTATTAGAATGCTTAATATTTGTAGACACTCCCTTACTAACATGTGTAAGCCTGAATCTTCAGTGATGTTCCCTGGGACCAGGGGGATGCTGGGAAGTGGGTGGTCCAGTGTGCCTGGAGTTGGTGATGGAATAAAACAGCACAGCAGTGAACTCACATGTCTCTGTGTCCTTATGACTGGATTTACAAACATATGAACAAAACACTGACGAGACAGTCATCACATATGATTGGCTGAGGTGAGTGGACTCAGCTAAGGAATAACTCGACAGCAGCTCTTACCCCAGCCACAACAAGACACAGACACAACATCCAAAAAGGAGGGGTGGGGGGGGGGGAGTTCTAGCAGCCGAGATCAGGGATGAGTGACAGGGATCTCTAATACTGTATGACCCTGGTTATGGATCAATGGGTCAACATGGATTAGGTCGACAGTCAATAAGTTAACCACTATTGGTCGACATTGACATGGTCGCCACAGGAAAAAGGCAGTCACATTCAAATGGTCGACACAGGGCAGATTGACACAAGAAAATGTTGACATGCCATTTTAAAACTTTTTGGGTGTTGTTTTTTGCGTAACATGACGAGGAACCCGAATTAGTGCACCGTGTCCCCTTGCACGGCTCGCTTTGCTCGTTATGCTGTGGACAAGGGCAGGTTACTATTCCCAATCACAGTCCACTTGGATGGTAAAGTATGAGAAAGTTAAATATATTTTGTACAAAAAAAAAAGTAATGTTGACATTTTCGACCTTTTCATGTGTTGACCATTTAAATGCGTCAACCTTTTTCCCGTGTTAACCATGTTAGTGTCGACCAGTAGTGGTTGACTGTCGACCTAATCCATGTCAACCTACCATCCGGATACCCCCAACGATATCCACGCCCTAACCAGTGATAGGCTGACAGCCCACAACCTCTTCACCAAGATAAAATATAAAAGGGAGACCAAATCTTAAAGAGGCATCAATTCTTATGGGTGCGCATCTTAAGATAGTTTCTGCTTTGCGCCTCCCAACTTTATAATCTCCAGATACGGGACCCTGGTGTGCAGCATAAAAAAAGGGGTGGGGCCTCTATTAAAAGGGTGGGGTCTCAGATGGAGGGGGCGTTGCATCACTTCACAATACCCCATTATTGTAATTTTGGTGCATGCCCAGCACTTCCTGTGCAGATGGGCAGTCCCCAGCTCACCTCCCAATGCGCGTGCAGTGGCGCCGAGAGAGGGGGGAGGGTACAAATTACCTGGGCCCAGGTTTGATGGAGGGGCCCAGGTCCCCTCACCTTACCTGGAAGCAGCAGCTGCAGCTTTTCTTCTCAGCCCAGCTGTGTGCTGGGCTGCAGTGTGGCCAGGAAAGTGCTTAAAATAAAAATAAAATATCTGTATTTTTTTCTAAGGGTGCATGACCACGCCTCCTGTGATTAGGCCACCCCCCCAGAAAAGTACCTGGCCTGGCTGCTCTGGCTGGAAGGCATGCCATGCTCCTGTGAGTGGGTGTATCATGTGCTAGACACGCCATCAAAGAGGTTTGGCCATGCTCCCAGCATGCTGTGGGCACACCCCCTCCAAGGGGGGGGTAGGCGTGGGGGCTCAGAAAGTTGTTGTACCGGGCCCATGATTTCTCTTGGCAGCCCTGTGCACGTGACATCTATTCAGTGATCACCGGCTGTTTTGCCAAGCAGAGCAGCAGTGATCCCAGGCTCTCCCAATCTGCCCAACCGCCCGCGGGACACTGCTGTTCGTGGGTGAGACAGTGACTGAATAGTGGGACTGTACCACTGGAATCAGTGATTGACAGTCTGATGCTGTTTCATGGGCGGGGAGGACATGGCAAAGGCTTCTGTTTGTGAAAACGGAAGCATGTCACCACCATTTATGGAGAGACCAGCAGCGCCGACCCCAGGCATAGGGAAACTAGGCAAATGCCTAGGGGCACAAGCAGATTATGCTGATTAAAATGATATGTGGCATGCCTATATTCTGTGTGTGACTGCGCCTGTATCTGCATACGAAAAAACGCACAGCAGCAATCGGGTCTGAATGACCCCCCTAGTCCCTAACGCATAGGGGTATATTTACTAAGGTCCCGATTTTGACCGAGATGCCGTTTTTTCTTCAAAGTGTCATCTCGGTAATTTACTAAGCAAAAATCACGGCAGTGATGAGGGCATTCGTAATATTTTGGAAGTTCTAGGAAAAAATCACGAATCAATACACCATCGGTCAAATACGCCTGCAATTTGGTAGAAATCGGTCATTTACTAAAAAGTGCAAAACACAAACACTGCCGACAATAGCCAAACACTGCCGTGCTAAAATACAAATCGTGAAAAAGTGCTAAATAAAAACAGACCTGCTTTTTTATCCCGTGTTTGTATAGGCATGCACGGATCCATGAGATCCGTGCATGTTTTTCAGTGGGAAGGGGTGGGAAATGTTATAATTTTTCACACAAAAAATTGCGTGGGGTCCCCCCTCCTAAACCAAACCAGCCTCGGGCTCTTTGAGCCGGCCCTGGTTGCAAAAATATGGGGAAAAAATTGACAGGGGTTCCCCCATATTTAAGCAACCAGCACCGGGCTCTGCGCCTGGTCCTGGTTCCAAGAATACGGGGGACAAAAAGCGTAGGGGTCCCCCGTATTTTTGAAACCAGCACCGGGCTCCACTAGCTGGACAGATAATGCCACAGCCGGGGGTCACTTTTATACAGTGCCTTGTGGCCGTGGCATCAAATATCCAACTAGTCACCCCTGGCCAGGGTATCCTGGGGGAGTAGGGACCCCTTCAATCAAGGGGACCCCCCCCCAGCCACCCAAGGGCCAGGGGTGAAGCCCGAGGCTGTCCCCCCCATCCAATGGGCTGCGGATGGGGGGCTGATAGCCTTTGTTGAAAGTTATGAATATTGTTTTTAGTAGCAGTACTACAAGTCCCAGCAAGCCTCCCCCGCAAGCTGGTACTTTGAGAACCACAAGTACCAGCATGCGGCGGAAAACCGGGCCCGCTGGTACCTGTAGTACTACTACTAAAAAAATACCCCAATAAAGACATTACACACACACCTTGAAAGTATAACTTTAATGCATACATACACACCACCATATACACATACTTACCTTATGTTCACACGAGGGTCGGTCCCCTTCTCCAGTAAAATCCATGGTGTAGCTGTTGAAAAAATCCTACTCACCAAATCCAGTGTAGAGGGCTCCTCGGATAATCCATTTGTAATCCACGTACTTGTAAAAAATAAAAAAACGGGACACCCGACCACGAACTGAAAGGGGACCCATGTTTTCACATGGGACCCCTTTCCCCGAATGCCAGAAACCCCCTCTGACTGATGTCTAAGTGGGTTTCTTCAGCCAATCAGGGAGCGCCACGTTGTGGCACCCTCCTGATCGGCTGTGTGCTCCTGTACTGTCTGACAGGCGGCACACGGCAGTGTTACAATGTAGCGCCTATGCGCTCCATTGTAACCAATGGTGGGAACTTTGTGGTCAGCGGTGAGGTCACTTTCGGTCAACCGCTGACTACAAAGTTCCCACCATTGGTTACAATGGAGCGCATAGGCGCTACATTGTAACACTGCCGTGTGCCGCCTGTCAGACAGTACAGGAGCACACAGCCGATCAGGAGGGTGCCACAACGTGGCGCTCCCTGATTGGCTGAAGAAACCCACTTAGACATCAGTCAGAGGGGGTTTCTGGCATTCGGGGAAAGGGGTCCCATGTGAAAACATGGGTCCCCTTTCAGTTCGTGGTCGGGTGTCCCGTTTTTTTAATTTTTACAAGTACGTGGATTACAAATGGATTATCCGAGGAGCCCTCTACACTGGATTTGGTGAGTAGGATTTTTTCAACAGGTACACCATGGATTCTACTGGAGAAGGGGACCGACCCTCGTGTGAACATAAGGTAAGTATGTGTATATGGTGGTGTGTATGTATGCATTAAAGTTATACTTTCAAGGTGTGTGTGTAATGTCTTTATTGGGGTATTTTTTTAGTAGTAGTACATCAGGTACCAGCGGGCCCGGTTTTCCGCCGCATGCTGGTATTTGTGGTTCTCCAAGTACCAGCTTGCGGGGGAGGCTTGCTGGGACTTGTAGTACTGCTACTAAAAACAATATTCATTACTTTCAACAAAGGCTATCAGCCCCCCATCCGCAGCCCATTGGATGGGGGGGACAGCCTCGGGCTTCACCCCTGGCCCTTGGGTGGCTGGGGGGACGACCCCTTCATTGAAGGGGTCCCCACTCCCCCAGGGTACCCCGGCCAGGGGTGACTAGTTGGATATTTGATGCCACGGCCACAAGGCACTGTATAAAAGTGACCCCCGGCTGTGGCATTATCTGTCCAGCTAGTGGAGCCCGGTGCTGGTTTAAAAAATACGGGGGACCCCTACGCTTTTTGTCCCCCGTATTTTTGGAACCAGGACCAGGCGCAGAGCCCGGTGCTGGTTGCTTAAATATGGGGGAACCCCTGTCATATTTTCCCCCATATTTTTGCAACCAGGGCCGGCTCAAAGAGCCCGAGGCTGGTTATGCTTAGGAGGGGGGACCCCACGCAATTTTTTTTTAAAGTTTAAACATTTTTTTTTTTTTTTTTTTTTACAAGGTACACAATGAAGCCCTGCACGGATCTCTCAGATCCGGCCGAGATTCATTGTATTAAAGTCGGCAGTGTTTTACAAGTCACTCACGTAAAACACTGCCTAAAAAAACGAATGACATCGACATCGGAAAAACCGAAAATGCAGAATACGGCAGCTTAGTAAATTAGTCGTAATCAATTCAAAAAGTTGCATATTTACACTTTCGATGTCATTCGTGATTGAACTTTGACCTCAAACGGGAAAATACGATTCTTAGTAAATTTACCCCATAGTGAGAATCGGGTTTAGCCCGAATCTCACCGTGTGTATGGGCCTTTACTGTACACACCTATAACTGATTGGAAACACCACCACTGAAACCGGACAGACAACGCTGAATAAATATACAATAGACGTTTTATAACACCCAGATTTATCGGACACCTCAATTAATATTAATGACTAACAAGTCAGCTTGTGCCCTAAATAATTGTAACATGGGATTTCACTACAAAACACCAAGGGGGAAATTTACTAACGGTCGATTTTAATCAATCCAAAAACTATGAAAATAAAAATAAAATCAATCGATGTTGGGTTTCAGAGGCTGAAAAACACCTTTGCTAACAAGTGATTTTTTTTTTTATATTAATCTTTACATTTTAATAAAAATGCGTTTTTGCCAGGGAAGTACAACATTGATTTTGCTCAACTTTCATCGATTTTTAAATTCCTTAAAATCAACCAAAATCGACCTTTAGTAAATGTCCCCCAATTTATAGCTAGTAACAAAGCTGGAAGTAGGAATGATGTGGCATCAGGTTTGCAGGTTGTAGAGTTTATTAAATGTTCAAAAGGATAACGGAAACCAAAGTTTTCCAGGTAGGATTAATTATGAGTGATGAATGAAGTATATGTCTCATCCACTGTGTTTTATTGCCTTATACAGTAGAGATGAGCGGGTTCGGTTCCTCGGAATCCGAACCCGCCCGAACTTCAGGTTTTTTTACACGGGGCCGAGCGACTCGGATCTTCCCGCCTTGCTCGGTTAACCCAAGCGCGCCCGAACGTCATCATCCCGCTGTCGGATTCTCGCGAGGCTCGGATTCTATCGCGAGACTCGGATTCTATATAAGGAGCCGCGCGTCGCCGCCATTTTCACACGTGCATTGAGATTGATAGGGAGAGGACGTGGCTGGCGTCCTCTCCGTTTAGAGTGACTAGAGTACTAGAGAGAGACACAAATTTTGGGGAGCATATAGGAGGAGTACTACTTGCTGCTGATAGTGTGACCAGTGACCAGTGCCACCAGTTTAATTAATCCGTTCTCTGCTTGAAAAAAAACGATACACAGTGTGACACAGTCACACATACCATATCTGTGCTCAGCCCAGTGTGCTGCATCATATACTGTATATCATTATCTGACTGAACTTAAGTACAGTGCACACTTTTGCTGCCAGAGTGCCACTGCCAGTGTGACTGACCAGTGACCACTGACCACCAGTATTGTGATTGTCTGCTGACCACCAGTATATTGTGATTGTCTGCCTGAAAAAGTTAAACACTCGTCGTGTGGTGTTTTTATAAACGCATTCTGCAGACAGTGTCCAGCAGGTCCATCATTACATAATATATACCTGTCCGGCTGCAGTACTAGTGTGATATATATATATATATTTTAATTTTATCTCATTATATCATCCAGTCTATATTAGCAGCAGACACAGTACGGTAGTCCACGGCTGTAGCTACCTCTGTGTCGGCAGTCGCTCGTCCATCCATAATTGTATACCACCTACCCGTGGTTTTTTTTTTTTCTATCTTCTTGATACTAGTAGCTTACTTTAGGAGTCTGCAGTGCTGAGTCTGACAGACAGTGTCCAGCAGGTCCGTCATTACATAATATATATACCTGTCCGGCTGCAGTACTAGTGTGATATATATATATATTTTAATTTTATCTCATTATATCATCCAGTCTATATTAGCAGCAGACACAGTACGGTAGTCCACGGCTGTAGCTACCTCTGTGTCGGCAGTCGCTCGTCCATCCATAATTGTATACCACCTACCCGTGGTTTTTTTTTTTTTTTCTATCTTCTTGATACTAGTAGCTTACTTTAGGAGTCTGCAGTGCTGAGTCTGACAGACAGTGTCCAGCAGGTCCGTCATTACATAATATATATACCTGTCCGGCTGCAGTACTAGTGTGATATATATATATATTTTAATTTTATCTCATTATATCATCCAGTCTATATTAGCAGCAGACACAGTACGGTAGTCCACGGCTGTAGCTACCTCTGTGTCGGCAGTCGCTCGTCCATCCATAATTGTATACCACCTACCCGTGGTTTTTTTTTTCCTATCTTCTTGATACTAGTAGCTTACTTTAGGAGTCTGCAGTGCTGAGTCTGACAGACAGTGTCCAGCAGGTCCGTCATTACATAATATATATACCTGTCCGGCTGCAGTACTAGTGTGATATATATATATATTTTAATTTTATCTCATTATCATCCAGTCTATATTAGCAGCAGACACAGTACGGTAGTCCACGGCTGTAGCTACCTCTGTGTCGGCAGTCGCTCGTCCATCCATAATTGTATACCACCTACCCGTGGTTTTTTTTTCCTATCTTCTTGATACTAGTAGCTTACTTTAGGAGTCTGCAGTGCTGAGTCTGACAGACAGTGTCCAGCAGGTCCGTCATTACATAATATATATACCTGTCCGGCTGCAGTACTAGTGTGATATATATATATATATATTTTAATTTTATCTCATTATCATCCAGTCTATATTAGCAGCAGACACAGTACGGTAGTCCACGGCTGTAGCTACCTCTGTGTCGGCAGTCGCTCGTCCATCCATAATTGTATACCACCTACCCGTGGTTTTTTTTTTTTCCTATCTTCTTGATACTAGTAGCTTACTTTAGGAGTCTGCAGTGCTGAGTCTGACAGACAGTGTCCAGCAGGTCCATCATTACATAATATATATACCTGTCCGGCTGCAGTACTAGTGTGATATATATATATATATATATATATATATATATATATATATTTTATCTCATTATCATCCAGTCTATATTAGCAGCAGACACAGTACGGTAGTCCACGGCTGTAGCTACCTCTGTGTCGGCAGTCGCTCGTCCATCCATAAGTATACTAGTATCCATCCATCTCCATTGTTTACCTGAGGTGCCTTTTAGTTGTGCCTATTAAAATATGGAGAACAAAAATGTTGAGGTTCCAAAATTAGGGAAAGATCAAGATCGACTTCCACCTCGTGCTGAAGCTGCTGCCACTAGTCATGGCCGAGACGATGAAATGCCAGCAACGTCGTCTGCCAAGGCCGATGCCCAATGTCATAGTACAGAGCATGTAAAATCCAAAACACCAAATATCAGTAAAAAAAGGACTCAAAAATCTAAAATAAAATTGTCGGAGGAGAAGCGTAAACTTGCCAATATGCCATTTACCACACGGAGTGGCAAGGAACGGCTGAGGCCCTGGCCTATGTTCATGGCTAGTGGTTCAGCTTCACATGAGGATGGAAGCACTCAGCCTCTCGCTAGAAAAATGAAAAGACTTAAGCTGGCAAAAGCACCGCAAAGAACTGTGCGTTCTTCGAAATCCCAAATCCACAAGGAGAGTCCAATTGTGTCGGTTGCGATGCCTGACCTTCCCAACACTGGACGTGAAGAGCATGCGCCTTCCACCATTTGCACGCCCCCTGCAAGTGCTGGAAGGAGCACCCGCAGTCCAGTTCCTGATAGTCAGATTGAAGATATCGGTGTTGAAGTACACCAGTATGAGGAGGATATGGGTGTTGCTGGCGCTGGGGAGGAAATTGATAAGGAGGATTCTGATGGTGAGGTGGTTTGTTTAAGTCAGGCACCCGGGGAGACACCTGTTGTCCGTGGGAGGAATATGGCCATTGACATGCCTGGTGAAAATACCAAAAAAATCAGCTCTTCGGTGTGGAAGTATTTCACCAGAAATGCGGACAACATTTGTCAAGCCGTGTGTTGCCTTTGTCAAGCTGTAATAAGTAGGGGTAAGGACGTTAACCACCTCGGAACATCCTCCCTTATACGTCACCTGCAGCGCATTCATAATAAGTCAGTGACAAGTTCAAAAACTTTGGGCGACAGCGGAAGCAGTCCACTGACCAGTAAATCCCTTCCTCTTGTAAACAAGCTCACGCAAATCACCCCACCAACTCCCTCAGTGTCAATTTCCTCCTTCCCCAGGAATGCCAATAGTCCTGCAGGCCATGTCACTGGCAATTCTGACGAGTCCTCTCCTGCCTGGGATTCCTCCGATGCATCCTTGCGTGTAACGCCTACTGCTGCTGGCGCTGCTGTTGTTGCTGCTGGGAGTCGATGGTCATCCCAGAGTGGAAGTCGTAAGCCCACTTTTACTACTTCCACCAAGCAATTAACTGTCCAACAGTCCTTTGCGAGGAAGATGAAATATCACAGCAGTCATCCTGTTGCAAAGCGGATAACTGAGGCCTTGACAACTATGTTGGTGTTAGACGTGCGTCCGGTATCCGCCGTTAATTCACAGGGAACTAGACAATTTCTTGAGGTAGTGTGCCCCCGTTACCAAATACCATCTAGGCTCCACTTCTCTAGGCAGGCGATACCGAGAATGTACACGGACGTCAGAAAAAGACTCACCAGTGTCCTAAAAAATGCAGTTGTACCCAATGTCGACTTAACCACGGACATGTGGACAAGTGGAGAAGGGCAGGGTCAGGACTATATGACTGTGACAGCCCACTGGGTAGATGTATGGACTCCCGCCGCAAGAACAGCAGCGGCGGCACCAGTAGCAGCATCTCGCAAACGCCAACTCTTTCCTAGGCAGGCTACGCTTTGTATCACCGGTTTCCAGAATACGCACACAGCTGAAAACCTCTTACGGCAAATGAGGAAGATCATCGCGGAATGGCTTACCCCAATTGGACTCTCCTGTGGATTTGTGGCATCGGACAACGCCAGCAATATTGTGTGTGCATTAAATATGGGCAAATTCCAGCACGTCCCATGTTTTGCACATACCTTGAATTTGGTGGTGCAGAATTTTTTAAAAAACGACAGGGGCGTGCAAGAGATGCTGTCGGTGGCCAGAAGAATTGCGGGACACTTTCGGCGTACAGGCACCACGTACAGAAGACTGGAGCAACACCAAAAACGCCTGGCCCTGCCATCATCTGAAGCAAGAAGTGGTAACGAGGTGGAATTCAACCCTATATATGCTTCAGAGGTTGGAGGAGCAGCAAAAGGCCATTCAAGCCTATACAATTGAGCACGATAGAGGAGGTGGAATGCACCTGTCTCAAGCGCAGTGGAGAATGATTTCAACGTTGTGCAAGGTTCTGCTGCCCTTTGAACTTGCCACACGTGAAGTCAGTTCAGACACTGCCAGCCTGAGTCAGGTCATTCCCCTCATCAGGCTTTTGCAGAAGAAGCTGGAGACATTGGGGTAAATTTACTAACATTCGTAATTTTCGGAAAAAGGTCAAAGTTCAATCACGAATGACATCGAAAGTGTAAAACTGCAACTTTTTGAATTGATTACGACTAATTTACTAAGCTGTCGTATTCGGGTTTTTCTTTTGTTCCGATGTCGATGTCATTCGTGTTTTTTTTTCTATTTTTACGGCAGTGATTAGCAAAACACTGCCGACTTTTTAAAAATGAATCTCGGCCGGATCTGTGTGATCCGTGCTGGGGTTCATTTTTTTTTTTTTTTTTAAATTAAACAGTGTAAAATTAAAAAATAAATTGCGTGGGGTCCCCCCTCCTAAGCATAACCAGCCTCGGGCTCTTTGAGCCGATCCTGGTTGCAGAAATATGGGGGGAAAAATGACAGGGGTTCCCCCATATTTAAGCAACCAGCATCGGGCTCTGCGCCTGGTCCTGGTTCCAAAAATACGGGGGACAAAAAGAGTAGGGGTCCCCCGTATTTTTAAAACCATCACCGGGCTCCACTAGCTGGACAGATAATGCCACAGCCGGGGGTCACTTTTATATAGTGCCCTGCGGCCGTGGCATCAAAAATCCAACTAGTCACCCCTGGCCGGGGTACCCTGGGGGAGTGGGGACCCCTTCAATCAAGGGGTCCCCCCCCCAGCCACCCAAGGGCCAGGGGTGAAGCCCGAGGCTGTCCCCCCCATCCAATGGGCTGCGGATGGGGGGGCTGATAGCCTTTGTTGTAAATGAAAAGATATTGTTTTTAGTAGCAGTACTACAAGTCCCAGCAAGCCTCCCCCGCATGCTGGTACTTGGAGAACCACAAGTACCAGCATGCGGCGGAAAAACGGGCCCGCTGGTACCTGTAGTACTATTACTAAAAAAAATACCCAAATAAACACAAGACACACACACCTTGAAAGTAAAGATTTATTACATACATGCACACAAACATACATACATACTTACCTTATGTTCACACGCAGGTCGGTCCTCTTGTCCAGTAGAATCCATGGGGTACCTGTAGAAAAAATTATACTCACAAAATCCAGTGTAGATCGGTACTCTTCAAATCCATTTGTAATCCACGTACTTGTGAAAATAAAAAAACGGAGTCCCGACCACGAACTGAAAGGGGCCCCATGTTTTCACATGGGACTCCTTTCCCCGAATGCCAGAAACCCACTCTGACTTCTGTCTAAGTGGGTTTCTTCAGCCAATCAGGGAGCGCCACGTTGTAGCACTCTCCTGATCGGCTGTGTGCTCCTGTCCTGAATGACACGCGGCACACGGCAGTGTTACAATGTAGCGCCTATGCGCTCCATTGTAACCAATGCTGGGAACTTTCTGCTCAGCGGTGACGTCACTTTAGGTCAACCGCAGGGCAGAAAGTTCCCACCATTGGTTACAATGGAGCGCATAGGCGCTACATTGTAACACTGCCGTGTGCCGCCTGTCACTCAGTACAGGAGCACACAGCCGATCAGGAGAGTGCTACAACGTGGCGCTCCCTGATTGGCTGAGGAAACCCACTTAGACAGAAGTCAGAGGGGGTTTCTGGCATTCGGGGAAAGGAGTCCCATGTGAAAACATGGGGCCCCTTTCAGTTCGTGGCTCGTGTGTCCGTTTTTTTATTTTAATCAAGTACCTGGATTACAAATGGATTTGAAGAGGACCGATCTACACTGGATTTTGTGAGTATAATTTTTTCTACAGGTACCCCATGGATTCTACTGGACAAGAGGACCGACCTGCGTGTGAACATAAGGTAAGTATGTATGTATGTTTGTGTGCATGTATGTAATAAATCTTTACTTTCAAGGTGTGTGTGTCTTGTGTTTATTTGGGTATTTTTTTAGTAATAGTACTACAGGTACCAGCGGGCCCGTTTTTCCGCCGCATGCTGGTACTTGTGGTTCTCCAAGTACCAGCATGCGGGGAGGCTTGCTGGGACTTGTAGTACTGCTACTAAAAACAATATCTTTTCATTTACAACAAAGGCTATCAGCCCCCCCATCCGCAGCCCATTGGATGGGGGGGGACAGCCTCGGGCTTCACCCCTGGCCCTTGGGTGGCTGGGGGGGGGGACCCCTTGATTGAAGGGGTCCCCACTCCCCCAGGGTACCCCGGCCAGGGGTGACTAGTTGGATTTTTGATGCCACGGCCGCAGGGCACTATATAAAAGTGACCCCCGGCTGTGGCATTATCTGTCCAGCTAGTGGAGCCCGGTGCTGGTTTTAAAAATACGGGGGACCCCTACTCTTTTTGTCCCCCGTATTTTTGGAACCAGGACCAGGCGCAGAGCCCGATGCTGGTTGCTTAAATATGGGGGAACCCCTGTCATTTTCCCCCCCATATTTTTGCAACCAGGATCGGCTCAAAGAGCCCGAGGCTGGTTATGCTTATGAGGGGGGACCCCACGCATTTTTTTGTGTGAAAATAACCACTTTCCCACCCCTTCCCACTGATAGACATGCACGGATCTCATGGATCCCTGCATGCCTATGCAATCACGGCTCAAAAAAGCAGGTCTGCTTTTTTTTAGCACTTTTTTGCGATTTGTAATTTTTCACGGCAGTGTTTTCCTCTTTGGAGATTTGCACTTTTTAGTAAATGACCGAGTTCTACTAATTTGCTGGTGTATTTTGACCGATGGTGTATTCATTCGTATTTTTTTACAACTACTTCCAAAAAAATACGAATGCCCTCATCTCTGCCGTGATTTGAGTTTAGTAAATTACCGAGATGACACTTTGAAGAAAAAACGGCATCTCGGTCAAAATCGGGACCTTAGTAAATTTACCCCATTGAAGGAGGAGCTAACACGGAGCTATTCCGCTAGGCATGTGGGACTTGTGGATGGAGCCCTTAATTCGCTTAACAAGGATTCACGGGTGGTCAATCTGTTGAAATCAGATCACTACATTTTGGCCACCGTGCTCGATCCTAGATTTAAAACCTACCTTGGATCTCTCTTTCCGGCAGACACAAGTCTGCTGGGGTTCAAAGACCTGCTGGTGAGAAAATTGTCAAGTCAAGCGGAACGCGACCTGTCAACATCTCCTCCTTCACATTCTCCCGCAACTGGGGGTGCGAGGAAAAGGCTCAGAATTCCGAGCCCACCCGCTGGCGGTGATGCAGGGCAGTCTGGAGCGACTGCTGATGCTGACATCTGGTCCGGACTGAAGGACCTGACAACGATTACGGACATGTCGTCTACTGTCACTGCATATGATTCTCTCCCCATTGAAAGAGTGGTGGAGGATTATATGAGTGACCGCATCCAAGTAGGCACGTCAGACAGTCCGTACTTATACTGGCAGGAAAAAGAGGCAATTTGGAGGCCCTTGCACAAACTGGCTTTATTCTACCTAAGTTGCCCTCCCACAAGTGTGTACTCCGAAAGAGTGTTTAGTGCCGCCGCTCACCTTGTCAGCAATCGGCGTACGAGGTTACTTCCAGAAAATGTGGAGAAGATGATGTTCATTAAAATTAATTATAATCAATTCCTCCGTGGAGACATTGACCAGCAGCAATTGCCTCCACAAAGTACACAGGGAGCTGAGATGGTGGATTCCAGTGGGGACGAATTGATAATCTGTGAGGAGGGGGATGTACACGGTGATATATCGGAGGATGATGATGAGGTGGACATCTTGCCTCTGTAGAGCCAGTTTGTGCAAGGAGAGATTAATTGCTTCTTTTTTGGTGGGGGTCCAAACCAACCCGTCATTTCAGTCACAGTCGTGTGGCAGACCCTGTCACTGAAATGATGGGTTGGTTAAAGTGTGCATGTCCTGTTTATACAACATAAGGGTGGGTGGGAGGGCCCAAGGACAATTCCATCTTGCACCTCTTTTTTCTTTAATTTTTCTTTGCGTCATGTGCTGTTTGGGGAGTATTTTTTTGAAGGGCCATCCTGCGTGACACTGCAGTGCCACTCCTAGATGGGCCAGGTGTTTGTGTCGGCCACTAGGGTCGCTTAGCTTACTCACACAGCTACCTCATTGCGCCTCTTTTTTTCTTTGCGTCATGTGCTGTTTGGGGAGTGTTTTTTGGAAGGGCCATCCTGCGTGACACTGCAGTGCCACTCCTAGATGGGCCAGGTGTTTGTGTCGGCCACTAGGGTCGCTTAGCTTACTCACACAGCTACCTCATTGCGCCTCTTTTTTTCTGTGCGTCATGTGCTGTTTGGGGAGTGTTTTTTGGAAGGGCCATCCTGCGTGACACTGCAGTGCCACTCCTAGATGGGCCAGGTGTTTGTGTCGGCCACTAGGGTCGCTTAGCTTACTCACACAGCTACCTCATTGCGCCTCTTTTTTTCTTTGCGTCATGTGCTGTTTGGGGAGTGTTTTTTGGAAGGGCCATCCTGCGTGACACTGCAGTGCCACTCCTAGATGGGCCAGGTGTTTGTGTCGGCCACTAGGGTCGCTTAGCTTACTCACACAGCTACCTCATTGCGCCTCTTTTTTTCTTTGCGTCATGTGCTGTTTGGGGAGTGTTTTTTGGAAGGGCCATCCTGCGTGACACTGCAGTGCCACTCCTAGATGGGCCAGGTGTTTGTGTCGGCCACTAGGGTCGCTTATCTTACTCACACAGCTACCTCATTGCGCCTCTTTTTTTCTTTGCGTCATGTGCTGTTTGGGGAGTGTTTTTTGGAAGGGCCATCCTGCGTGACACTGCAGTGCCACTCCTAGATGGGCCAGGTGTTTGTGTCGGCCACTAGGGTCGCTTAGCTTACTCACACAGCTACCTCATTGCGCCTCTTTTTTTCTTTGTGTCATGTGCTGTTTGGGGAGTGTTTTTTGGAAGGGCCATCCTGCGTGACACTGCAGTGCCACTCCTAGATGGGCCAGGTGTTTGTGTCGGCCACTAGGGTCGCTTAGCTTACTCACACAGCTACCTCATTGCGCCTCTTTTTTTCTTTGCGTCATGTGCTGTTTGGGGAGTGTTTTTTGGAAGGGCCATCCTGCGTGACACTGCAGTGCCACTCCTAGATGGGCCAGGTGTTTGTGTCGGCCACTAGGGTCGCTTATCTTACTCACACAGCTACCTCATTGCGCCTCTTTTTTTCTTTGCGTCATGTGCTGTTTGGGGAATGTTTTTTGGAAGGGCCATCCTGCGTGACACTGCAGTGCCACTCCTAGATGGGCCCGGTGTTTGTGTCGGCCACTAGGGTCGCTTAGCTTAGTCATCCAGCGACCTCGGTGCAAATTTTAGGACTAAAAATAATATTGTGAGGTGTTCAGAATAGACTGAAAATTATGGTTTTTGAGGTTAATAATACTTTGGGATCAAAATGACCCCCAAATTCTATGATTTAAGCTGTTTTTTAGGGTTTTTTTAAAAAAACACCCGAATCCAAAACACACCCGAATCCGACAAAAAAAATTCGGTGAGGTTTTGCCAAAACGCGGTCGAACCCAAAACACGGCCGCGGAACCGAACCCCAAAACCAAAACACAAAACCCGAAAAATTTCAAGTGCACATCTCTATTATACAGTCCACCACAGGGCCAGTTCTAAGACTTGTGGCGCCCCGGGCAAAATATGGGGGCGTGGCTTCAATTGGGGGCGTGGTCACGACGCTGAAAGAAAATAAATAAATAAATAAAAAGTATACTTACCATCCCCGTTCCTGATCCAGACCCCCTCCGCCGGCGGCGCCGCTCTTCTCCTCTCCCCTCTTCTCTTCGATCTATGGGAGAGACGTTATTACGTCTCTCCCATAGAACAGCATAGACACTAGAGGTCAATTATGACCCCTAGTGTCTGTGCCACTATGCTGTGCGGTCCCCGATGACGTCATCGCGCATCGCACAGCAAAGGTCCTCTACACGAAGGGAAACTAGACCGTAGCGTTTCCCTTCATGGAGAGGACCATTGCTGTGCGGTGCGCGATGACGTCATCGCGCACCGCACAACTAAGGTCCTCTCAATGAAGGGAAACTAGACGCTACGCGTCTGGTTCCCTTCAAAGCGGGGGGGCACAGCAGGGCACTGCGGGGGGCACAGTGGCAGATCTTGCCCTGGTGCGGCGCCCTCCGGAAGGCGGCGCCCCGGGCAAAAGTACTGCTTGCCCGTGGCAAGAACCGCCACTGGTCCACCATATAAACTTCCATTCAGATGGCAGACATTGAACCGTCTCACCGTAACCACTACCAGTTAGGGGTATATATATCAAACTGTGAGTTTATAGAAGTGGCAATGTTGCCCATAGCAACCAATCAGATTTTACTTATAATTTAGCACCTTCCAGAAGATAACAGCTGGGTAACATCCCCACTTCGATAACCCCACACTTTAGTAAATATACCCTTAGGAGTGTATAAGGCTAGACGCAGTATACGGTCTATGGGCCTGCTTCATGTTTGTAAGTAAAGCAAAAAAGCAAGCAACTGGGCAAAACCATGTTGCACTGCAGGTGGGGCAGATGTAACATGTGCTGAGAGATTATATTTGGGTGTGTTGAAATTGAAATCTAAATTGCAGCGTGAAAATAAAGCTAACATTTGTGGGCTACATGCAAAATCAGACAGTATTTACCTTGCACAGAAAATATATAAATATACTTGCTCGCCTTGCATTCCAACATGGTTTGTTCCAGATACAAAGTCACTTGCTGTTTTTTTGCTTTACTTACAAACATGAATCAGGCCACAGTGGCGCATGCAGGTGAGGGGGTTCTGAGTACCCAGAAAATGACCAACTTCCCTGATAGGCCAAGTGTTTTTATGAGACGGATACGTTTGCCGACTATCGGGATCCCGGCGCCGTAATCCCGACACTTTTTCTCCCTTGTGGGGGTCCACGACCCCCCTGGAGGGAGAATAAAATAGCGTGGCGCGCCCGCAAGGGGCTCATTTGCACTCGCCACACTGTCGGTATGCCGGCGGTCGGGCTCCCGGCGCCGGTATGCTGGTCGCCGGGAGCCCGGCCGCCGGCATACCATACTACACCCGTGTTTTATAAACAAAACAGTGAGGGTCTGGCGCATACGCAGAAATACCGGCTTCTAGCGACTGCATCAGCTGCAGCCTCTAGAAGCTGTATAGGGCTGTCGGAAAGGCAGAGGAGTGTCTTTCTACTGGAAGTGCTCTCTCTGTTCATCGTGGACCAGACTGGCAGTACCAGGGGACTGACACTCCTGTGTCCTGTGTGTGATTGGCACAAAGCGCTTCCAGTGGGAGCCAGTGAAGCCAGTGCCCGCACTCCAGCTGGCTCACTGGGGGTGGCGGACTTTACTGGGGTGCCAGGGGCGGAACTACTGGCGGGGCAGGCAGTGCATTGCACTGGGGCCCCGCCGCACTCAAGGGCCCACAGCCGCCGGCCGGCATTACATGAATGAGTCACAATGACTCATTGTATGTCATGCCGCAGCCGCACACCAGCGCTCCCGTGACCCGCCCGTCATAAGGAACGATTCTGGCCACCCACACACGAAGGAGGGAGGAGGGTCCGTCCCTCCCTCCCTCATATACAAACAGGTCACAGTCTCTCAGTGAAGGAGAGAGCCGCAGCAGCGCTTTGTTACTGGTGGAGGCGCTGCTGCTGCTGCTCCTCTGCTTCACTATAGGCTGTCTCTGAGAACAGCCTATAGGGAAGCAGAGGGGCAGCGGCAGCAGCAGCGCCTCCACCAGTAACACAGCGCTGCTGCGGCTCCCTCCTTCACCTCCCTCCTCCTTCTTCTCTACTGCCCGGGAAGCTGCACCGAGGAGCCTGAGCCAACAGAGAGGGTAAGTATAATTCTTCTTTCTTTCTTTCTTTCTTTCTTTCTTTCTTTCTTTCTTTCTTTCTTTCTTTCTTTATTTGTTGGGACTGCCTGCCGCAATGTGTAAAAAGGGGGGACTGCCTGCCGCTATGTATAAAAATGGGGAATCTGCCTGCCGCAATGTGTAAAAATGGGGAATCTGCCTGGCCGCAATGTAAAAATGGGGAATCTGCCTGCCGCAATGTGTAAAAATGGGGAATCTGCCTGGCCGCAATGTAAAAATGGGGAATCTGCCTGCCGCAATGTGTAAAAATGGGGAATCTGCCTGCCGCTATGTATAAAAATGGGGAATCTGCCTGCCGCTATGTATAAAAATGGGGAATCTGCCTGCCGCTATGTATAAAAATGGGGAATCTGCCTGCCGTAATGTGTAAAAAGGGCACGCTATCTGCCGTTATGTGTAAAAGTGTATGGTGTCTGCCGTAATGTGTAAAATGGGGACGCTGTCTGCCGTAATGTGTAAAATGGGGACGCTGTCTGCCGTAATGTGTAAAAAGTGCACGCTGTCTGCCGCTATGTGTAACGAGGGCACGCTGTCTGCCGCTATGTGTAACGAGGGCACGCTGTCTGCCATTGTGTAAAAAGTGTATGCTGTCTGCCGCTATGTGTAACGAGGGCACGCTGTCTGCCGTTAAAAGTGCACACTGTCTGCCGTTATGTGTAAAAAGGGGAATCTGTTCGCTGTAAGGAGTAAAAGGGTCTCTACCTGGTGTAGTGGTGCTACTGTGCGGCGTAATTTGAAGAATGGAGACTACTGTGCACCGTTTTATGAATTGGTATTATTTTGTGGACACACCCCTTCCCCACGAAGCCACGCCACTATGTATTTTTGCGCGCGCCTACGGCGCGCACTGCCCATGGGGTGGACTTGGATGGGATGGGGGGGGGGGCCCAAAGCATTTTGTTGCACCTGGGCCCACCGCTTGCTTGTTCCGCCACTGTGGGGTGCTGCAGATATTCCTTGTCTTGTCCTCCGTTATGGCCTAAATTAATCATGAGTACGGTATTTGCAAGGAATGCCCTATTCCTGACCGACTCTTCCTTTCGGCCTGGCAAATTTCCACTCCCCTATATATATATATATATATATGATGCCCACCATGTTCTGGAGACCAAAATCACTACTGCGCATGCGTGGCGGCCATTTTGGTAGCGATTTTCACCACAACTGCAGAACCCAACACTGGACTCTGGAAAGATAACTATCGAAAATGGGCGCAGTGTGTGCGGTGTGGCCCCCCCCTGGACCCAGGAGCCTGTGTGCACCGCACCCATTGCACCCATTAAAATGAACGAAGGACTGCATAGGACAGAGAGAATATAAGCACCCTGTTTGTTATGAAGCTGAGCTGGCTGAAACTGGTTTTTTAGTTTGCTAGGGGTGAAGAGGAGGTTAAGGCTGTCAATCAATCATTTAGCCAATGGAATTTGTTTGGTAGGCGGGGCGTTGGAGTTTATATAGGGCAGGGCTGAGGAATTCAAATCCTCTTGCCATTTTGGGATCCCTGGATGTGGTATTGTATAGAGATGAGCGGGTTCGGTTTCTCTGAATCCGAACCCGCACGAACTTCATGTTTTTTTTCATGGGTCCGAGCGACTCGGATCTTCCCGCCTTGCTCGGTTAACCCGAGCGCGCCCGAACGTCATCATGACGCTGTCGGATTCTCGCGAGGCTCGGATTCTATCGCGAGACTCGGATTCTATATAAGGAGCCGCGCGTCGCCGCCATTTTCACACGTGCATTGAGATTGATAGGGAGAGGACGTGGCTGGCATCCTCTCCATTTAGATTATAAGAGAGAGAGATTTACTGGAGCTTAGGACTAGGAGGAGTATTGTAGAAGTGTAGAGAGTGCAGAGAGTTTACTAGTGAGTGACCACCAGACAGTGCAGTTTATTTAATATATCCGTTCTCTGCCTGAAAAAAGCGATACACACAGTGACTCAGTCACATACCATATCTGTGTGCACTGCTCAGGCTCAGCCCAGTGTGCTGCATCATCTATATATATTATATATCTGTCTGACTGCTCAGCTCACACAGCTTATAATTGTGGGGGAGACTGGGGAGCACTGCAGTGCCAGTTATAGGTTATAGCAGGAGCCAGGAGTACATAATATTATATAGTGAGTGACCACCAGACAGTGCAGTTTATTTAATATATCCGTTCTCTGCCTGAAAAAAGCGATACACACAGTGACTCAGTCACATACCATATCTGTGTGCACTGCTCAGGCTCAGCCCAGTGTGCTGCATCATCTATATATATTATATATCTGTCTGACTGCTCAGCTCACACAGCTTATAATTGTGGGGGAGACTGGGGAGCACTGCAGTGCCAGTTATAGGTTATAGCAGGAGCCAGGAGTACATAATATTATATAGTGAGTGACCACCAGACAGTGCAGTTTATTTAATATATCCGTTCTCTGCCTGAAAAAAGCGATACACACAGTGACTCAGTCACATACCATATCTGTGTGCACTGCTCAGGCTCAGCCCAGTGTGCTGCATCATCTATATATATTATATATCTGTCTGACTGCTCAGCTCACACAGCTTATAATTGTGGGGGAGACTGGGGAGCACTGCAGTGCCAGTTATAGGTTATAGCAGGAGCCAGGAGTACATAATATTATATAGTGAGTGACCACCAGACAGTGCAGTTTATTTAATATATCCGTTCTCTGCCTGAAAAAAGCGATACACACAGTGACTCAGTCACATACCATATCTGTGTGCACTGCTCAGGCTCAGCCCAGTGTGCTGCATCATCTATATATATTATATATCTGTCTGACTGCTCAGCTCACACAGCTTATAATTGTGGGGGAGACTGGGGAGCACTGCAGTGCCAGTTATAGGTTATAGCAGGAGCCAGGAGTACATAATATTATATTAAAATTAAACAGTGCACACTTTTGCTGCAGGAGTGCCACTGCCAGTGTGACTGACCAGTGACCTGACCACACTGACCACCAGTATAGTTAGTAGTATACTTATATTGTGATTGCCTGAAAAAGTTAAACACTCGTCGTGTGACTTCACTTGTGTGTTGTTTTTTTTTTTATTCTATAAAAATAAAACTCATTCTGCTGACAGACAGTGTCCAGCAGGTCCGTCATTATATAATATATAATATATACCTGTCCGGCTGCAGTAGTGATATATATATATTTTTTATATCATTTATCATCCAGTCGCAGCAGACACAGTACGGTAGTTCACGGCTGTGGCTACCTCTGTGTCTGCACTCGGCAGGCAGTCCGTCCATAATTGTATACCACCTAACCGTGGTTTTTTTTTCTTCTTTATACATACATACTACTACGACATCTCTTTATCAACCAGTCTATATTAGCAGCAGACACAGTACAGTACGGTAGTTCACGGCTGTGGCTACCTCTGTGTCTGCACTCGGCAGGCAGTCCGTCCATAATTGTATACCACCTAACCGTGGTTTTTTTTTCTTTCTTCTTTATACATACATAGTTACATAGACATCTCTTTATCAACCAGTCTATATTAGCAGCAGACACAGTACAGTACGGTAGTTCACGGCTGTGGCTACCTCTGTGTCTGCACTCGGCAGGCAGTCCATAATTGTATACTAGTATCCATCTCCATTGTTTACCTGAGGTGCCTTTTAGTTGTGCCTATTAAAATATGGAGAACAAAAATGTTGAGGTTCCAAAATTAGGGAAAGATCAAGATCCACTTCCACCTCGTGCTGAAGCTGCTGCCACTAGTCATGGCCGAGACGATGAAATGCCAGCAACGTCGTCTGCCAAGGCCGATGCCCAATGTCATAGTACAGAGCATGTCAAATCCAAAACACCAAATATCAGAAAAAAAAGGACTCCAAAACCTAAAATAAAATTGTCGGAGGAGAAGCGTAAACTTGCCAATATGCCATTTACCACACGGAGTGGCAAGGAACGGCTGAGGCCCTGGCCTATGTTCATGGCTAGTGGTTCAGCTTCACATGAGGATGGAAGCACTCAGCCTCTCGCTAGAAAAATGAAAAGACTCAAGCTGGCAAAAGCAGCACAGCAAAGAACTGTGCATTCTTCGAAATCCCAAATCCACAAGGAGAGTCCAATTGTGTCGGTTGCGATGCCTGACCTTCCCAACACTGGACGTGAAGAGCATGCGCCTTCCACCATTTGCACGCCCCCTGCAAGTGCTGGAAGGAGCACCCGCAGTCCAGTTCCTGATAGTCAGATTGAAGATGTCAGTGTTGAAGTACACCAGGATGAGGATATGAGTGTTGCTGGCGCTGGGGAGGAAATTGACCAGGAGGATTCTGATGGTGAGGTGGTTTGTTTAAGTCAGGCACCCGGGGAGACACCTGTTGTCCGTGGGAGGAATATGGCCGTTGACATGCCAGGTGAAAATACCCAAAAAATCAGCTCTTCGGTGTGGAGGTATTTCACCAGAAATGCGGACAACAGGTGTCAAGCCGTGTGTTCCCTTTGTCAAGCTGTAATAAGTAGGGGTAAGGACGTTAACCACCTCGGAACATCCTCCCTTATACGTCACCTGCAGCGCATTCATAATAAGTCAGTGACAAGTTCAAAAACTTTGGGTGACAGCGGAAGCAGTCCACTGACCAGTAAATCCCTTCCTCTTGTAACCAAGCTCACGCAAACCACCCCACCAACTCCCTCAGTGTCAATTTCCTCCTTCCCCAGGAATGCCAATAGTCCTGCAGGCCATGTCACTGGCAATTCTGACGAGTCCTCTCCTGCCTGGGATTCCTCCGATGCATCCTTGCATGTAACGCCTACTGCTGCTGGCGCTGCTGTTGTTGCCGCTGGGAGTCGATGGTCATCCCAGAGGGGAAGTCGTAAGCCCAATTGTACTACTTCCAGTAAGCAATTGACTGTTCAACAGTCCTTTGCGAGGAAGATGAAATATCACAGCAGTCATCCTACTGCAAAGCGGATAACTGAGGCCTTGGCATCCTGGGTGGTGAGAAACGTGGTTCCGGTATCCATCATTACTGCAGAGCCAACTAGAGACTTGTTGGAGGTACTGTGTCCCCGGTACCAAATACCATCTAGGTTCCATTTCTCTAGGCAGGCGATACCGAAAATGTACACAGACCTCAGAAAAAGAGTCACCTGTGTCCTAAAAAATGCAGCTGTACCCAATGTCCACTTAACCACGGACATGTGGACAAGTGGAGCAGGGCAGGGTCAGGACTATATGACTGTGACAGCCCACTGGGTAGATGTATGGACTCCCGCCGCAAGAACAGCAGCGGCGGCACCAGTAGCAGCATCTCGCAAACGCCAACTCTTTCCTAGGCAGGCTACGCTTTGTATCACCGGTTTCCAGAATACGCACACAGCTGAAAACCTCTTACGGCAACTGAGGAAGATCATCGCGGAATGGCTTACCCCAATTGGACTCTCCTGTGGATTTGTGGCATCGGACAACGCCAGCAATATTGTGTGTGCATTAAATATGGGCAAATTCCAGCACGTCCCATGTTTTGCACATACCTTGAATTTGGTGGTGCAGAATTTTTTAAAAAACGACAGGGGCGTGCAAGAGATGCTGTCGGTGGCCAGAAGAATTGCGGGACACTTTCGGCGTACAGGCACCACGTACAGAAGACTGGAGCACCACCAAAAACTACTGAACCTGCCCTGCCATCATCTGAAGCAAGAAGTGGTAACGAGGTGGAATTCAACCCTCTATATGCTTCAGAGGTTGGAGGAGCAGCAAAAGGCCATTCAAGCCTATACAATTGAGCACGATATAGTAGGTGGAATGCACCTGTCTCAAGCGCAGTGGAGAATGATTTCAACGTTGTGCAAGGTTCTGATGCCCTTTGAACTTGCCACACGTGAAGTCAGTTCAGACACTGCCAGCCTGAGTCAGGTCATTCCCCTCATCAGGCTTTTGCAGAAGAAGCTGGAGACATTGAAGGAGGAGCTAACACGGAGCGATTCCGCTAGGCATGTGGGACTTGTGGATGGAGCCCTTAATTCGCTTAACAAGGATTCACGGGTGGTCAATCTGTTGAAATCAGAGCACTACATTTTGGCCACCGTGCTCGATCCTAGATTTAAAGCCTACCTTGGATCTCTCTTTCCGGCAGACACAAGTCTGCTGGGGTTGAAAGACCTGCTGGTGACAAAATTGTCAAGTCAAGCGGAACGCGACCTGTCAACATCTCCTCCTTCACATTCTCCCGCAACTGGGGGTGCGAGGAAAAGGCTCAGAATTCCGAGCCCACCCGCTGGCGGTGATGCAGGGCAGTCTGGAGCGACTGCTGATGCTGACATCTGGTCCGGACTGAAGGACCTGACAACGATTACGGACATGTCGTCTACTGTCACTGCATATGATTCTCTCAACATTGATAGAATGGTGGAGGATTATATGAGTGACCGCATCCAAGTAGGCACGTCACACAGTCCGTACTTATACTGGCAGGAAAAAGAGGCAATTTGGAGGCCCTTGCACAAACTGGCTTTATTCTACCTAAGTTGCCCTCCCACAAGTGTGTACTCCGAAAGAGTGTTTAGTGCCGCCGCTCACCTTGTCAGCAATCGGCGTACGAGGTTACATCCAGAAAATGTGGAGAAGATGATGTTCATTAAAATGAATTATAATCAATTCCTCCGCGGAGACATTGACCAGCAGCAATTGCCTCCACAAAGTACACAGGGAGCTGAGATGGTGGATTCCAGTGGGGACGAATTGATAATCTGTGAGGAGGGGGATGTACACGGTGATATATCGGAGGGTGAAGATGAGGTGGACATCTTGCCTCTGTAGAGCCAGTTTGTGCAAGGAGAGATTAATTGCTTCTTTTTTGGGGGGGGTCCAAACCAACCCGTCATATCAGTCACAGTCGTGTGGCAGACCCTGTCACTGAAATGATGGGTTGGTTAAAGTGTGCATGTCCTGTTTTGTTTATACAACATAAGGGTGGGTGGGAGGGCCCAAGGACAATTCCATCTTGCACCTCTTTTTTCTTTTCTTTTTCTTTGCATCATGTGCTGATTGGGGAGGGTTTTTTGGAAGGGACATCCTGCGTGACACTGCAGTGCCACTCCTAAATGGGCCCGGTGTTTGTGTCGGCCACTAGGGTCGCTAATCTTACTCACACAGTCAGCTACCTCATTGCGCCTCTTTTTTTCTTTGCGTCATGTGCTGTTTGGGGAGGGTTTTTTGGAAGGGACATCCTGCGTGACACTGCAGTGCCACTCCTAGATGGGCCCGGTGTTTGTGTCGGCCACTAGGGTCGCTAATCTTACTCACACAGCTACCTCATTGCGCCTCTTTTTTTCTTTGCGTCATGTGCTGTTTGGGGAGGGTTTTTTGGAAGGGACATCCTGCGTGACACTGCAGTGCCACTCCTAGATGGGCCCGGTGTTTGTGTCGGCCACTAGGGTCGCTAATCTTACTCACACAGCTACCTCATTGCGCCTCTTTTTTTCTTTGCGTCATGTGCTGTTT